>NW_027507789.1:228426287-228965409 GCF_037356315.1 Lithobates pipiens | reverse complement strand
ATACTGGGATATTATAAACCCCCCCCCCCCCCCAACAGGAATACAGGGTGCCGTGTGCGGACACTTCATACATGATTCATTTCCTGTATGTAGATCATCGATCTATAAATCCACCAGAGGACCGTCATCGGAGAACCCCCAAATTCTGACGACTTTTGTAAACGAGCGGCGATCTTCTCATCAAAACCAACCAAGGTCTGAGTGCGGGTTCAATTTGATTGGCTCCTGTAAAGGGATACAGACAGTTCTCCTTCCATTCTTCTACACCAGGTTTCTCCTGGCTGAGGATCGGCGTCGCTTTTCTTGGTTGGATCCGCGTTTCCTTTCTCCTGGGGATTCCCCAAAAGTTAATAAAACTCAGGAGCTCCGAGTACAAAGCCAAAGTGGAAAGATGGCAAACGGCACCAACGGCGCAACAAAAACGTCTAAAAAAAAGGAACAATGGCGCGACCTGGTAGTAGTAAATAACCGATTAGGCCCAATTCTAAAATTATCTTCAAAATTTGTGTAAAATCTTTTCAGAATTTGGCCAAATCCATCCAATAAATCAGATGTTGGTGAACGACGTCATAACCTCCGCCGAAACGTGGTGCAAAAACGATGGAATTTGATGAATTCTATAAGAAAAAATGACAAAATATAAAACTTGGACCTTTTCGGCGCAGACCCCCCCCCCCCCCCCTACCTTTTCCCCTCTGGAGATTCCCAGACTCCCCGCCCCCCTCCCTTTCTCATTTGGGGATGTGAATAGCTCAGCGGGGAGAAGATCTAATGGAAAGTGGTTGTGGCCTCCATGGAGACCCGATGTCAGACGTGAAATATCTCAGCAATATCTGAGCCCGCCAGGACACGAGAGACGGGCCGCTGTTTCATGTCGGGAGGACAAAACTTCATGGAACGTCAAAGTACAGAGGAAGAGACTTCTGGGAATCCCGAGCAATGGCTGGTGGGCAAAACGTTCAGAAATAATATCCAGATTAGACTTTATGTTCAGAGAGGGGAACCAATCAACATTAAATGTTTGCTTTATATTTCCATATCCCTAAACAGGGACACCGTCATTGGTCAGAATAATCCTGAATGGTCCAGACATTATCCAGCGTGCTGAACATTTTACTAGAAAACTTGGGTAGGGAAATTTCAACTTGGTCCAAAAGACGTTCATTGTAGGCAGGGCGGGGAATGCAGCTCCGACACCTATAGCACTGAATATATGTAATGACAAGGGGTGCTGGGGTGTGATGGAAGGTATATTGATACTGGCTGCTGGGGGATGTATTGCCGCGCGGGGGGGGGGGGTAATTGTTGGTGGGGAGATCTGTTATTGCTGGGGGGCCTTGTTGCTGGTAAGGATCTACTGTTGAGGAAGGGGTCTATTGTTGCTAGCTGTGGTGGGGATGGGGGGGGGGATTTTGTGGCTCAGGGTCTATTGTTGCTGAGGGTGTCTATTGTTGCTGGAGTGGATCTATTGTTACTGGGGGTGGAGGAGATATTTTGTTGCTCAGGGGGTTATTGTTGCTGGAGTGGATCTATTGTTACTAGGGGGGTATGTTGTTGCTCTGGGGCTTATTGTTGCGCAGGGGGTCTACTGTTTCTGAGGGATCTATTTCACTCCTTTCCTTTTATCAACAACACATTTCATACAAATTATTTAGCACCACAAAATGATAGATGGTTCTGTATTCTCTAAAAGAGGCAGTAATGGGAGGTGGGTAGGGGGTGGAAAAAGCGACGGCGCTCGGAGGTGGGTAGGGGGCGGAGACAAGGGTGACTTTGAAGACGGAAGTACCTGTACCTATTCTCTCAGAAAAAAAGCCCTGGTTGTAGGCGTAAAAACATACATCAAGCCAACACATTTGGAGAGGAATGGACTCCTCCTTCTTCAGTGGGAGAAGGGGGGGAGCTCTTTCCCCCGAAACGCGTTAGGTCGATGTATATCAAGAAGGTCCACCACCACCATTGGGGGCACGACCCATTTGCCCACACAATCACCCACCCATGACCAGAGACTGATCCAGTCCGGCGGGGTCTCCAACACAACCTGGACATTTGACTGAGTCGGGGAAGTTCTGTGAATTGGCAAATCTTCCACCAATCTCTGGAGCCACCGCTCCTACTTTCAGTTGCTCCCCTCCTGAATGCCGTCCATTGGAAATGGATCAAGGAGGACATTTCCAGGATGCTGACACATCGTAACATCTGGCTGAAAAAGAGTTAAATCCATTGGTGCCCTTGAAGCCGGCCCCACGGACAGAATAAATGGAATTGTCTCAAAGGGGCTTGTACAAAGTTGTGCTATTGACTCCAATTTATCTTCAGTCTCCTGGTAGAGGGGCGACTGCCCCCAAGATTTCTTCTTCTTCAACTTCAAAGTCGCGCGGAGCTCTAAGTGAGCGCGATTCCAGAGCCCGGGGCCACATGCAGCTCAGATAAAAACCCGCTCCCAACTGTCCGCAGTTGGCATCAGATGTGCGGTAATGCCGGAGGTCCGCTAGATCGGCTCTTCTGTCCTGGAGACTCCGGTCATTATGAAAGCCTTTCATCGGTCAGTCATCTCCATCCTGCGCTTCCTTCTAGAATGTGCTGCTTTAAAAGGAACGCATCAGACAGCTGAAGCGGGACACAGCCGACCCTCTAATGTTCTTAACGTGAACGCGCTCCGAGACATCTGACCAAACCGATGCATGAGAAAAGAGACGCACGGCACCAAACCATGGGACAGGACCTGCAGCCCGACCCAGAGGTCCTGTGAAAAGCCTACTGATTGAAGCACAGTGGGTGGACCTTAATGACTTTTGCACAGTTGCATTGTCTGCCATACTTGAAATATCTTATTTTGTAACAACCAACGCGTTTCGGGGGCTAAGCACTCCCCCTTCATCAGGGCTTAAATACAGATGATGTAGGCACTTGGGTTGGAAAGGCCTTTCCAATCTAAGTAAAAAACAAACACAAGAGGAGGCTTCCATCTAGGTGTAGCACCAGTTGCACAGCTCCCGATATGTCCACAGGACCACGTCTTTTGGCACACTGACTTATGAAGGTCGGTGCTTCCTGTGACTGTGTGTGCAGCCTTGTGCTGCCATCTGTTGGCATGTTACAGAACTAGTCTCAAAACTTTTTGATACCACGTCCTATAAAACAAACACAAGAGGGGCACCTCCATCTAGGTGTAGCGATGTATTAAAAAGAATAAGAGACGATAAAAATGCACTCACTAGTTAAACGTGGTTGGCGGCTTGTCATAAACCCATATAGACCACTGAACTAGTCTCAAAACTTTTGGATACCACGTCGTATAAAACAAACACAAGAGGGGCACCTCCATCTAGGTGTAGCGATGTATTGAAAAGAATAAGAGACGATAAAAATGCACTCACTAGTTAAACGTGGTTGGCGGCTTGTCATAAACCCATATAGACCACTGAACTAGTCTCAAAACTTTTGGATACCACGCCGTATAAAACAAACACAAGAGGGGCACCTCCATCTAGGTGTAGCGATGTATTGAAAAGAATAAGAGATGATAAAAATGCACTCACTAGTTAAACGTGGTTGGCGGCTTGTCATAAACCCATATAGACCACTGAACTAGTCTCAAAACTTTTGGATACCACGCCGTATAAAACAAACACAAGAGGGGCACCTCCATCTAGGTGTAGTGATGTATTGAAAAGAATAAGAGATGATAAAAATGCACTCACTAGTTAAACGTGGTTGGTGGCTTGTCATAAACCCATATAGACCACAGAACTAGTCTCAAAACTTTTGGATACCACGTCCTATAAAACAAACACAAGAGGGGCACCTCCATCTAGGTGTAGCAATGTATTAAAAAGAATAAAAGACACTAAAAATGCACTCACTAGTTAAACGTGGTCGGCGGCTTGTCATAAACCCATATTGACCTCCATAAGATCACCAAGAGGCTGTTGAGCTCGGCAGGCAAGCGGCTGGCTGAAGCAAAGTTCTTGGTGGAAGTACAACAGTAGACAACAGTGGCTTCCAGGTATAGCTCCAAAGAGCACCTCTCTTAGATTGGTGATGGTGACAGGAAGGGGAGGGGCGTGACTACATGTTTCAGGGCAACAAGACTGCCCCTTTATCAAACATAGCTCTGCTTCATCCAGCCCCATGCCTGCCAAGCACTGCAGTCTCACAGTCATCCTATGGAGGTCTATATGGGTTTATGACAAGCATTGAACCACTTCTAACTAGTGAGTGCATTTTTATTGTCTATTTTAATAAATCGCTACACCTAGTTGGAGGCGCCCTCTTGTGTTTGTTTATTAGGATCTCGAGATCTAATTTGAGAGGAGCTGCATCCGCTCCAGCTGGTGTTCCCTGCCACTCTCCTGGCCCTCTTATGTGCCCTGTCCAATGACTGTTGGGGGTCTAGTCAGCACAATAGCTTATTCTTTTTTTTTTGTAGCTTTTCAATCCAAGCGTCTACATTTTCAGTTTTTTTTTAGCCCTGATGAAGCCTCGAAACACGTTGGCTGTTGTCTTTTTAAAAAAAAGTCTTTACAAGCTGGTGTGGCACTGCCATCCTTTCAAAATGTCAACAAACAGCTCTGGGGGTCCAGCAAGACCCCCACAGTTGCTGGTGACTGAGCAGCCTCTAAGATCGTACACCACCCATTGCGTTATAATGCATTTGCATAAAGTTGTGAAGGATGTGACCCCATGGCCTTCCTTCTGGCCTGGTGCAGGGTGACCACACCATATGAGAGTTGCAGGTAGTTGTGACGTTAGGTCCCTGTGTCACTGAGCGGCAGGTGTATGTACACACCTCAGACGTCACCGGGGACTGTCACGGTGTTGGCTCCGGCTCATTGGGATTCAGTGACCCCGGTGACAGAGCTCGCCCAGGATTACCGGCTCTGTTTTCCCAGGTGTTCCTCACACTCCCCTCCACACAGAAATCCACAGAAACCAAGAGCCACCCAATGACATGTCACATCTTCCACCCTGGGGCCCCGGGGGCCCCTGTCTGTAACAGGAGCCCCCAGACTTATAGGACACCCGGCTTACTGGCCTCAACCGAAGATCCCATCACAGGAGACCCACCACCTCTAGACTGACAGCAATGTATGGGAAGATACAGAGACATCATGTAAAATCTCACCCCCCACAACCATGGAACCTGATGAAGAGGGACACCTTGGGAAGGAGAAGACATGCGGCACACAGAGTGTCCCCCTCGGCGCCAAATATGGGTGTGGCTTAAAGGAGCATGGCTGGAGTCTGAACCTGCATATTGTTTACACCGTCCATAATCACCGAGATGTGAGTGAAGGTCTAACAAACATAAACCTAAAGGACCAAAACAAACCAAATCTACTGTATATACACTCTACACATATATGGAGCTAACACAAAACACAGTGTATATAGTCCAGGGGTCAGGAGTATGTAATACACAACATAGTGTATAGAGTGCAGGGGTCAGGACTAAGTAATACATAACATAAGAGTATAGAGCTCTGGGGGTCAGGAGTATGTAATACATACATAGTGTACAGAGTGCAGGGGTCAGGAGTATGTGATATAAAACATAGCTTAGAGAGTGCAGGAGTTAGGACTATGTTACCTACAACATAGCAAATAGAGTTAAGGGATTAGGACTATGTAAAATACAACATGGCATATAGAGTGCAGGGGTCAGGTATATGTAATACACAACATAGTATATAGAGTGCAGGGGTCAGGTCTATGTAATACAAAACACAGTATATAGAGTGCAGGGGTTAGGTATATGTAATACACAACATAGTGTATAGAGTGCAGGGGTCAGGTCTATGTAATACACAACACAGTATATAGAGTGCAGGGGTCAGGACGTTGTATACACAGCACAGAGTGCAGCAGTCAGGATAATACAAAGTACAACACAGTCTACAGAGCAGAGCAGTGAGGAATGTGTATCATAGAGCCCCTTAAATTAATGGTCACTGTGAGGAAAAATACCCCATTGTTTGTGGTCAAGGGAAGAACACTTGTACCAATCGTGGAAGGGGGTGCGGCTTAGGGGGGTAAACGATAGGGCCCATTGGGGTGGGGGGAGAGGGACAATAGGGCCCATTGGGGTGGGGGGAGAGGGACAATAGGGCCCATTGGGGTGGGGGGAGAGGGACAATAGGGCCCATTGGGGTGGGGGGAGAGGGACAATAGGGCCCATTGGGGTGGGGGGAGAGGGACAATAGGGCCCATTGGGGTGGGGGGAGAGGGACAATAGGGCCCATTGGGGTGGGGGGAAAGGGACAATAATGCCCAACAGTGGTTGTGTGGAAACAATAGCACCCATTGGGGATGTGGGTTAAACAGTGGTGTCAGTGGACAGGTACAGCACTGGAGACTGCAACAATCTCAGGAGATGCAACTAGTTCTGGCACATTTTGGACCCCTTAGTAACAATTGAGTATGGTTCAATCACCACAACCTACCTGAGTATTGTTGCTGACCATGTCCATCCCTTTATGACTACAGTGTCCCCATCTTCTGATGGCTCCTCCCAGCAGGATAATGCACCAGTCACAAAGCTCCAATCATCTCACCACTGGACAATGAGGTCCCTGTCCTCCAATGGCCTCCACACTCCCCACATCTCATCCAATAGAGCACCTTTGGGATGTGGTGGAACAGGAGATTCCCATCATGGATGTGCAGCTGACAAATCTGCAGCGTCTGTGTGATGTCATCAGGTCACTATGGAGGAAAATCTCTGAGGAATGTTTCCAACACCTTGTTGTATCTCCGCCACCAAGAATGGAGGCCAAAGGGGGTCCAACCCGGGACTAGGAAGGGGGCCTAATAAAGGGGGTCCAACCCACTACTAGCAAGGGGGACCTAATAAAGGGGGTCCAACCAGCTACAAGCAAGGGTGACCTACTGAAGGGGGTCCAACCCACTACTAGCAAGGGGGACCTAATAAAGGGGGTCCAACCAGCTACAAGCAAGGGTGACCTACTGAAGGGGGTCCAACCCACTACTAGCAAGGTGGACCTAATAAAGGGGGTTCAACCCACTACTAGCAAGGTGGACCTAATAAAGGGGGTTCAACCCACTACTAGCAAGGTGGACCTAATAAAGGGGGTCCAACCCGCTACTAGCAAGGGGGACCTAATAAAGGGGGTCCAACCAGCTACAAGCAAGGGTGACCTACTGAAGGGGGTCCAACCCACTACTAGCAAGGTGGACCTAATAAAGGGGGTTCAACCCACTACTAGCAAGGTGGACCTAATAAAGGGGGTTCAACCCACTACTAGCAAGGGGGACCTAATAAAGGGGGTCCAACCAGCTACAAGCAAGGTGGACCTAATAAAGGGGGTCCAACCCGTTACTAGCAAGGGGGAACTAATAAAGGGGGTCCAACCCACTACTAAAGGGGGTCCAACCCACTACTAGCAAGGGGGACCTAATAAAGGGGGTCCAACCCACTACTAGCAAGGGGGACCTAATAAAGGGGGTCCAACCCGCTACTAGCAAGGGGGACCTAATAAAGGGGGTCCAACCCGCTACTAGCAAGGGTGACCTACTGAAGGGGGTCCAACCCGCTACTAGCAAGGGGGACCTAATAAAGGGGGTCCAACCCACTACTAGCAAGGGGGACCTAATAAAGGGGGTCCAACCCGTTACTAGCAAGGGGGAACTAATAAAGGGGGTCCAACCCACTACTAAAGGGGGTCCAACCCACTACTAGCAAGGGGGACCTAATAAAGGGGGTCCAACCCACTACTAGCAAGGGGGACCTAATAAAGGGGGTCCAACCCGCTACTAGCAAGGGGGACCTAATAAAGGGGGTCCAACCCGCTACTAGCAAGGGTGACCTACTGAAGGGGGTCCAACCCGCTACTAGCAAGGGGGACCTAATAAAGGGGGTCCAACCCACTACTAGCAAGGGGGACCTAATAAAGGGGGTGCAACCCACTACTAGCAAGGTGGACCTAATAAAGGGGGTGCAACCCACTACTAGCAAGGTGGACCTAATAAAGGGGGTTCAACCCACTACTAGCAAGGGGGACCTAATAAAGGGGGTTCAACCCACTACTAGCAAGGGGGACCTAATAAAGGGGGTTCAACCCACTACTAGCAAGGGGGACCTAATAAAGGGGGTCCAACCCGTTACTAGCAAGGGGGAACTAATAAAGGGGGTCCAACCCACTACTAAAGGGGGTCCAACCCACTACTAGCAAGGGGGACCTAATAAAGGGGGTCCAACCCACTACTAGCAAGGGGGACCTAATAAAGGGGGTCCAACCCGCTACTAGCAAGGGGGACCTAATAAAGGGGGTCCAACCCGCTACTAGCAAGGGGGACCTAATAAAGGGGGTCCAACCCACTACTAGCAAGGGGGACCTAATAAAGGGGGTCCAACCCACTACTAGCAAGGGGGACCTAATAAAGGGGGTCCAAACCGCTACTAGCAAGGGGGACCTAATAAAGGGGGTTCAACCTGCTACTAGCAAGGTGGACCTAATAAAGGGGGTTCAACCCACTACTAGCAAGGGGGACCTAATAAAGGGGGTGCAACCCGCTACTAGCAAGGGGGACCTAATAAGGGGGTGCAACCTGCTACTAGCAAGGGGGACCTAATAAAGGGGGTGCAAGCTGCTACTAGCAAGGGGGACCTAATAAAGGGGGTCCAACCCGCCACTAGCAAGGGGGACCTAATAAAGGGGGTCCAACCTGCTACTAGCAAGGGGGACCTTATAAAGGGGGTGCAACCTGCTACTAGCAAGGGGGACCTTATAAAGGGGGTGCAACCTGCTACTAGCAAGGGGGACCTTATAAAGGGGGTGCAACCCACTACTAGCAAGGGGGACCTAATAAAGTGGCCAGTGAGTGTATGTGACATACAGAGGGGCAGTACTATACCTGTAGATGTCTATAGGACGTCTCATCAATGATCACATGGAAGATGTGGACACTTTTATGGGCTTTATCAGCCACCTCCTGGTACTGAGTGTTGCTCCTTCATGCCCCACCGCTGAGCTGCCTCTATTCTTGGCACAGGGGGGTGATTCCATCTGCTTGGTCTATCCCTTAACTCTACATTTATTGGCACCTTTGCATCATTTATTTTCCTGTCTATAAAAGGAGGAATCCTTTTTATCTGCTGTATCTCAGTAGCTTCCTAGAGCTGAGCTAAGCTGTGTCCGGAGAGCCCCAGGGCCTAGGCCCCGGGGCCATCTACATAACAGCAGCAATCACCAGAAGAGTGCAAACACAACTTCAAATGTTAGAGGGGGGGGGGGGGGGCTCAGCGCTGATTGAGAGGCCTCCAGCCCCACCTATTAGAGCCTTTCATGTTCTATAGAGAGGTCAGGCCTGGGGTCATGCTGGGTGACCCCTCCAAGCCTCGGCCATTTCACCAGTGACATGCGGCTGTCTGCAATTATCAGCCGGCTAACACCTAAATTGTTAGTTTGTGCTATTGTGTTACTTTTGTCGGCCTCTTGTGATTTACTGGCTCTAAAACTTGTCCCCTGGAGGGTGCAGAGTGCACCGAGGATTCCAAACTTGTAACTAATAGTTAGAAATTAACCTTCTTTTAGCGGGTGGTGTCAATGGATACAAGCGGTTTTAGGGATGGTGGAAATTGTGCTTTCACCTGCTGGAAGATCAAACATTGCCGTTTACAGGGGCCACATATGTGGTGCAGCCCTCGGGGGCCCGGGGCAGGAGATTAGCTGCACTTTACACTTTCATCTATGGCTTGTTTGTCTTTTGTTGCCCACATTTATCTGTAAAAAGGACTCATGTAGGGGCAACAGTACAACGAAAGGGGCTTGTCATTGTAAGAAATGGATGATAAGTGAAGAACCGATGGAGCTACACACATTTCTACAATTTCTCATCGAAACTTCGTTTTCTTACAGAGATTCCGCCAGATGTATGATGTTAATTTGCTCCACAACAGACCAATTTCATTCACAGCGATCATTTATCGGGCAGAAGTGGCACAATGTCTACATCTCTTGTCAATCTAGGACAGGGTTCCTCCAGAGGTTCCATGAGCAATATCTGCCTCTCAGATGTTCCCACCGACACCATTCATCTTTTCTGCTATCTAAGAAGACCACCCTTCCTGCTGACCACCAATGTAAGGAACATTCTTCTCACTGATCACCAATGTAAGGAACATTCTTCTCACTGATCACCAATGTAAGGAACATTCTTCCCACTGATCACCAATGTAAGGAACATTCTTCCCACTGATCACCAATGTAAGGAACATTCTTCTCACTGATCACCAATGTAAGGAACATTCTTCCCACTGATCACCAATGTAAGGGACATTCTTCTCACTGATCACCAATGTAAGGAACATTCTTCCCACTGATCACCAATGTAAGGAACATTCTTCTCACTGATCACCAATGTAAGGAACATTCTTCCCACTGATCACCAATGTAAGGAACATTCTTCTCACTGATCACCAATGTAAGGAACATTCTTCTCACTGATCACCAATGTAAGGAACATTCTTCCCACTGATCACCAATGTAAGGAACATTCTTCCCACTGATCACCAATGTAAGGAACATTCTTCTCACTGATCACCAATGTAAGGAACATTCTTCTCACTGATCACCAATGTAAGGAACATTCTTCCCACTGATCACCAATGTAAGGAACATTCTTCCCACTGATCACCAATGTAAGGAACATTCTTCTCACTGATCACCAATGTAAGAAACATTCTTCTCACTGATCACCAATGTAAGGAACATTCTTCTCACTGATCACCAATGTAAGGAACATTCTTCTCACTGATCACCAATGTAAGGAACATTCTTCCCACCGATCACCAATGTAAGGAACATTCTTCCCACTGATCACCAATGTAAGGAACATTCTTCTCACTGATCACCAATGTAAGGAACATTCTTCTCACTGATCACCAATGTAAGGAACATTCTTCTCACTGATCACCAATGTAAGGAACATTCTTCTCACTGATCACCAATGTAAGAAACATTCTTCTCACCGATCACCAATGTAAGGAACATTCTTCTCACTGATCACCAATGTAAGGAACATTCTTCTCACCGATCACCAATGTAAGGAACATTCTTCTCACCGATCACCAATGTAAGGAACATTCTTCTCACTGATCACCAATGTAAGGAACATTCTTCTCACTGATCACCAATGTAAGGAACATTCTTCTCACTGATCACCAATGTAAGGAACATTCTTCTCACCGATCACCAATGTAAGGAACATTCTTCTCACCGATCACCAATGTAAGGAACATTCTTCCCACTGATCACCAATGTAAGGAACATTCTTCTCACTGATCACCAATGTAAGGAACATTCTTCTCACTGATCACCAATGTAAGGAACATTCTTCTCACCGATCACCAATGTAAGGAACATTCTTCTCACTGATCACCAATGTAAGGAACATTCTTCTCACTGATCACCAATGTAAGGAACATTCTTCTCACTGATCACCAATGTAAGGAACATTCTTCTCACTGATCACCAATGTAAGGAACATTCTTCTCACTGATCACCAATGTAAGGAACATTCTTCCCACTGATCACCAATGTAAGGAACATTCTTCTCACTGATCACCAATGTAAGGAACATTCTTCTCACTGATCACCAATGTAAGGAACATTCTTCCCACTGATCACCAATGTAAGGAACATTCTTCTCACTGATCACCAATGTAAGGAACATTCTTCTCACTGATCACCAATGTAAGGAACATTCTTCCCACTGATCACCAATGTAAGGAACATTCTTCCCACTGATCACCAATGTAAGGGACATTCTTCTCACTGATCACCAATGTAAGGAACATTCTTCTCACTGATCACCAATGTAAGGAACATTCTTCTCACTGATCACCAATGTAAGGAACATTTTTCTCACTGATCACCAATGTAAGGAACATTCTTCCCACTGATCACCAATGTAAGGCACATTCTTCTCACTGATCACCAATGTAAGGAACATTCTTCTCACTGATCACCAATGTAAGGAACATTCTTCCCACTGATCACCAATGTAAGGAACATTCTTCTCACTGATCACCAATGTAAGGAACATTCTTCCCACTGATCACCAATGTAAGGAACATTCTTCTCACTGATCACCAATGTAAGGAACATTCTTCTCACTGATCACCAATGTAAGGGACATTCTTCTCACTGATCACCAATGTAAGGAACATTCTTCTCACTGATCACCAATGTAAGGAACATTCTTCTCACTGATCACCAATGTAAGGAACATTCTTCTCACTGATCACCAATGTAAGGAACATTCTTCTCACTGATCACCAATGTAAGGAACATTCTTCTCACTGATCACCAATGTAAGGAACATTCTTCTCACTGATCACCAATGTAAGGAACATTCTTCTCACTGATCACCAATGTAAGGAACATTCTTCCCACTGATCACCAATGTAAGGGACATTCTTCTCACTGATCACCAATGTAAGGGACATTCTTCTCACTGATCACCAATGTAAGGAACATTCTTCTCACTGATCACCAATGTAAGGAACATTCTTCTCACTGATCACCAATGTAAGGAACATTCTTCTCACTGATCACCAATGTAAGGAACATTCTTCTCACTGATCACCAATGTAAGGAACATTCTTCTCACTGATCACCAATGTAAGGAACATTCTTCTCACTGATCACCAATGTAAGGAACATTCTTCTCACTGATCACCAATGTAAGGAACATTCTTCCCACTGATCACCAATGTAAGGAACATTCTTCTCACTGATCACCAATGTAAGGAACATTCTTCTCACTGATCACCAATGTAAGGGACATTCTTCTCACTGATCACCAATGTAAGGGACATTCTTCCCACTGATCACCAATGTAAGGAACATTCTTCTCACTGATCACCAATGTAAGGGACATTCTTCCCACTGATCACCAATGTAAGGAACATTCTTCCCACTGATCACCAATGTAAGGAACATTCTTCTTACTGATCACCAATGTAAGGAACATTCTTCCCACTGATCACCAATGTAAGGAACATTCTTCTCACTGATCACCAATGTAAGGAACATTCTTCTCACTGATCACCAATGTAAGGAACATTCTTCCCACTGATCACCAATGTAAGGAACATTCTTCTCACTGATCACCAATGTAAGGAACATTCTTCTCACTGATCACCAATGTAAGGAACATTCTTCTCACTGATCACCAATGTAAGGGACATTCTTCTCACTGATCACCAATGTAAGGAACATTCTTCTCACTGATCACCAATGTAAGGAACATTCTTCTCACTGATCACCAATGTAAGGAACATTCTTCTCACTGATCACCAATGTAAGGAACATTCTTCTCACTGATCACCAATGTAAGGGACATTCTTCTCACTGATCACCAATGTAAGGAACATTCTTCTCACTGATCACCAATGTAAGGAACATTCTTCTCACTGATCACCAATGTAAGAAACATTCTTCTCACCGATCACCAATGTAAGGAACATTCTTCTCACTGATCACCAATGTAAGGAACATTCTTCCCACTGATCACCAATGTAAGGAACATTCTTCTCACCGATCACCAATGTAAGGAACATTCTTCTCACTGATCACCAATGTAAGGAACATTCTTCCCACTGATCACCAATGTAAGGAACATTCTTCTCACTGATCACCAATGTAAGGAACATTCTTCTCACTGATCACCAATGTAAGGAACATTCTTCTCACTGATCACCAATGTAAGGAACATTCTTCTCACCGATCACCAATGTAAGGAACATTCTTCTCACCGATCACCAATGTAAGGAACATTCTTCCCACTGATCACCAATGTAAGGAACATTCTTCTCACTGATCACCAATGTAAGGAACATTCTTCTCACTGATCACCAATGTAAGGAACATTCTTCTCACCGATCACCAATGTAAGGAACATTCTTCTCACTGATCACCAATGTAAGGGACATTCTTCTCACTGATCACCAATGTAAGGAACATTCTTCTCACTGATCACCAATGTAAGGAACATTCTTCTCACTGATCACCAATGTAAGGAACATTCTTCTCACTGATCACCAATGTAAGGAACATTCTTCCCACTGATCACCAATGTAAGGAACATTCTTCTCACTGATCACCAATGTAAGGAACATTCTTCTCACTGATCACCAATGTAAGGGACATTCTTCTCACTGATCACCAATGTAAGGAACATTCTTCTCACTGATCACCAATGTAAGGAACATTCTTCTCACTGATCACCAATGTAAGGAACATTCTTCCCACTGATCACCAATGTAAGGAACATTCTTCTCACTGATCACCAATGTAAGGAACATTCTTCTCACTGATCACCAATGTAAGGAACATTCTTCTCACTGATCACCAATGTAAGGAACATTCTTCCCACTGATCACCAATGTAAGGAACATTCTTCCCACTGATCACCAATGTAAGGAACATTTTTCTCACTGATCACCAATGTAAGGAACATTTTTCTCACTGATCACCAATGTAAGGAACATTCTTCTCACTGATCACCAATGTAAGGAACATTCTTCTCACTGATCACCAATGTAAGGGACATTCTTCTCACTGATCACCAATGTAAGGAACATTCTTCTCACTGATCACCAATGTAAGGAACATTCTTCTCACTGATCACCAATGTAAGGAACATTCTTCTCACTGATCACCAATGTAAGGAACATTCTTCTCACTGATCACCAATGTAAGGAACATTCTTCTCACTGATCACCAATGTAAGGAACATTCTTCTCACTGATCACCAATGTAAGGAACATTCTTCTCACTGATCACCAATGTAAGGAACATTCTTCCCACTGATCACCAATGTAAGGGACATTCTTCTCACTGATCACCAATGTAAGGGACATTCTTCTCACTGATCACCAATGTAAGGAACATTCTTCTCACTGATCACCAATGTAAGGAACATTCTTCTCACTGATCACCAATGTAAGGAACATTCTTCTCACTGATCACCAATGTAAGGAACATTCTTCTCACTGATCACCAATGTAAGGAACATTCTTCTCACTGATCACCAATGTAAGGAACATTCTTCTCACTGATCACCAATGTAAGGAACATTCTTCTCACTGATCACCAATGTAAGGAACATTCTTCCCACTGATCACCAATGTAAGGAACATTCTTCTCACTGATCACCAATGTAAGGAACATTCTTCTCACTGATCACCAATGTAAGGGACATTCTTCTCACTGATCACCAATGTAAGGGACATTCTTCCCACTGATCACCAATGTAAGGAACATTCTTCTCACTGATCACCAATGTAAGGGACATTCTTCCCACTGATCACCAATGTAAGGAACATTCTTCCCACTGATCACCAATGTAAGGAACATTCTTCTTACTGATCACCAATGTAAGGAACATTCTTCCCACTGATCACCAATGTAAGGAACATTCTTCTCACTGATCACCAATGTAAGGAACATTCTTCTCACTGATCACCAATGTAAGGAACATTCTTCCCACTGATCACCAATGTAAGGAACATTCTTCTCACTGATCACCAATGTAAGGAACATTCTTCTCACTGATCACCAATGTAAGGAACATTCTTCTCACTGATCACCAATGTAAGGGACATTCTTCTCACTGATCACCAATGTAAGGAACATTCTTCTCACTGATCACCAATGTAAGGAACATTCTTCTCACTGATCACCAATGTAAGGAACATTCTTCTCACTGATCACCAATGTAAGGAACATTCTTCTCACTGATCACAAATGTAAGGAACATTCTTCTCACTGATCACCAATGTAAGGAACGTTCTTCTCACTGATCACCAATGTAAGGGACATTCTTCTCACCGATCACCAATGTAAGGAACATTCTTCTCACTGATCACCAATGTAAGGAACATTCTTCTCACCGATCACCAATGTAAGGAACATTCTTCTCACTGATCACCAATGTAAGGAACATTCTTCCCACTGATCACCAATGTAAGGAACATTCTTCTCACTGATCACCAATGTATCATGAGTTGTAGATAAAGGAATTTTAGCAGAAAGATATTTTAAGGGTTCCTCTGTTGTGGGAAAGTCTGGAGATTTAGGAGAAGGTGCAATGGAGCAGAATTACACATCACTAGGGATGGGTTCATCACCTCTTCATGAAGGATCACTTCAATAACGGGAACATATTCCAGAGACAGTTCCAGGCACACCATACATACGAGGGGTCTGCAGGACTCGTCAATAGTTATTTATTACCCGGCAACCTGTTGGATGTGATCCGGGATTATCCTCTAGAAGTAGAGACTGGGGCCTATTCCCAGGAAATCTTCTGCGGGAAAAGCAAGCCTGCCAGTTACCAGGCTACTGACACAAAGCTGGGGAGCCCCAGGAGATGACAGCAGTTGGGAATAGGCACAGATCTAGAGGTAAGAACAATGTTAAAGGGATTTCACGTACCCCGCTGGTGCTCCATCCAGCCTATCCCACGCTCCCAGCAGCAGGGCTGACGCCCTCTCGGCGGCCCCTTCTTCACATCTCGTCACAGTGGCCATGGAGAATCTGAGTGAGTGACTAGCAGGGGATTAAGCCACCTCTATCAGTCTACAATCCCCCATCTATAGGGGGAAGCCGACCCTGCTGCCGGCTGCAGCTTCACTCCACACAGCCAGCGCTGTGACACCAATTTCCATATTGGCATCCGCCATCTTTATGTGGTTCATCCTTAAAGCTCATCTATCAGAAAGGTAAGCAGCGAGTTCCCTGGTTCCAGGTCCACCTTCCTCTGCAGCATGAGAGGTAGGTTGCACAGGATCCCATTCTTTATACAGGAAAGGTAGGCAGTGGCTATCACTTTAACATTATGTGATAACCAGGGGCGGACAGTGTCGGGGGGGAATTGCCCCCCGGGCCGCTTTGATGCCCCATAAAAAGAGCACACTGCAGACAGTCACATTTAACAAAAAGTCTCCTGAGTGCAGAATGAAGAAGAGGACAGAGCGCAGGTCCCCCCCCCACTCACCATGGATGGTGTACGCTGTGTCTGAGCTGAGGCCGGCTACTTGCCCCACCAAAGGCTCTCCTCCCCTGGCCAGCCCTGACGAGCAACCCCGGCTCCCCCTTACAGCCCCAGCCACCCCCTGCTGACCAGTTCGGGAACCTGGAGTTGGTGCAGCAGGCGCTGTCTAGCCCGACCCGCCCAGTGAGCATAGAATATCTGGAGTGGAGCTTCAGCATGGAATCGGGGTCGGGAGAGCGGGGTGGGGGGAGGCAAGTAACTACACCATGGGCCGCTGTGATGCCCCATAAAAGAGTCACACTGCTTCCACCACAGACATCCCTAAAGACTTCCTGGTAAAGAGGAGTAAAAAGTCCCCAGCGGTGTCCTACCGAGTGCGGAAGGAGGACAAGGGCAGAGCGCAGGCCAAGCCATCCTCCCCCCCCACCCCCTCGGCATGCATGGTGTATGCCTTGTCTGAACAGGGGCTGGCTCCTTGCCCTGCAGCTCCGGCCACCCCCTGCGAGCCAGTTTGTGAACCTGGAGTTGGTGCAGCAGGCGCTGTGCAGACCAACTCCCCCTTGCAGCCCCGGCTGCCCCCTGCTGGACAGTTCGATGACCCAGGGTCGATGCAGGAGGCGCTGTCCAGCCCAACTCTCCCCTGCAGCCCTGGCTGCCCCCTGTTGGCCAGTTCCAAAACCCAGGGTCAGTGCAGAAGGCGCTGTCCAGCCTGGCTCCCCCCTGCAGCTCCCTGCCAGCTAGTTCGATGACCCAGGGTTGGTGCAGCAGGCGCTGTCCAGCCCAACTCTCCCCTGCAGCCCTGGCTGCCCCCTGCTGGACAGTTCGATGACACAGGGTCGATGCAAGAGGCGCTGTCCAGCCCAACTCTCCCCTGCAGCCCTGGCTGCCCCCTGCTGGCCAGTTCCATGACCCAGGGTCAGTGCAGAAGGCGCTGTCCAGCCTGGCTCCCCCCTGCAGCTCCCTGCCAGCTAGTTCGATGACCCAGGGTCGGTGCAGCAGGCGCTATCCAGCCCAACTCTCCCCTGCAGCCCCGGCTGCCCCCTGCCAGCCAGTTCCACGACCCAGGGTCAGTGCAGCAGGCGCTGTCCAGCCCAGCTCCCCCCTGCAGCCCCGGCTGCCCCCTGCTGGCAAGTTTGGAAACCTGGAGTTGGTGCAACAGGCGCTATCCAGCCCGACTCCCCCCTGCAGCTCCGGCCGACCCCTGCTGGCCAGTTCCATGACCCAGGGCCAGTGTAGCAGGCGCTGTCCAGGCCAACCTGACCCCCCCCCCCCCGCAGCCCCGTGCCGGCCAGTTCCATGACCCAGGTGAGTGCAGCAGGCACTGTCCAGCCCGGCTCCTCCCTGCAGCCCTGGCTGCCCCCTGCTGGCCAGTTTGGGAACCTGGAGTTGGTGCAGCAGGCGCTGTACAGCCCGACTCCCCCCTGAAGCCCGGCTGCCCCCTGTCGGCCAGTTCGATGACCCAGGGTTGGTGCAGCAGGCGCTGTTCAGCTCGGCTCCCCCCTGCCAGCCAGTTTGGGAAACTGGAGTTGGTGCAGCAGGTGCTGTACAGCCCAACTCCCCCCTGCAGCCCCGGTTGCCCCTGCTGGCCAGTTCGATGACCCAGGGTCGGTGCAGCAGGCGCTATCCAGCTTGACTCCCCCCTGCAGCCCCGGCTGCCTCCTGCTGGCCAGTTCGGGAACCTGGAGTCAGTGCAGCCCGACCCACCCAGTGAGCAGAGTACCTGGAGCGGAGCTTCAGCCTGGTATGGGGGCAGAGAGGAGGGAGAACGGGAGGGGGGCCGAGTCGCTGCACCATGGGCCTCCTGGGCCAAAGGTTCCCCGTCAGCTGCTGGTGATATCCACTTATTACTGCTTCCATAAATGGTGGACTGTTGCCGGGGAAACCCAAATCGGTGACATCTCTGACTTCCTATCAATGTATGGGTAAAGCTGAACTCACAAAGCAATGACCGACGCACATAACCTGACATTCCAGAAACATTCTGGAAAATTCTATCAGAAAATATTCTTCCTCCAGCTCTCGTTTTTACTTTTCTGGGCTCCATTTTTCAAGCTGCATCCAAATAAATGGCATTGCCAATATTTATCTGTCTGTGTATGACCGCACTTGGTGATTCCCAGCATCCTCTGCGGCTCCTGACACAAGACAATGGGCACTTTACAGGTGTTGATCTGCTTGGCGTGCCTGGCACCTGGTGATGTCAGGCTCTGGATGAGGATGAAAGTGCCGGCTTTGTTGTCACACGCAGGGAGAGGTGAGAGGAAGGCAAATATTGACTCTGGAATTAAAATTACAGGTCGGGAGATAAGAGGAGGGAGAGTGAAAACACAGCTGGCCATGTGACAGCCACCAGCACCAATCCAGCCTTTCTAATGGAAACGTTCGACTTTTCTGGTCACCAACCACCACAAACAGCGGCAAACCTTCTGTCTGTAGACAGTCTGCGGTCATACGGTGTGTCACATTGCTCGAGCGATTCCAGGGAAGCATGCCATGAAAAACAAAGCGGCAAGAGAGACGACGGCTGAGTGCGGGTTTCAGCTGGACTTACACCCGGACAATTGTGTTGGAAATGTTCCTTTATGAAATGTTCAATTTTCTGATAGTTAAATGAGTCAAACTGACGGAAAAACGAATGGAAGGTTCACGGATCAATCGGTGCATGTTCAGCTTTACCAGAAGTGAAAGTTTTCTGGTGATGGGGGGAGGTGCTCTTCTCCATCATCAGGACATTTTTCAATCTGGTAAAGCTGGCCATACAAATTTTCAAGTTTTGGACATTTTTCAATCTGGTAAAGCTGGCCATACAAATTTTCAAGTTTTGGTAAAGTTGGCCACACAAATTTTCACATCTGGTAAAGCTGACCTTACAAATCTTCAATTTTGGTGAAGCTGGCCACACAATTTTTAGATCTGGTAAAGCCGGCCATACAAACTTTCAGATCCGGTAAAGCTGTCCATACAAATGTTCCGTTTTGGTAAAGCTGGCCATGCAAATTTTCAGATCAGGTAAAGCTGACCTTACAAATCTTCAATTTTTGTGAAGCTGGTCATACAATTTTCAGATCTTTTAAAGCCGGCCATAAAATTTTAAATTTTGGTGAAGCTGGCCATTTTCAGATCTGGTAAAGCTGGCCATGCAAATTTTCAGATCTGGTAAAGCAGGCCATACAAATTTTCAGTTTTCGTTAAAGCGGAGGTCCACCCTAAGGCCGGGTTCACACTATAGCGATGTGGGAACGCCGCGAATCCGCAGCGTTTACCCGCATCGCACACCTCCCGCCGGCAGTTCACACTGCTCTATGCGGACGGCTGGGAGTGTCAATGTTATGTTAATGACACCCCCAGATCCGTCGGCATATCGCAGTGTGATCTGCCGACTCGCACAGGAATCGGATCGCATGGTGTGAACCCCCATGCGATCCGATTCTGTTGCGGACCCAAAAAAGGGTCCCGTGCGAGTTTGCTGCGGGAGCGCTGCGAATTCAGCCATACTATCTGTATGGCTGAACTCGCAGCGCTACGGAGATCGGATGTGATTTGCTGTGCGAATCACATCTGGATCTCCCCCCGCAGCGGTGTGAACCGGGCCTAAAGTGGAACTTCCGCTCATTGGAACCCTCCCCCCCTCCGGCGCCACAATTGGCACCTTTCAGGGGGGTGCAGGTACCTGTACAGTACAGGTATCTGCACCCACTTCCGGGATAGCTCTCTGCGGAAAGGGGCGTAGATTACACCCCTTTCCGAAAGTCCCCCGCTGCCTGCTGGGAAACACACGGATCCCAGAGGCAGCGGGGTCCATCCTTATTGCGCAGCGCGACTCGCGCATGCGCAGTAGGGAACCGGGAAATGAAGCCGCAAGGCTCCACTTTCTGATTCCCATACCCAAGATGGCGGCGGCAGCACCCGAGAGACGATCGAGAGATCGGCTTCAGGTGCCGACATTGCAGGTGCGCTGGGCGGGTAAGTGTCACTATTTTAAAAGTCAGCAGCTGCAGTATTTGTAGCTGCTGGCTTTTTTTTTTTTTTTTTTTAAACGGCGGAACTCCCGGCGGACTCCCGCTTTAAGCTGGCCATACAAATTTTCAGTTTTAGTTAAGTTGGCCATGCAAATCTTCATATTGGGTAAAGTTGGCCATGCAAATTTTCAGTTTTGGTAAAGCTGGCACCCAGATGACAAGGCAGATAGCACTCCAGGAGCCTTACACGGCCAGAGGCAATACTAATGAAAATTCCGGTGACCTTCCATTTGATTGGTTCTGCTGCATTATTATTGATCTCCTCTTTTCACTTCTAATAAATATCTGTGTATGTGCTGGATGTACTAATCAATATATCTCTCGTTGGTTGTCCAATCACAGAATGCCTACGTGTGTGGCCACCACAAGCCGGGGCTGCGGTGTATACTAAGAGATAATCGGGATGATCACAAGAATCCCTCAATCCTTCATCTTCCACCAAGATGGGCGCTCTAGATCTTCAGAGGAAGGATGTCTTTTCATTCGGCATTGTTCTAGATCGAAGGAGAACGCTCGTCCTCCTTAATGCTCTTCCTTATAAAGGCGCTTTTTGAAAATAATTCTGAATGCGAGAAGAAAGTCATCTCATTAGGTCCCCTTTTTAAGGCGGACTGTCGGTCTTTGGTTGATGGTATCAAAGAATCCGCCGGCACAAAAGCATGTCTAATTTTAAGGAAGTTTTTGCAAGCCGACTTAAAACCGATCGACTCATTTCACTTTCTGCAACTTGCAATTTTGTATAATAAAAAAAAAAAAAAAAAAGGAGCGAATTCCTTTGATAGGAGCTTTAAAGATCTGCCTTTCCCTAATGGCAAGATTTAAAAGCGGTGACCTTTCTGCGGGAAATATCAAAGTACAGAAGACGGTTGTCTTTTCAAACGCCGTTGACCTTGTCGGCTCAAACTTTTCCCCCCAAAATGCAATAATTGATGTTTTTTTCTCTCTTTTTTTTTTTTTTTGCTGCTGTTGGCAGAACCGAGCCTCTTACCTGGATTTAGCCGCCGCCGCCGCGCGGTAATAGGCAAAAAAAAAAACGCCTCAATGGCCGCGATTGCTCCTTCATTTCTGCGATTTCTCCCTATTGTCAGCATTTACTATTCAATCCCGCCGGAAGAATGCTGGGAGCGCAATTAGAAGTGCACAGAAAGGGGAACGACGGTGGAGGAGCTGAACGGGGGTGGGGGGGGGGGGTCTCTATGGTGTACCGGCAATTGGAAATTGGTGGGACTACAGCGGACGCTCTTAAAGGGGAAGCACCACATGTTTTCAGAGAGCCATGTTATCAAATATTACTGTGTATATGCCTTACACTTCACATGCTTACTCTTAGCATGGTGGTACTTTATCCCTTTTATGCCTATTTCTGACATTCGTTGCTTACAAGTTAAAATCCGTATTTTTGGCTAGAAAATTTACTAAGAACCCCCAAACATTATATATATATATATATATATATATATATATATATATATGTATATATTCTTTTAGCAGAGACCCTAGAGAATAAAATGGCGACCGTTGCAATATTTTATGTCACGGTATTTGCCCAGCGGTCAATCAAACGCAATTTTATGGGAAAAAAAAATACGTTTGTGAATTAAAAAAAAAAACGCAACAGTATAATGTGAAAGATGAAATTACGCAGAGTAAATAGAAACTGAACAGGTCAGGCTTTGAAATTGCGCACACTCGTGGAATGGCGGCAAACTACGGTGTCTAAAAACCTCCATAGGCGACGCTTTAAAGAAAAAAAAAAAAAAAAAGTGACGGTTACCAGGTTAGAGTTACAGAGTTGCTAGAATTATTGCTCTCACTCTGACGATCGCGGCGATACCTCACATGTGTGATTTGAACACCGTTTACATTTGCGGGCGCGACTTCCGTATAGGTTTTGTTTGCTCCGTGAGCACGCGGGGGAGGGGTGCTTTAATAATAAATTAATAAATAAATAATAAATCTTATTTATTTATATTTTTTTACACTGTCCCTTTAAAAAAAATAGAAATTCTGATCACTTTGATTGCTGTCACAAGGAATGTAAACATCCCCTGTGACAGTAATAGGAGGTGACAGGTCCTCTTTCTTTGCACTTAAAAGTATTCAGAGCGCCAAAAACGGCGATTCTGAATACTGTCATTTTTTTTTTTTTTATCGGCGCCATTGGCAGCTGAGTAAACCGGAAGTGACGGGGCTTCCATGCTTTCACATAGGAGACAAACCGTTTCTGGCTTCATTCCTGTCTCAGCCTAGCCGGTGGACGCGGCGGATCGTGGATCGGTGGGACGGGAGGCCAAGTAGGAGCGGCAGAAGGCGGCGGGAGCAGGGGGGATGTCCCCCCCTCCTTTAGGATAACAGCCGAGCAGCTTTTAGCCGCATCGGTTGGTATCACTAAAGAGCCGACCGCCTGCTCTAAAAAGACGGTACCGGGGTGATGTCTGCAGCTGCATAGCACCCAGGTACAACCCCTTCAAGCCACGAACGCAAATTTGCATATAGTCCGTGCTAAGGGGTTAAACATAGATTCATAGGTCTCCCTCTAGTGGTAGAGTAAGGAAAAGGATGGCTGGCACTCAGGATGACATTCAAAAATGGTATTCCTTTATTGGAAAAGAAAAAAAAGTACAACCCAGCAAAAACATCCTACGCGTTTCGGACATTAGTGTGAAACGCGTAGGTTGCTTTCACAGAGTTGTACATGTCTTTTTAATAAAGGAATACAATTTTTTTGGTAAGAAAGGTGCCTCATTGTTGGTGTCTGTGGAAGATTGGATGGAATGGCTCCATCATCCTTAGTGTCAGTGGGAGGAATTATGCCCAACTGTTGGTGTCATTGGAAAGAATGGTGCCTCGTTGGTATCAGTGGGAGGAATAGTGCCCCATCCATGGTGTCTGTGGAAGGAATTATGCCCAACTGTTGGTGTGAGTGGAAAAAATGGTGCCTCATTGTTGGTGTCTGTGGGGGGGGTATTATGCCTACATGTTGGTGTCAATGGAAGAAAGGTGCCTCATTGTTGGTGTCTGTGGAAGATTGGATGGAATGGCTCCATCATCCTTAGTGTCAGTGAGAGGAATTATGCTCAACTGTTGGTGTCATTGGAAAGAATGGTGCCTCGTTGGTATCAGTGGGAGGAATAGTTCACAATTGTTGGTGTCAGTGTGGGGGGGGGAATTATGCCCAACTGTTGGTGTCATTGGAAAGAATGGTGCCTAATTTTTGGTGTCAGTGGAAGATTGGATGGAATGGCTCCATCATCCTTGGTGTCAGTGGGAGGAATAGTTCACAATTGTTGGTGTCAGTGTGGGGGGGGGGGGGGAATTATGCCCAACTGTTGGTGTCATTGGAAGAAAAGTGCCTCATTGGTGGTGTCAGTGGAAGATTGGATGGAATGGCTCCATCATCCTTGGTTTCCCTATCCTAGGTGTCTGAGATCCTATACATTTGTCTGGTCATGAAGCCGTCCTCATGTATTGATTATTGTCCTGATTTTGTACTATTAGCCCTGAAGAAGGAGGGATTATGTGACAGCTCCCGGAACGTGTTGGATATCCACTCCGAATAGAAGAGGATTATATCCCATCCAAGCACACCATTCGATTTGGAGCTTTGGGGTCTTTTATACCACAAATAAAGACCCCGGGCCCAGGCTGAAGTGATGTGTCCACACTGTCTGGGGTATAATGGGAGTTCATAAAGTCATAAAAGCCCCATGAAGACTCCTCACATCTACAGTCCAATCACAATCCCCCCTCCCAGACATGTGGAGTCCCCCCCACTGCTTACCCACAACACACTGGGCCTCCTAACCAGCTCAAACCCCCAAGTACCCAATCAGGGGTCACAGTAATGGATACAGTTATCTGATTGGCTGCCATAGATCACACCGCCTGTACTCTACCAGCACCGGGTTATGAAATAATCAGCAATCCATTATAGAGAGTGTAAGCTCCTAGGTCCGGCCAGTGTGGGATGGGATGAAGAAATGACAAACGCAGATGGTAGAAAATAAATATTTAATGTTAGACACGGGATACAAAAATACAAAAAATAGAAGATGTGTAAACCTGATATAAAATAATAGGAGATAAGCGGGGGCGGGGTATAGGTAGTAGGTCAGCGGCTGCCCGTGGCTCAGTGAGGCGACGTCTGACACAAGGAATGTAACAGCCAATCAGATGAGAGATTTTATTTGGCATGAAATTTAAGGGCTCGGTCGGTCCTGATGAGCGTCTTTCTTGTATGGAGGTCACAGTCTGGAATGGAATTTATAATATGACAATAAATAATACTGATTCTATATACTACACATCCCTTCCACTAGATATATCCCTCACACAATGGCAGCTGAAGTCCGTGTCAGATCACACTGTCAGCTCTTCTACATGCGGCTGCAGTTAGGATCGGAGCGATGTGTATATAGCAAGCTTCTCTGCACTTCCAGCTTCATCCCTGAAGTCTTTGTGTTTTCTGAAAGGCGGCAAAGTGTTCTCTGGTTGGATGAAGTGGAGAGCACGACGTCGCCACCCCAACTCGTCCAATCAGAGGACACTTTGCATTCATTCAGAAAATGCAAAGCATTGCAAAGCTGTGCCCTGCGGCTGACCTCCTGTGTTCAGAGTCATCCTGGGTGTCACCTTTCTGACGCTCTGTCACTGCCGGCCCTTGGCGGTGGGTTGGATGAATTTGCGGAACATGAAGAAGAAGAAGTGATGAGCCACTCTGGGCACTTGGATCCAGGGCCAAGATAAGGAGTGGGCAGGAGGGGCGGTTGCCCCAGGCACTTGGATCCAGGGCCAAGATAAGGAGTGGGCAGGAGGGGCGGTTGCCTTGGGGACTTGGATCCAGGGCCAGGATAAGGAGTGGGCAGGAGGAGCGGTCGTTCTGGGCACTTGGATCCAGGGCCGGGATAAAGAGTGGGCAGTTCTGGGCGGCAGTTCTGGGCACTTGGATCCAGGGCAGGGATAAGGAGTGGGCAGTTCTGGGCACTTGGATCCAGGGCAGGGATAAGGCGTGGACAGGAGGAGTGGTCCTTCTGGGCACTTGGATCCAGGGCAGGGATAAGGAGTGGGCAGGGGTGCGGCTGCCCTGGGCACCGATCCAGGGCTGTTATAAGGAGTTGGCAGGAGGGGCAGCTGCCCTGGGCACTTGGATCCAGGGCCGGGATAAGGAGTGGGTGGGGGGGGGGGGGGCTTTTGCCCTGGCCATGGATCCAGGGCTGTGATAAGGAGTGGGCAGTGGGGCGGCTTCCCTGGGCACTTGGATCCAGGGCAGGGATAAGGAGTGGGCAGGAGGGGCGGCTGCCCTGGGCACTTGGATCCAGGGCCAGGATAAGAAGTGGCCAGGGGGGCGGCTGCCCTGGGCACTTGGATCCAGGTCCGGGATAAGGAGTGGGCGTGGGGGGGGTGGCTGCCCTGGGCACAGTGGTAACATATGAGGTGGGGAATCACCATAACGAGTTTGTGTGTGTGTGTGGGGAGGTAGGAGATTTGTGTTGGAAGGGGGAATTTTGGGGGCAGCAGGGGGTAAGTATTGTTTTAGGAGGGGAAATTGGGAGGGGTTGGGTGCCAAGAGTGATGATTTAGGGGAATTAAGGGGGGGTTGGGGGAAGAAAAAGATTTATGCTAGGAGATGGGATCTGGGGGGGCATTTGTGCTGGGAGGGGGGAAATTTGACGTAGGGGGCAGAAGATGTGTACTAGGAGGGGATATTTTAGGTATGTTTTTACTTACATCCAAATATCCATTTGTCGATGTGGAAAAAATAAAAATGATCTACGGTAATGCGCCCTCCTGCGTTTTCTTGCAGTTGGTTCTCAGGATTGCCCCGTCGGAGGGCTGCAGCCTTGATGGGCATTTTGGGAAGAAGTGCGATGCAAGAAGATCTCTGGGTTAGCGCTACAATGTTTGGGGATATTTTAGGAGTGAAGGATTTGTGCTAGGAGGGGTGATTTTTTTTTTGGGGGTGGGGGCAAATATTTGTGCTGAGAGGGGGTATTTCAGCAGGGGGGTGGACTTGTACTGGGAGGAGGAGGGGGAATTTATGCTTAGGGGGTAAGCATACAGATTAGTGCTCAGTGTTTTTGTGGGGGGATGTTTGCTGACACATAATGCTCATACATTTTTTTGGGGGGGGGGGGCAGTTTGGCACGTTCACCCTGGGCTCTAGATGACCTTGTCCCGTCATGGCTTGGATCCATCGGACAACCATCTGTGTGCGTAAGAAAATCAGAGCACCGTGATTGGATGAAGGAAGAGCTGGAAATCTTCATGCCTTCATTGCCTGGTTCAGCAGGGGCGGGCACAATTTCCATCAGTGTGTGGCCACCCCTACTGGATAGACTGTGGGGGTGGCCACACACTGATGGACATTGTGCCCGCCCCTGCTGAACCAGGCAATGAAGACATGAAGATTTCCAGCTCTTCCTTCATCCAATCATGGTGGGGGGGGGGACACACCTCCCACCCAATGGTGACCTGCCCATTAGGGGCACGCCCCCTCTTTCCACCTCACCCCCCTATATGCAATGGGTAGATTTCAGGGCACTGGGCGCATGAATTACAGCGGCGGGGTTTTTATTTATCGGAGGATCTAATGGGCTTCAAAATAGGGCGGCCACCCAGGTGTGTTACAACACCTGATATACTGTTTTCTGCCACTAGTCCCATCACCTGGGGGGCGCACAGGGCTATAAGGTTAGGACATCCCAGGGTGCTTTTGTATGGAGGGGGAAGGGTTGGATATGGATGGACACAACGTATGTTTTATTATTTCTGTTTCACCGGAACTGCTAAGCAATGCCAGCCCAACCAATCAATGGAGGAGCTCCACTGAACACACAGGAAGTGATGTCACAGGATGTGACGTCACAGGAAGTGATATCAGTATATTTCTCCAATGCCCTTTTATTTCTGCCTGCTCTACATGCCTATTCGCCTCCAATGCCACCCCTTCCCGAATACTCTATGGTGGTGTATGGGGCCAATGACTTTATACCCCCATTTATGATAGAACCCCCCCAATCCCAATACAAACCGTTCATTATGGTGTATAAAGGATCCAGACATCTGTCCGGTAACGCACACACTGATCACATGACATGAAATCCGATGTGCAACCCCTCCCCCCGATACAAACCATTCACTCCCCCTTTATTTATAAACTAAAGAGAACCGGTCATGACTGGGCCCATCCAAGAATCACAAGGTTTAGACTATGCAGGACTACCTGTGAAGGATTTCCATTGTCCTCAGGGGCTGCACCCAGGTGCAGCTCCTCCCAGCCCTACTGCTCCCACCTCTCAGGGGCCGATAGGTTGTGGGATTGGAGTGCCGCCACCATACACGGCTCTTATTACTACCATGTGGTCGGAGAGAGATCCATAATACAAGGTGCTTTCCAGGGGCCCCCAGCCTTGAGGGCCCCATTTGCACAATACAAGGTGCTTTCCAGGGTCCCAACACCCCTATACCTCCCCTTTTTGGGGGAATGCAGCCTATTCCCATAAAACAAGGTGCTTTTCAGTGGCCCCCAACCCCGAGGGCCCCATTCTCACAATAAAATGTGCTTTCCAGGGAACAGATACCCCAGAATGCAGCCCTTTCCCACAAAAAAAGGTGCTTTCCAGGGGCCCGACACACCTATTCCTCCCTCTTTTGGAAGGAATGCAGCCTATTTCCATAATACAAGGTGCTTTCCAGGGCCCCCCACCCCTATGAGCCCCTCCCTCGGGTGAATGCGGCCCATTCCTACATTAAAGGGGGTTTCCAGGGGCCCAACACCCCTATGCCCCCCCTTTTGGAGGAATGCAGCCTATTTCCAGGAGCCCCCTATCCCCAGGGGAATATGGCCTATTCTCCTATAAGACAAGGTGCTTTCCAGGGGCCCCCCCTTCCCTATGCCCGCCCCCCCTGGAGGAATGCAGCCCATTTCTATAATACAAGGTGCTTTCCAGGGGCCCCCACCCCTATGCCCCCCCCCCTTCTGGAGGAATGCAGCCTTTTTCCATAATACAAGGTGCTTTTCAGGGGCCCCCTATCCCCAGGGAAATATGGCCTACTCTTATAAGACAAGGTGCTTTCCAGGGGCCCCCCCACCCCCTCTTATAAGACAAGGTGCTTTCCAGGGGCCCCCCCACCCCTATGCCCCTCCCCTCCTGGAGGAATGCAGCCCATTTCTATAATAAAATGTGCTTTCCAGGGCCCCCCACCCCTATGGGCCCCTCCCTCAGGGGAATGCGGCCCATTCCTACATTAAAGGGGGTTTCCAGGGGCCCAACACCCCTATGCCCCCCCTTTTGGAGGAATGCACCCCATTTCCAGGAGCCCCTTATCCCCAGGGAATATGGCCTACTCCTATAAGACAAGGTGCTTTCCAGGGGCCCCCCCATCCCTATGCCCGCCCCCCCTGGAGGAATGCAGCCCATTTCTATAATACAAGGTGCTTTCCAGGGGCCCCCACCCCTATGCCCCCCCCCCCCTTCTGGAGGAATGCAGCCTTTTTCCATAATACAAGGTGCTTTTCAGGGGCCCCCTATCCCCAGGGGAATATGGCCTACTCTCATAAGACAAGGTGCTTTCCAGGGGCCCCCCCATCCCTATGCCCGCCCCCCCTGGAGGAATGCAGCCCATTTCTATAATACAAGGTGCTTTCCAGGGGCCCCCACCCCTATGCCCCCCCCCCCCCTTCTGGAGGAATGCAGCCTTTTTCCATAATACAAGGTGCTTTTCAGGGGCCCCCTATCCCCAGGGGAATATGGCCTACTCTTCTAAGACAAGGTGGTTTCCAGGGGCCCCCCCACCCCTATGCCCCTCCCCTCCTGGAGGAATGCAGCCCATTTCTATAATAAAATGTGCTTTCCAGGGCCCCCCACCCCTATGGGCCCCTCCCTCAGGGGAATGCAGCCCATTCCTACATTAAAGGGGGTTTCCAGGGGCCCAACACCCCTATGCCCCCCCTTTTGGAGGAATGCACCCCGGGAGCCCCTTATCCCCAGGGGAATATGGCCTACTCCTATAAGACAAGGTGCTTTCCAGGGGCTCCCCGCCCCCCCCGGAGGAATGTAGCCCATTTCTATAATACAAAGGTGCTTTCCAGGGGCCCCACCCCTGTGCCCCCTCCCCCTTCTGGAGGAATGCAGCTCATTTCCATAATACAAGGGCCCCCCCACCCCAAGGGCCCCAGGGGAATGTATCATTTCTCTTACCCTTTCCTCTGATACACCGTCAGTTCCTCCTGCAGCACCTGCGTCCTCTTCTGTAGAAGGTTCACCTGTCAGAGAAAGCATCGGTCAGGAAAGTACCGGAGGACATGTGACGCCGCGAGCCGCGACACGCACACCTGGAACAGCCGTGTCAGCAAATGCCCCCCCCCCCCCCCGTCACTCCTCATTTACCTGTAACTTCAGTGAGCCGATTGTCTCTTCTAATTCCTTTCTCAGGGCGGCCGGCAGCAGTCCTCTGATCTTCGCCTCGTATTCCTCCCGGACATGTGTGATCTGAGACAATCCAAGAGATGACACAATCAGGGTGATGCAATGGGACTGCGGCGGAAGGGGGTCTTCCGAAAGACAACATACATGGACACGTTATTACCGGGAAGACCACGTATGACTCCCACCTCTATGTGCCCGCCGTGTCCTCATCTCATAACGAATCAGAGATCAGACACGAGACAACTCGCTTCGTTACCAATCTCTGAATCACGACAGTAACGAATTTCAACGAATCCAAAATAAATGGTAATGAAACAAATTATCCGAATTAGAATAAAAAAAATGGAAACATATCGCAATAAATACCGCAAGGTATAAAAAGTGAAATAAGATAGAATAGAATACTAGAGAACGGAAAAGAAAAGAATAGAATACAATAGATTAGAATTGAATAGAATAGACACTTGCTGACCGCCTAATAGGGAAAATGCCTCATTAGTTTGCAGTTTAACCACTTACCGCCCGCTCGCCCGCCGTCAGTGTACGCCTGTACTTTGACTAAGAATACCGGGGATATGGCAGCACATAGCTGCCATAACCCCTGGTATATTCTTAAACGGCGGGCGGTCCTCTTTTTGATAAAAATGGTCTCTGCGGCAGATTCGCCACAAGATTACTTTTAATCAGGGGTGGGAGAGGGCAGCGACGTTCGCGTCCTCACGAGCGAGGGAAAGACGACCCCCCTCCACTCGGCTCCATAACATTGGACGTCAAAGGCCACTTCCGCCCAATGGTCTTAAAGGGGAAATTGTATTTATTTATTTTTTGTTTATTTATTATTATTTATTTTTATTGCATTTTTCTGTATAAATGAAATTTGAGGTCTCTTTGACCCCCTCCCCCCCCCCCTCCCCCGATCTCACATCTCACATGTTTTTCTTTTCTATGACAAGGGATCCTTGTAATAGGAATAAAAGTGACTCAAAACATATTTTTTTTTAAAAGGGACAGTCTAAAAAAAAAAAAAATGTAAGCGTCCGTCCCGCTATCCTCACGTGCAGAAGAGAACGCATACGTAGCGCCCGCATATGAAAACCACACATGTGAGGTATCGGCGCGATCATTAGAGCGAGAGCGATAATTCTAGCCCCTAGACCTCCTCTGTAACTTAAATCTGGTAACCTGTAGAAATTTTTAAAACGTCGCCTATGGAGATTTTTAAGGGTCAAAGTTTGTCGCTATTCCACCAGCGGGGGGGGGGGGCGCAATTTTGAAGCGCGACACGTTGGGTATTAATTTACTCGGCATAACATTATCTTTCACAATATAAAAAAAAAAAAAATCGGGCTGACTTCACTGATATCTTATTTTTTTTATTTACAAAAAGTGCATTTTTTTCCAAAAAAATTGCACTTGTAAGACCGCTGCATAAATACAGTGAGACAAAGTATTGCAACGACCGCCATTTTATTCTCTAGGGTGTCTGAAAAAATATATATATAATGTTTGGAGGTTCTAAGTAATTTTCTAACACCCCCCCCCCCCCCCCACCAAATTAAAAAAATAGGCCCGGCCCTCAAGTAGTTAATATGGGGGTGGTGGCTGCAGCTAGGTGCCATAACCCCCGGTATTAAAATGTTCTGCAGTCACTGATCTTTCCGATAAAAGTGATCCGAGCCGCTGGATCACTTTTAGAAGTGGCAGGATAGGGGGATGGGGGTTGGTCCGCCCCCCCCCCTCCCCCCTCCAGTGGTTCTCGGGTTTACCTGGCTCATCAGGAAGCGTGAGAACCAATCCGGTAGCTGGCCATAGAGATTAGAAGAGGAAAGATGGCCTCCGCTCATCTCTATGACCTGAGAGGCCCGGCGCCACGTCATGACGCCACTTCTGGTTCATGGGCATTTTTTTTTTTTCTTCAAAGCATTAGATCAATGTTTTCTTTTTGTTGATCATTGTAGAGAGAGATGTGGGGTCTAATCATGTCTCATGTCTTATTTCTATCCCTGCGATAGGAACAAAAGTAATAAATAAAGAAATAAGAGACAGTGTAAAAATAATAAAAATGTAAATAAATAAAAGCGAAAAAATAGACTAGGGGCCCGCTCATATCAATGGGATAGACTAGGGGCCCGCTCATATCAATGGGATAGACTAGGGGCCCGCTCATATCAATGGGATAGACTAGGGGCCCGCTCATATCAATGGGATAGACTAGGGGCCCGCTCATATCAATGGGATAGACTAGGGGCCCGCTCATATCAATGGGATAGACTAGGGGCCCGCTCATATCAATGGGATAGACTAGGGGCCCGCTCATGCCAATGGGATAGACTAGGGGCCCGCTCATATCAATGGGATAGACTAGGGGCCCGCTCATATCAATGGGATAGACTAGGGGCCCACTTATGCCAATGGGATAGACTAGGGGCCCGCTCATATCAATGGGATAGACTAGGGGCCCGCTCATATCAATGGGATAAACTAGGGGCCCGCTCATATCAATGGTATAGACTAGGGGCCCGCTCATGCCAATGGGATAGACTAGGGGCCCGCTCATACCAATGGGATAGACTAGGGGCCCGCTCATACCAATGGGATAGACTAGGGGCCCGCTCATACCAATGGGATAGACTAGGGGCCTGCTCATACCAATGGGATAGACTAGGGGCCCGCTCATACCAATGGGATAGATTAGGGGCCTGCTCATACCAATGGGATAGACTAGGGGCCCGCTCATACCAATGGGATAGACTAGGGGCCCGCTCATGCCAATGGGATAGACTAGGGGCCCGCTCATGCCAATGGGATAGACTAGGGGCCCGCTCATACCAATGGGATAGACTAGGGGCCCGCTCATACCAATGGGATAGACTAGGGGCCCGCTCATACCAATGGGATAGACTAGGGGCCCGCTCATGCCAATGGGATAGACTAGGGGCCGCTCATGCAGGCCGGGCACACCGCCAGCTGTATGGCGGAGGGGAAATTCTCAGGATAACGACATCTGAAAATAGCAGGGAGGGGGAGGAGTGTGGAAATAAAGAGCTCCTCGGGATGCCGCAAAGGTACGCCGGCGGGCGTTTGTACGAAGGCCAGATGGAAGCGATCGGCTGGCCGCACGGTAATCTATACAGCGCCTATTTCTGGACGGACTTTTCATTGATGTCCGGGCTGTTCTGGCCCTGAAGATGGAAATTTATTTAACCTTTTCCTGCAGGAGGGGTCCAAATCACCCCATAGAGTGCGACCCCCCCCCCCCCCCCGAATATATAGAATACACTATACCTGTCCTGGGAAGAGAAATAGAAACCCCTGAGCAGTATTGTGGCACACAACTGAAATAGAGACACGTCCTACCAGACAGTACAGCTGGGTCCTGACATCAGATGTCTACATTGCAGATCTCCTACAGCCTCTTTGCAGTCACTTCCTGTCTACATGTACTCCAGTGATGGCTGCATGACATTGCTCAGGGCGAGTTCCTGATGGTGACAACAGTGGACCACGTCTGTGAAACGGTTCTTCTAGTCTCTATCGGAAGCCCATATTAGGGGGCGACAACTCAGGAGCACAATTATAAGATGAGGACAAAGTGTTGTCACCCTGAACAGGAAGTACCTGAACAAAGACCTTTATGGCAGGATCATCAGGTATTATGAGGGTGAAAGATTACATGAGGGGGGCTCTCAGACACGGCATGGTATCCGGCCCTTTCTGTATTATTGGGGGGGCTCTCAGACACGGCACAGAATCCTTCTCCTTTCCCTATTATTGGGGGGCTCTGAACACGACACAGAATCCTTCTCCTTTCCCTATTATTGGGGGGCTCTGAACATGAGACAGAATCCTTCTCCTTTCCCTATTAATGGGGGGCTCTGAACATGGCACAGAATCCTTCTCTTTTCCCTATTATTGGGGGGCTCTGAACACGACACAGAATCCTTCTCCTTTCCCTATTATTGGGGGGCTCTGAACACGACACAGAATCCTTCTCTTTTCCCTATTATTGGGGGGCTCTGAACATGAGACAGAATCCTTCTCCTTTCCCTATTAATGGGGGGCTCTGAACATGGCACAGAATCCTTCTCTTTTCCCTATTATTGGGGGGCTCTGAACATGGCACAGAATCCTTCTCTTTTCCCTATTATTGGGGGGCTCTGAACATGAGACAGAATCCTTCTCCTTTCCCTATTATTGGGGGGCTCTGAACATGGCACAGAATCCTTCTCTTTTCCCTATTAATGGGGGGCTCTGAACATGGCACAGAATCCTTCTCTTTTCCCTATTATTGGGGGGCTCTGAACATGAGACAGAATCCTTCTCCTTTCCCTATTATTGGGGGGCTCTGAACATGGCACAGAATCCTTCTCCTTTCCCTATTATTGGGGGGCTCTGAACACGACACAGAATCCTTCTCTTTTCCCTATTATTGGGGGGCTCTGAACATGAGACAGAATCCTTCTCCTTTCCCTATTATTGGGGGGCTCTGAACATGGCACAGAATCCTTCTCCTTTCCCTATTATTGGGGGGCTCTGAACATGGCACAGAATCCTTCTCCTTTCCCTATTATTGGGGGGCTCTGAACATGAGACAGAATCCTTCTCCTTTCCCTATTATTGGGGGGCTCTGAACACGACACAGAATCCTTCTCTTTTCCCTATTATTGGGGGGCTCTGAACATGAGACAGAATCCTTCTCCTTTCCCTATTATTGGGGGGCTCTGAACATGGCACAGAATCCTTCTCCTTTCCCTATTATTGGGGGGCTCTGAACATGAGACAGAATCCTTCTCCTTTCCCTATTATTGGGGGGCTCTGAACATGGCACAGAATCCTTCTCTTTTCCCTATTATTGGGGGGCTCTGAACATGAGACAGAATCCTTCTCCTTTCCCTATTATTGGGGGGCTCTGAACATGAGACAGAATCCTTCTCCTTTCCCTATTATTGGGGGGCTCTGAACATGGCACAGAATCCTTCTCTTTTGCCTATTATTGGGGGGCTCTGAACATGAGACAGAATCCTTCTCCTTTTCCTATTATTGGGGGGCTCTGAACATGGCACAGAATCCTTCTCCTTTCCCTATTATTGGGGGGCTCTGAACACGACACAGAATCCTTCTCTTTTCCCTATTATTGGGGGGCTCTGAACATGAGACAGAATCCTTCTCCTTTCCCTATTATTGGGGGGCTCTGAACATGGCACAGAATCCTTCTCCTTTCCCTATTATTGGGGGGCTCTGAACATGGCACAGAATCCTTCTCCTTTCCCTATTATTGGGGGGCTCTGAACATGAGACAGAATCCTTCTCCTTTCCCTATTATTGGGGGGCTCTGAACACGACACAGAATCCTTCTCTTTTCCCTATTATTGGGGGGCTCTGAACATGAGACAGAATCCTTCTCCTTTCCCTATTATTGGGGGGCTCTGAACATGGCACAGAATCCTTCTCCTTTCCCTATTATTGGGGGGCTCTGAACATGAGACAGAATCCTTCTCCTTTCCCTATTATTGGGGGGCTCTGAACATGGCACAGAATCCTTCTCTTTTCCCTATTATTGGGGGGCTCTGAACATGAGACAGAATCCTTCTCCTTTCCCTATTATTGGGGGGCTCTGAACATGAGACAGAATCCTTCTCCTTTCCCTATTATTGGGGGGCTCTGAACATGGCACAGAATCCTTCTCTTTTGCCTATTATTGGGGGGCTCTGAACATGAGACAGAATCCTTCTCCTTTTCCTATTATTGGGGGGCTCTGAACATGAGACAGAATCCTTCTCCTTTTCCTATTATTGGGGGGCTCTGAACATGAGACAGAATCCTTCTCCTTGCCCTATTATTGGGGGGCTCTCACACACAACACAGAAATAATTCTCCTTTCCCTATTATTGGGGGGCTCTCAAACACGGCACATAATCCTTCGCCTTTCCCTATTATTGGGGGGCTCTGAACATAGCACAGAATCTGTCTCCTTTCCCTATTATTGGGGGGCTCTCAAACAAGGCACAGAATCCGTCTCCGTTCCCTATTATTGGGGGGCTCTCAAACACGGCACAGAATCCTTCTCCTCTCCCTATTATTGGGGTGCTCTTAACAAGGCACAGAATCCTTATCCTTTCCCTATTATTGGGGGGCTCTGAACATGAGACAGAATTCTTCTCCTTTCCCTATTATTGGGGGGCTCTGAACATGAGACAGAATCCTTCTCCTTTCCCTATTATTGGGGGGCTCTGAACATGAGACAGAATCCTTCTCCTTTCCCTATTATTCGGGGGCTCTGAACATGAGACAGAATCCTTCTCCTTTCCCTATTATTGGGGGGCTCTGAACATGAGACAGAATTCTTCTCCTTTCCCTATTATTCGGGGGCTCTGAACATGAGACAGAATTCTTCTCCTTTCCCTATTATTCGGGGGCTCTGAACATGAGACAGAATCCGTCTCCTTTCCCTATTATTGGGGGGCTCTTAACAAGGCACAGAATCCTTATCCTTTCCCTATTATTGGGGGGCTCTGAACATGAGACAGAATTCTTCTCCTTTCCCTATTATTGGGGGGCTCTGAACATGAGACAGAATCCTTCTCCTTTCCCTATTATTGGGGGGCTCTGAACATGAGACAGAATCCTTCTCCTTTCCCTATTATTGGGGGGCTCTGAACATGAGACAGAATTCTTCTCCTTTCCCTATTATTGGGGGGCTCTGAACATGAGACAGAATCCTTCTCCTTTCCCTATTATTCGGGGGCTCTGAACATGAGACAGAATTCTTCTCCTTTCCCTATTATTCGGGGGCTCTGAACATGAGACAGAATCCGTCTCCTTTCCCTATTATTGGGGGGCTCTTAACAAGGCACAGAATCCTTATCCTTTCCCTATTATTGGGGGGCTCTGAACATGAGACAGAATTCTTCTCCTTTCCCTATTATTGGGGGGCTCTGAACATGAGACAGAATTCTTCTCCTTTCCCTATTATTCGGGGGCTCTGAACATGAGACAGAATTCTTCTCCTTTCCCTATTATTCGGGGGCTCTGAACATGAGACAGAATTCTTCTCCTTTCCCTATTATTCGGGGGCTCTGAACATGAGACAGAATTCTTCTCCTTTCCCTATTATTGGGGGGCTCTGAACACGACACAGAATCCTTCTCTTTTCCCTATTATTGGGGGGCTCTGAACATGAGACAGAATCCTTCTCCTTTCCCTATTATTGGGGGGCTCTGAACATGGCACAGAATCCTTCTCCTTTCCCTATTATTGGGGGGCTCTGAACATGGCACAGAATCCTTCTCCTTTCCCTATTATTGGGGGGCTCTGAACATGAGACAGAATCCTTCTCCTTTCCCTATTATTGGGGGGCTCTGAACACGACACAGAATCCTTCTCTTTTCCCTATTATTGGGGGGCTCTGAACATGAGACAGAATCCTTCTCCTTTCCCTATTATTGGGGGGCTCTGAACATGGCACAGAATCCTTCTCCTTTCCCTATTATTGGGGGGCTCTGAACATGAGACAGAATCCTTCTCCTTTCCCTATTATTGGGGGGCTCTGAACATGGCACAGAATCCTTCTCTTTTCCCTATTATTGGGGGGCTCTGAACATGAGACAGAATCCTTCTCCTTTCCCTATTATTGGGGGGCTCTGAACATGAGACAGAATCCTTCTCCTTTCCCTATTATTGGGGGGCTCTGAACATGAGACAGAATTCTTCTCCTTTCCCTATTATTGGGGGGCTCTGAACATGAGACAGAATCCTTCTCCTTTCCCTATTATTGGGGGGCTCTGAACATGAGACAGAATCCTTCTCCTTTCCCTATTATTGGGGGGCTCTGAACATGAGACAGAATTCTTCTCCTTTCCCTATTATTGGGGGGCTCTGAACATGAGACAGAATCCTTCTCCTTTCCCTATTATTCGGGGGCTCTGAACATGAGACAGAATTCTTCTCCTTTCCCTATTATTCGGGGGCTCTGAACATGAGACAGAATCCGTCTCCTTTCCCTATTATTGGGGGGCTCTTAACAAGGCACAGAATCCTTATCCTTTCCCTATTATTGGGGGGCTCTGAACATGAGACAGAATTCTTCTCCTTTCCCTATTATTGGGGGGCTCTGAACATGAGACAGAATTCTTCTCCTTTCCCTATTATTCGGGGGCTCTGAACATGAGACAGAATTCTTCTCCTTTCCCTATTATTCGGGGGCTCTGAACATGAGACAGAATTCTTCTCCTTTCCCTATTATTCGGGGGCTCTGAACATGAGACAGAATTCTTCTCCTTTCCCTATTATTGGGGGGCTCTGAACACGACACAGAATCCTTCTCTTTTCCCTATTATTGGGGGGCTCTGAACATGAGACAGAATCCTTCTCCTTTCCCTATTATTGGGGGGCTCTGAACATGGCACAGAATCCTTCTCCTTTCCCTATTATTGGGGGGCTCTGAACATGGCACAGAATCCTTCTCCTTTCCCTATTATTGGGGGGCTCTGAACATGAGACAGAATCCTTCTCCTTTCCCTATTATTGGGGGGCTCTGAACACGACACAGAATCCTTCTCTTTTCCCTATTATTGGGGGGCTCTGAACATGAGACAGAATCCTTCTCCTTTCCCTATTATTGGGGGGCTCTGAACATGGCACAGAATCCTTCTCTTTTCCCTATTATTGGGGGGCTCTGAACATGAGACAGAATCCTTCTCCTTTCCCTATTATTGGGGGGCTCTGAACATGAGACAGAATCCTTCTCCTTTCCCTATTATTGGGGGGCTCTGAACATGGCACAGAATCCTTCTCTTTTGCCTATTATTGGGGGGCTCTGAACATGAGACAGAATCCTTCTCCTTTTCCTATTATTGGGGGGCTCTGAACATGAGACAGAATCCTTCTCCTTTTCCTATTATTGGGGGGCTCTGAACATGAGACAGAATCCTTCTCCTTGCCCTATTATTGGGGGGCTCTCACACACAACACAGAAATAATTCTCCTTTCCCTATTATTGGGGGGCTCTCAAACACGGCACATAATCCTTCGCCTTTCCCTATTATTGGGGGGCTCTGAACATAGCACAGAATCTGTCTCCTTTCCCTATTATTGGGGGGCTCTCAAACAAGGCACAGAATCCGTCTCCGTTCCCTATTATTGGGGGGCTCTCAAACACGGCACAGAATCCTTCTCCTCTCCCTATTATTGGGGTGCTCTTAACAAGGCACAGAATCCTTATCCTTTCCCTATTATTGGGGGGCTCTGAACATGAGACAGAATTCTTCTCCTTTCCCTATTATTGGGGGGCTCTGAACATGAGACAGAATCCTTCTCCTTTCCCTATTATTGGGGGGCTCTGAACATGAGACAGAATCCTTCTCCTTTCCCTATTATTCGGGGGCTCTGAACATGAGACAGAATCCTTCTCCTTTCCCTATTATTGGGGGGCTCTGAACATGAGACAGAATTCTTCTCCTTTCCCTATTATTCGGGGGCTCTGAACATGAGACAGAATTCTTCTCCTTTCCCTATTATTCGGGGGCTCTGAACATGAGACAGAATCCGTCTCCTTTCCCTATTATTGGGGGGCTCTTAACAAGGCACAGAATCCTTATCCTTTCCCTATTATTGGGGGGCTCTGAACATGAGACAGAATTCTTCTCCTTTCCCTATTATTGGGGGGCTCTGAACATGAGACAGAATCCTTCTCCTTTCCCTATTATTGGGGGGCTCTGAACATGAGACAGAATCCTTCTCCTTTCCCTATTATTGGGGGGCTCTGAACATGAGACAGAATTCTTCTCCTTTCCCTATTATTGGGGGGCTCTGAACATGAGACAGAATCCTTCTCCTTTCCCTATTATTCGGGGGCTCTGAACATGAGACAGAATCCGTCTCCTTTCCCTATTATTGGGGGGCTCTTAACAAGGCACAGAATCCTTATCCTTTCCCTATTATTGGGGGGCTCTGAACATAGCACAGAATTCTTCTCCTTTCCCTATTATTCGGGGGCTCTGAACATGAGACAGAATTCTTCTCCTTTCCCTATTATTCGGGGGCTCTGAACATGAGACAGAATCCGTCTCCTTTCCCTATTATTGGGGGGCTCTTAACAAGGCACAGAATCCTTCTCCTTTCCCTATTATTGGGGGGCTCTGAACATGAGACAGAATCCTTCTCCTTTCCCTATTATTGGGGGGCTCTGAACATGAGACAGAATCCGTCTCCTTTCCCTATTATTGGGGGGCTCTTAACAAGGCACAGAATCCTTATCCTTTCCCTATTATTGGGGGGCTCTGAACATAGCACAGAATTCTTCTCCTTTCCCTATTATTCGGGGGCTCTGAACATGAGACAGAATTCTTCTCCTTTCCCTATTATTGGGGGGCTCTGAACATGAGACAGAATTCTTCTCCTTTCCCTATTATTGGGGGGCTCTGAACATGAGACAGAATCCTTCTCCTTTCCCTATTATTGGGGGGCTCTGAACATGAGACAGAATCCTTCTCCTTTCCCTATTATTGGGGGGCTCTGAACATGAGACAGAATTCTTCTCCTTTCCCTATTATTGGGGGGCTCTGAACATGAGACAGAATCCTTCTCCTTTCCCTATTATTGGGGGGCTCTCAAACACAGCACAGAATCCGTCTCCGTTCCCTATTATTGGGGTGCTCTTAACAAGGCACAGAATCCTTATCCTTTCCCTATTATTGGGGGGCTCTGAACATAGCACAGAATCTGTCTCCTTTCCCTATTATTGGGGGGCTCTCAAACACGACACGGAATCCGTCTCCTTTCCCTATTATTGGGGGGCTCTCAAACACGACACGGAATCCGTCTCCTTTCCCTATTATTGGGGGGCTCTCAAACACGGCACAGAATCCTTCTCTTTTCCCTATTATTGGGGGGCTCTGAACATGAGACAGAATCCTTCTCCTTTCCCTATTAATGGGGGGCTCTGAACATGGCACAGAATCCTTCTCTTTTCCCTATTATTGGGGGGCTCTGAACACGACACAGAATCCTTCTCCTTTCCCTATTAATGGGGGGCTCTGAACACGACACAGAATCCTTCTCCTTTCCCTATTATTGGGGGGCTCTGAACATGGCACAAAATCCTTCTCCTTTCCCTATTATTGGGGGGCTCTGAACACGACACAGAATCCTTCTCTTTTCCCTATTATTGGGGGGCTCTGAACATGAGACAGAATCCTTCTCCTTTCCCTATTATTGGGGGGCTCTGAACATGGCACATAATCCTTCTCTTTTCCCTATTATTGGGGGGCTCTGAACATGAGACAGAATCCTTCTCCTTTCCCTATTATTGGGGGGCTCTGAACATGAGACAGAATCCTTCTCCTTGCCCTATTATTGGGGGGCTCTCACACACAACACAGAAATAATTCTCCTTTTCCTATTATTGGGGGGCTCTCAAACACGGCACAGAATCCTTCTCCTTTCCCTATTATTGGGGGGCTCTCAAACACGGCACAGAATCCTTCGCCTTTCCCTATTATTGGGGGGCTCTGAACATAGCACAGAATCTGTCTCCTTTCCCTATTATTGGGGGGCTCTCAAACAAGGCACAGAATCCGTCTCCGTTCCCTATTATTGGGGGGCTCTCAAACACGGCACAGAATCCTTCTCCTCTCCCTATTATTGGGGGGCTCTCAAACAGCACAGAATCCGTCTCCTTTCCCTATTATTGGGGTGCTCTTAACAAGGCACAGAATCCTTATCCTTTCCCTATTATTGGGGGGCTCTGAACATGAGACAGAATTCTTCTCCTTTCCCTATTATTGGGGGGCTCTGAACATGAGACAGAATCCTTCTCCTTTCCCTATTATTGGGGGGCTCTCAAACACAGCACAGAATCCGTCTCCGTTCCCTATTATTGGGGTGCTCTTAACAAGGCACAGAATCCTTATCCTTTCCCTATTATTGGGGGGCTCTCAAACACGACACGGAATCCGTCTCCTTTCCCTATTATTGGGGGGCTCTCAAACACGGCACAGAATCCTTCTCTTTTCCCTATTATTGGGGGGCTCTGAACATGAGACAGAATCCTTCTCCTTTCCCTATTAATGGGGGGCTCTGAACATGGCACAGAATCCTTCTCTTTTCCCTATTATTGGGGGGCTCTGAACACGACACAGAATCCTTCTCCTTTCCCTATTAATGGGGGGCTCTGAACACGACACAGAATCCTTCTCCTTTCCCTATTATTGGGGGGCTCTGAACATGGCACAGAATCCTTCTCCTTTCCCTATTATTGGGGGGCTCTGAACACGACACAGAATCCTTCTCTTTTCCCTATTATTGGGGGGCTCTGAACATGAGACAGAATCCTTCTCCTTTCCCTATTATTGGGGGGCTCTGAACATGGCACAGAATCCTTCTCCTTTCCCTATTATTGGGGGGCTCTGAACACGACACAGAATCCTTCTCTTTTCCCTATTATTGGGGGGCTCTGAACATGAGACAGAATCCTTCTCCTTTCCCTATTATTGGGGGGCTCTGAACATGGCACAGAATCCTTCTCTTTTCCCTATTATTGGGGGGCTCTGAACATGAGACAGAATCCTTCTCCTTTCCCTATTATTGGGGGGCTCTGAACATGAGACAGAATCCTTCTCCTTTCCCTATTATTGGGGGGCTCTGAACATGGCACAGAATCCTTCTCTTTTCCCTATTATTGGGGGGCTCTGAACATGGCACAGAATCCTTCTCTTTTCCCTATTATTGGGGGGCTCTGAACATGAGACAGAATCCTTCTCCTTTTCCTATTATTGGGGGGCTCTGAACATGAGACAGAATCCTTCTCCTTGCCCTATTATTGGGGGGCTCTCACACACAACACAGAAATAATTCTCCTTTTCCTATTATTGGGGGGCTCTCAAACACGGCACATAATCCTTCTCCTTTCCCTATTATTGGGGGGCTCTCAAACACGGCACAGAATCCTTCTCCTTTCCCTATTATTGGGGGGCTCTCAAACACGGCACATAATCCTTCGCCTTTCCCTATTATTGGGGGGCTCTGAACATAGCACAGAATCTGTCTCCTTTCCCTATTATTGGGGGGCTCTCAAACAAGGCACAGAATCCGTCTCCGTTCCCTATTATTGGGGGGCTCTCAAACACGGCACAGAATCCTTCTCCTCTCCCTATTATTGGGGGGCTCTCAAACAGCACAGAATCCGTCTCCTTTCCCTATTATTGGGGTGCTCTTAACAAGGCACAGAATCCTTATCCTTTCCCTATTATTGGGGGGCTCTGAACATGAGACAGAATTCTTCTCCTTTCCCTATTATTGGGGGGCTCTGAACATGAGACAGAATCCTTCTCCTTTCCCTATTATTGGGGGGCTCTGAACATGAGACAGAATCCTTCTCCTTTCCCTATTATTGGGGGGCTCTGAACATGAGACAGAATTCTTCTCCTTTCCCTATTATTGGGGGGCTCTGAACATGAGACAGAATCCTTCTCCTTTCCCTATTATTGGGGGGCTCTGAACATGAGACAGAATCCTTCTCCTTTCCCTATTATTGGGGGGCTCTGAACATGAGACAGAATCCTTCTCCTTTCCCTATTATTGGGGGGCTCTGAACATGAGACAGAATTCTTCTCCTTTCCCTATTATTGGGGGGCTCTGAACATGAGACAGAATCCTTCTCCTTTCCCTATTATTGGGGGGCTCTGAACATGAGACAGAATCCTTCTCCTTTCCCTATTATTGGGGGGCTCTGAACATGAGACAGAATTCTTCTCCTTTCCCTATTATTGGGGGGCTCTGAACATGAGACAGAATCCTTCTCCTTTCCCTATTATTGGGGGGCTCTGAACATGAGACAGAATCCTTCTCCTTTCCCTATTATTGGGGGGCTCTGAACATGAGACAGAATCCTTCTCCTTTTCCTATTATTGGGGGGCTCTGAACATGAGACAGAATCCTTCTCCTTTCCCTATGATTGGGGGGCTCTGACACACGTAAAGGAATCCAGTCCTTTCCCTATGATTGGGGGGCTCTGACACGCGGTGTGAAATTACAGGTATGACGGCGGCTAACGAGTCTGTGGAATGGGGTGTTTGATGTTCGGTGACAGAGGTGTCATTGTAGCGGCTTATCTCTGGACGCCAGAATTAAGCGCAGAGGCTCCCATCTTGTTAATCCGCCTGTGCCGTCGGAGCGGGTAATGCGCCAGTTGCCTGCGGGCGATTTGCAGGCACAATAATTACCAACAACGGAAAACACGCTCTGCGCCTTTCCCCGGGCAAATCCTTTATTCATCGGTCTTAATGAGAAATATACAGAATATTCACGGTCAGTGTCTCGGCTCTAAATCAGGAGCAGAGAGACGACTCCACAGAAAATAGATGGCCGAGCGTGCAGAGAGGCGGGAACACACTGGAAGACATTGCGTCACGTTATATGTCACACATCACAATATTCCTGTATGACATAAAACTCTGCGCTTTCCTCAATTGGATACAAATTGGGAACAGCTGAAGATTATACGACCCTACAAACTGAAGATTATCGGTGGGGAGGTCACAGGACAGAGGATGTTGTCACTTAGGCACATGATACTAAGACCGGTCCAAGGCCAGACCAGACCAAGGCCAGACCAGACCAGGGCAAGGCCAGACCAGCCAAAAGACCAGACTAATCCAAGGCAAGACTAGTAAAATGGAAGACTAGTTCGAGGCCAGACTAGTCCAGGACAAGACCAGTCCAAGACTAGACCAAGGCCAGACCAGTCCAAAACAAGACCAAGGCCAGACCAGTCCAAGACAAGACCAAGGCCAGACCAGTCCAAGACAAGACCAAGGCCAGACCAGTCCAAGACAAGACCAATGCCAAGGCCAGATCAGTCCAAGACAAGACCAAGGTCAGACAAGATCAAGTCCAGACCAAGGCCAGACCAGTTCAAGGCCAGACCAGTCCAAGGCCAGACCAGTCCAAGGCCAGTCCAAGAACAGACCAAGGCCAGACCAGACCAGACCAGGGCTTGGCCAGACCAGCCAAAAGACCAGACTAATCCAAGGCCAGACCAGCCAAAGACCAGACTAATCCAAGGCCAGACTAGTCCAAGACAAGGTCAAGGCCAGACCAGTCCAGGACAAGACCAGTCCAAGACTAGACCAAGGCCAGACCAGTCCAAAACAAGACCAGTCTAAGACTAGACCAAGGCCAGACCAGTCCAAAACAAGACCAGTCTAAGACTAGACCAAGGCCAGGCCAGTCCAAGAAAAGACCAAGGCCAGACCAGTCCAAGACAAGACCAAGGCCAGGCCAGTCCAAGAAAAGACCAAGGCCAGACCAGTCCAAGACAAGACCAAGGCCAGACCAGTCCAAGACAAGACCAAGGCCAGACCAGTCCAAGACAAGACCAAGGTCAGACAAGATCAAGGTCAGACAAGATCAAGTCCAGACCAAGACCAGACCAGTCCAAAGCCAGACCAGTCCAAGGCCAGACCAAGGCCAGACTAATCCAAGAGCAGCCAAGGCCAGACCAGTCCAAAGCCAGACCAGTCCAAGGCCAGACCAGTCCAAGGCCAGACCAGTTCAAGGCCAGACCAGTCCAAGGCCAGACCAGTCCAAGGCCAGACCAGTCCAAGGCCAGACCAGTCCATTCCAGTCCAACAGCAGGACAGACCAGTCCAACAGCAGGACAGGCCAGTCCAAGAGCAGACCAAGGCCAGTCCAAGAGCAGACCAAGGCCAGTCCAAGAGCAGACCAAGGCCAGTCCAAGAGCAGACCAAGGCCAGTCCAAGAGCAGACCAAGGCCAGTCCAAGTGCAGACCAAGGCCAGTCCAAGTGCAGACCAAGGCCAGTCCAAGTGCAGACCAAGGCCAGTCCAAAAGCAGGCCAAGGCCAGTCCAAGAACAGGCCAAGGCCAGTCCAAAAGCAGGCCAATGCCAGTCCAAGAGCAGACCAAGGCCAGTCCAGTTCAAGATCAGACCAGTCTAAGGCCAGACCAAGGCCAGACCAGTCCCAAATTGGGAAAAGTGATATAGGCGGCTTTTGAGTAAAAAGACAGCTAAAGTGGAGCAGGAATCAGATGGAGATCCCACCACTGTTCCACCATTTTCCAAGATGTCTTCTAGACAGACAAATGTGCAAAAAAAAAGGAACCACGTCTTATGAAGGAACTTTCTTGCAGAAGCCGAACAACGCTAAATACAGGGAAGGAACCCATTACCTCATTTATCCTGCCAGACACCCTCATAGACTATGAGTGTCCACCCCCTTCTGATAGTATAACATATGCAGAGAAGAATGAAGAGTCACCCTGTGGTATTATGGGAACTCTGAGCCTCTTGTCTTGGTTCTGCTCAGCTATGAGGCATGGAAGGGGAGTGGCCATACAGCTCCTCATTGTTTATCTGTATTCACATGTAGCTGACTGTTAGATGCACGGGAGCTTTGCTCCTATTGTAGGTTATAAATGGAGTTGTGTGAGGTTCTCGGTATCCAGATCACATGTTGTCATAGTGGTCAGTCACCTGATCTGAGGAAGCTGCTCAGGTCCATCTCCATGTGAGGTTATCGGAGACCCTCCTCAGCCGCCATCATTCCAGTTCCTCTAGGACCCTGGAAGGTATTAGGTTTCCGTCTGCTATATTCTGAGAAGCCTCTTCTGGGAGGTACTCGGAGCCTCTCGCCTCTGGTGGACAGCGCAGGCTCTCTCTGGCCTCTGGTGGACAGCGCAGGCTCTCTCTGGCCTCTGGTGGACAGCGCAGGCTCTCTCTCGCCTCTGGTGGACAGCGCAGGCTCTCTGGCCTCTGGTGGACAGCGCAGGCTCTCTCTGGCCGGCTCCTCTCGGTGCTGCTGGCAGGGTCAGCGGCAGGTCAGGTTTTCCTTCCCTTAAACGGGATATCATTTCAAAGCAGCTGAAAGTGCTGATGACACACAATGTGCGGAGCCGCGAGCCTCGCAGACACCGACCATCAAAGGGCGCAGCGCGTGCGGCAACAGATCCTCGAGGTGTCAGGAGGACGGCGCTCCGCACACATCTGACAAAAAACTGCTTTTTAGTTCACTTCGTTTAATTCCTTTTTGGAATTTTAGTTTTGCTTATTTGTTTCACAATTGCAGGAATACGGCTACAATCACATGAAGGATGTTTATTTGTTTACAAATTTCATTCAAATTTTCCAAATTCGCTTGAATTTAATCAAATTGCACAGAATTCTGAAAATTTGAATCAAATTCAAAGTTTTTTCTATTCAAGATTCAAATTTTTGGAAGACTTTTTTTTTTTAAACATTTTTTTCTATTTCTTTCTATTGTTTTTTCTATTCTATTCTTTTCTGTTCTCTTCTATTCCTTTTTATGCTATTCAAATGTATTCTATTTGAAATACAAATTTTGGAAGACGGTTATATTCTATTTTATTCTATTCTATTGTTTTTTCTATTTCATTCTATTCTCTTATTTTCTATTCTATTCTAATCTATATAAATTCAAGTTTGCTCTGTTCGACATTTGAAATTCGGAAGATGGTTATATTATTCCTATTTTATTCTATTGTTTTTTTCTATTCCATTCTATTCTCTTATTTTCTATTTTATTTGAAATTCGAATTTTGGAAGACAGTTATATTGGATTTTATTCTATGCTATTGTTTTTTTTTCTATACCATTCTATTCTCTTATTTTCTATTTTAATCTATATAAATTCAAGTTTATTCTATTTTATATTTGAATTTTAAGAAGGTGGTTATATTATTTCTATTTTGTTCTATTGTTTTTTCTATTCTATTTAAAATTAAAATTTCGGAAGACAGTTATATTCTATTTTATTGTACTCTTTTTTTTTTTTTTCTATTTCATTCTATTCTTTTATTTTCTATTCTATTGTAATCTATTCTATTCAAATTCAAATTAATTCTATTTGAAATTCGAATTTCGGAAGACAGTTATGTTCTATTCTAATCTTTTCTATTCAAATCTGAATTTATTTTATTTGAAATTCAAATTTCGGAAGACAGTTATATTATATTTTATTCTATTCTATTGTTTTTTTCTATTCCATTCTATTCTCTTATTTTCTATTCTATTCTAATCTATATAAATTCAAGTTTGCTCTATTCGACATTTGAAATTCGGAAGATGGTTATATTATTCCTATTTTATTCTATTGTTTTTTTCTATTCCATTCTATTCTCTTATTTTCTATTTTATTTGAAATTCGAATTTTGGAAGACAGTTATATTGTATTTTATTCTATGCTATTGTTTTTTTTTCTATTCCATTCCATTCTATTCTCTTATTTTCTATTTTAATCTATATAAATTCAAGTTTATTCTATTTTATATTTGAATTTCAGAAGGTGGTTATATTATTCCTATTTTATTCTATAGTTTTTTTCTATTCCATTCTATTCTCTTATTTTCTATTTTATTTGAAATTCGAATTTTGGAAGACAGTTATATTGTATTTTATTCTATGCTATTTTTTTTTTCTATTCCATTCTATTCTCTTATTTTCTATTCTAATCTATATAAATTCAAGTTTATTCTATTTTATATTTGAATTTCAGAAGGTGGTTATATTATTCCTATTTTATTCTATTGTTTTTTTCTATTCTATTTGAAATTAAAATTTCGGAAGACAGTTATATTCTATTTTATTGTACTCTTTTTTTTTTCTATTTCATTCTATTCTTTTATTTTCTATTCTATTGTAATCTATTCAAATTCAAATTAATTCTATTTGAAATTCGAATTTCAGAAGACAGTTATGTTCTATTCTAATCTTTTCTATTCAAATCTGAATTTATTTTATTTGAAATTCAAATTTCGGAAGACAGTTATATTTTATTTTATTCTATTGTTTTCTATTCTGTTCTATACTATTCCTTGTTTGCTAATTCGATTTGGAATTTGATTCGAATGTTGGATAAAATTTAGTTTCGGTATTTCGGATTCGTTTAAACTCCTTACTACTGTAATTTGGAAATTCATATACATCCGAGTAACAAAAAAAAAAATTGAAATTTCGATTCGGAACAAAGCGAAGGGCCCATGTCGATCTCTCTGCAATCAGGGAGGTTCCCGAGTTCTGCGGGCGATATACGGATCCACGGCGGTGGGAATCTGACAACCTTAGATGGGCGTGTCATCACAGTTCACATATTACGATGACTGTTTTCCTGTTCAGGTATTTCCTGCTGAAGGGTGACAACGCTCTGCCCCTGTCCTCCCATTCTGATCCTGTGTTGTCACCCTGTCTGACTACAATCGCACATCACACAGATGTGGTCCATTGATGTCATAAGTAGGAAACCCAGCCTGAGAAACGCCATGTAGACAGGAAGTGACTGCTAAGAGGCTGTAGGAGATCAGCAGCTCTCAGATGCAATAAAGGAAAAGCGATTAAACGGGGTCTCGATCTATAGACAGATATATGTACCCGGGTGCAGACACGTGTCATACCGACTCTGCATTCTGCTCAGTAATGCTGTGTAGTGACTGTGCTTTCCTGCTCCTCACAAAGGTGACCACTAGGGGGAGACTCTAATGTCACCCTCTGATCTCCTATCTGGAATCCGTAGTTTACATCTATGACCAGCTCATCGCCATAAAGTGGACAGTCATTGGCCGGCTTCTGCAGCTGCTACCGGCTATACGGCTGCTACCAACCACCGGAGAATACGCAGAGATCTTTTACCAGAATAGAGCCAGGAGATGTCACCATACACCCGAGATTACCGGACAATGATGTCACCATACACCCGAGATTACCGGGCAATGATGTCACCATACACCCGAGATTACCGGACAATGATGTCACCATACACCCGAGATTACCGGGCAATGATGTCACCATACACCCGAGATTACCGGACAATGATGTCACCATACACCCGAGATTACCGGGCAATGATGTCACCATACACCCGAGATTACCGGACAATGATGTCACCATACACCCGAGATTACCGGGCAATGATGTCACCATACACCCGAGATTACCGGACAATGATGTCACCATACACCCGAGATTACCGGGCAATAATGTCACCATACACCCGGAGATTACCGGACAATGATGTCACCATACACCCGGAGATTACCGGGCAATGATGTCACCATACACCCGGAGATTACCGGACAATGATGTCACCATACACCCGGAGATTACCGGACAATGATGCCACCATACACCCGGAGATTACCGGGCAATGATGTCACCATACACCCGGAGATTACCGGGCAATGATGCCACCATACACCCGGAGATTACCGGACAATGATGCCACCATACACCCGGAGATTACCGGACAATGATGCCACCATACACCCAGAGATTACCGGACAATGATGCCACCATACACCCGGAGATTACCGGACAATGATGCCACCATACACCCGGAGATTACTGGACAATGATGTCACCATACACCCGAGATTACCGGGCAATGATGTCACCATACACCCGAGATTACCGGGCAATGCCGCCACCATACACCCGAGATTACCGGGCAATGATGTCACCATACACCCGGAGATTACCGGGCAATGATGCCACCATACACCCGGAGATTACCGGACAATGATGTCACCATACACCCGGAGATTACCGGGCAATGATGCCACCATACACCCGGAGATTACCGGACAATGATGCCACCATACACCCGGAGATTACCGGACAATGATGCCACCATACACCCGGAGATTACCGGACAATGATGCCACCATACACCCGGAGATTACTGGACAATGATGTCACCATACACCCGGAGATTACCGGACAATGATGTCACCATACACCCGGAGATTACCGGACAATGATGCCACCATACACCCGAGATTACCGGGCAATGATGTCACCATACACCCGAGATTACCGGGCAATGCCGCCACCATACACCCGAGATTACCGGGCAATGATGTCACCATACACCCGAGATTACCGGGCAATGATGTCACCATACATCTGAGATTACCGGGCAATGATGTCACCATACATCTGAGATTACCGGGCAATGATGTCACCATACACCCGAGATTACCGGGCAATGATGTCACCATACACCCGAGATTACCGGGTGATTACCGGACAATGATGCCACCATACACCCGGAGATTACCGGGCAATGATGTCACCATAAACCCGGAGATTACCGGACAATGATGTCACCATACACCCGGAGATTACTGGACAATGATGTCACCATACACCCGGAGATTACCGGACAATGATGTCACCATACACCCGGAGATTACCGGACAATGATGCCACCATACACCCGAGATTACCGGGCAATGATGTCACCATACACCCGAGATTACCGGGCAATGCCGCCACCATACACCCGAGATTACCGGGCAATGATGTCACCATACACCCGAGATTACCGGGCAATGATGTCACCATACATCTGAGATTACCGGGCAATGATGTCACCATACATCTGAGATTACCGGGCAATGATGTCACCATACACCCGAGATTACCGGGCAATGATGTCACCATACACCCGAGATTACCGGGTGATTACCGGACAATGATGCCACCATACACCCGGAGATTACCGGGCAATGATGTCACCATAAACCCGGAGATTACCGGACAATGATGTCACCATACACCCGGAGATTACCGGGCAATGATGTCACCATAAACCCGGAGATTACCCGACAATGATGCCACCATACACCCGGAGATTACCGGGCAATGATGTCACCATAAACCCGGAGATTACCGGACAATGATGCCACCATACACCCGGAGATTACCGGGCAATGATGTCACCATACACCCGGAGATTACCGGACAATGATGCCACCATACACCCGGAGATTACCGGGCAATGATGTCACCATAAACCCGGAGATTACCGGGCAATGATGTCACCATAAACCCGGAGATTACCGGACAATGATGTCACCATACACCCGGAGATTACCGGGCAATGATGCCACCATACACCCGGAGATTACCGGACAATGATGCCACCATACACCCGGAGATTACCGGACAATGATGTCACCATACACCCGGAGATTACCGGGCAATGATGCCACCATACACCCGGAGATTACCGGACAATGATGCCACCATACACCCGGAGATTACCGGACAATGATGCCACCATACACCCGGAGATTACCGGACAATGATGCCACCATACACCCGGAGATTACTGGACAATGATGTCACCATACACCCGGAGATTACCGGACAATGATGTCACCATACACCCGGAGATTACCGGACAATGATGCCACCATACACCCGAGATTACCGGGCAATGATGTCACCATACACCCGAGATTACCGGGCAATGCCGCCACCATACACCCGAGATTACCGGGCAATGATGTCACCATACACCCGAGATTACCGGGCAATGATGTCACCATACATCTGAGATTACCGGGCAATGATGTCACCATACATCTGAGATTACCGGGCAATGATGTCACCATACACCCGAGATTACCGGGCAATGATGTCACCATACACCCGAGATTACCGGGTGATTACCGGACAATGATGCCACCATACACCCGGAGATTACCGGGCAATGATGTCACCATAAACCCGGAGATTACCGGACAATGATGTCACCATACACCCGGAGATTACCGGGCAATGATGTCACCATAAACCCGGAGATTACCGGACAATGATGCCACCATACACCCGGAGATTACCGGGCAATGATGTCACCATAAACCCGGAGATTACCGGGCAATGATGTCACCATAAACCCGGAGATTACCGGACAATGATGCCACCATACACCCGGAGATTACCGGGCAATGATGTCACCATACACCCGGAGATTACCGGACAATGATGCCACCATACACCCGGAGATTACCGGGCAATGATGTCACCATAAACCAGGAGATTACCGGGCAATGATGTCACCATAAACCCGGAGATTACCGGACAATGATGTCACCATACACCCGGAGATTACCGGGCAATGATGTCACCATACACCCGGAGATTACCGGACAATGATGCCACCATACACCCGGAGATTACCGGACAATGATGTCACCATAAACCCGGAGATTACCGGACAATGATGCCACCATACACCCGGAGATTACCGGGCAATGATGTCACCATACACCCGGAGATTACCGGACAATGATGTCACCATACACCCGGAGATTACCGGACAATGATGCCACCATACACCCGGAGATTACCGGGCAATGATGTCACCATAAACCCGGAGATTACCGGACAATGATGTCACCATAAACCCGGAGATTACCGGACAATGATGCCACCATACACCCGGAGATTACCGGACAATGATCTCACCATACACCGGAGATTACCGGGCAATGATGTCACCATAAACCCGGAGATTACCGGACAATGATGTCACCATACACCCGGAGATTACCGGACAATGATCTCACCATACACCCGAGATTACCGGGCAATGCCGCCACCATACACCCAGAGATTACTGGATAATGATCTCACCATACACCGGAGATTACCGGGCAATGATGTCACCATAAACCCGGAGATTACCGGACAATGATGTCACCATAAACCCGGAGATTACCGGACAATGATCTCACCATACACCCGGAGATTACCGGTCAATGATCTCACCATACACCGGAGATTACCGGGCAATGATGTCACCATAAACCCGGAGATTACCGGACAATGATGTCACCATAAACCCGGAGATTACCGGACAATGATGCCACCATACACCCGGAGATTACCGGACAATGATGCCACCATACACCCGGAGATTACCGGGCAATGATGTCACCATAAACCCGGAGATTACCGGACAATGATGTCACCATAAACCCGGAGATTACCAGACAATGATCTCACCATACACCGGAGATTACCGGACAATGATGCCACCATACACCCGGAGATTACCGGACAATGATCTCACCATACACCGGAGATTACCGGGCAATGATGTCACCATAAACCCGGAGATTACCGGACAATGATCTCACCATACACCGGAGATTACCGGGCAATGATGTCACCATAAACCCGGAGATTACCGGACAATGATGTCACCATACACCCGGAGATTACCGGACAATGATGTCACCATAAACCCGGAGATTACCGGGCAATGATGTCACCATACACCCGGAGATTACCGGACAATGATGTCACCATAAACCCGGAGATTACCGGACAATGATGTCACCATAAACCCGGAGATTACCAGACAATGATCTCACCATACACCGGAGATTACCGGACAATGATGCCACCATACACCCGGAGATTACCGGACAATGATCTCACCATACACCGGAGATTACCGGGCAATGATGTCACCATAAACCCGGAGATTACCGGACAATGATCTCACCATACACCGGAGATTACCGGGCAATGATGTCACCATAAACCCGGAGATTACCGGACAATGATGTCACCATACACCCGGAGATTACCGGACAATGATGTCACCATAAACCCGGAGATTACCGGGCAATGATCTCACCATACACCGGAGATTACCGGGCAATGATGTCACCATACACCCGGAGATTACTGGACAATGATCTCACCATAAACCCGGATATTACCAGACAATGATGTCACCATACACCCGGAGATTACCGGGCAATGATGTCACCATACACCGGAGATTACCGGACAATGATCTCCCCATACACCCGGATATTACCAGACAATGATGTCACTATACACCCGGAGATTACCGGGCAATGATCTCCCCATACACCCGGAGATTACCGGACAAGGATGTCACTATACACCCGGAGATTACCGGACAATGATGTCACCATACACCCGGAGATTACCGGGCAATGATGTCACCATACACCCAGAGATTACTGGATAATGATCTCACCATACACCCGGAGATTACCGGGCAACGATCTCACCATACACCCGGAGATTACCGGACAATGATCTCACCATACACCCGGAGATTACCGGACAATGATCTCACCATACACCCGGAGATTACAGGACAATGATCTCACCATACACCCGGAGATTACCGGACAATGATGTCACCATACACCCGGAGATTACCGGACAATGATGTCACCATACACCCGGAGATTACCGGACAATGATGTCACCATACACCCGGAGATTACCGGTCAATGATCTCACCATACACCCGGAGATTACCGGTCAATGATCTCACCATACACCCGGAGATTACCGGGCAATGATCTCACCATACACCCGGAGATTACCGGGCAATGATCTCACCATACACCCGGAGATTACCGGGCAATGATCTCACCATACACCCGGAGATTACCGGACAATGATCTCACCATACACCCGGAGATTACCGGACAATGATGTCACCATACACCCGGAGATTACTGGACAATGATCTCACCATACACCCGGAGATTACCGGTCAATGATCTCACCATACACCCGGATATTACCAGACAATGATCTCCCCATACACCCGGAGATTACCGGGCAATGATCTCCCCATACACCCGGAGATTACCGGGCAATGATGTCACCATACACTCGAAAATTACCGGACAATGATGTCACCATACACCCGGAGATTACCGGACAATGATCTCACCATACACCCGGAGATTACCGGTCAATGATCTCACCATACACCCGGAGATTACCGGGCAATGATCTCACCATACACCCGGAGATTACCGGTCAATGATCTCACCATACACCCGGAGATTACCGGACAATGATCTCACCATACACCCGAGATTACTGGACAATGATGTCACCATACACCCGGATATTACCAGACAATGATCTCCCCATACACCCGGAGATTACTGGACAATGATCTCACCATACACCCGGAGATTACCGGACAATGATGTCACCATACACCCGGAGATTACTGGACAATGATCTCACCATACACCCGGAGATTACTGGACAATGATCTCACCATACACCCGGAGATTACCGGACAATGATCTCACCATACACCCGGAGATTACCGGACAATGATCTCACCATACACCCGGAGATTACCGGACAATGATCTCCCCATACACCCGGATATTACCAGACAATGATCTCCCCATACACCCGGAGATTACTGGACAATGATCTCACCATACACCCGGAGATTACCGGACAATGATGTCACCATACACCCGGAGATTACTGGACAATGATCTCACCATACACCCGGAGATTACTGGACAATGATCTCACCATACACCCGGAGATTACTGGACAATGATCTCACCATACACCCGGAGATTACCGGACAATGATCTCACCATATACCCGGAGATTACCGGACAATGATCTCACCATACACCCGGAGATTACCGGACAATGATCTCACCATACACCCGGAGATTACCGGACAATGATCTCACCATATACCCGGAGATTACCGGACAATGATCTCACCATACACCCGGAGATTACCAGGCAATGATCTCCCCATACACCCGGAGATTACTGGACAATGATCTCACCATACACCCAGAGATTACTGGACAATGATCTCACCATACACCCGGAGATTACCGGACAATGATGTCACCATACACCCGGAGATTACCGGACAATGATGTCACCATACACCCGGAGATTACCGGACAATGATGTCACCATACACCCGGAGATTACCGGACAATGATGTCACCATACACCCGGAGATTACCGGACAATGATGTCACCATACACCCGGAGATTACCGGACAATGATCTCACCATACACCCGGAGATTACCGGACAATGATGTCACCATACACCCGGAGATTACTGGACAATGATCTCACCATACACCCGGAGATTACCGGACAATGATGTCACCATACACCCGGAGATTACCGGACAATGATGTCACCATACACCCGGAGATTACCGGACAATGATCTCACCATACACCGGAGATTACCGGACAATGATCTCACCATACACCCGGAGATTACCGGTCAATGATCTCACCATGTAATACTGACATATAATCACACACATAGGTTGGACTTGACGGAGTTACTATGTAACTATGTGACTTACCTGCTGCTGCATCTCCAGGTCCTTCTCATGCCGCCTTTTCTCGGATTGGCGGAGCTGAGTGCAGGAATTCTCCAATTCTCCTTTCAGCAGCTGGAGGAGAGAAGAGAACGGATATCAGCGTATTGTCATCGCCGGGAGGAGGAGTCCCAATATCAGATTCCAGATCAAAGATAGAAGCAGAAGATCTGCACACCGATCATCTGAAGACTCTCCCCACTCACACCCTGAAAAAAGCTTTCCAAAACTTTGGGGTTTATTGTTTCTTTAAATGATACTTTATAATGCCAACCCAAATTTTCTGTAGGTTTGGATAGAGTGGGGGAGGGTTGGAGATTCTATCAGGGTTTTATTACTGCCAAAAACAAATATTTGGTAAAGTGGACGGGGTTAAAACATTTTACAATGCTTGTATTGTTGTCTGTGACTTCCTGTCCTGGTGACAACTGCACCACTTATTTCTTGTACAGGTGTCACAGGGACAGGAAGTGGGGAAGAATCTCTCTAATGGGGTTAGGAATAAAATTATCTCCATCTAAAATGAAAGAAATAACATTTGCTTCCTGACAACTACAATAGGCTGCTCAGGACAGGGTAAGATAGTACAGGGGAAGGTAGGTTAGGGCAGGATAGGATGCAGCGGATAGAATAGGATATGGTAGGACAGACAGTATAGGATGGGAAAGGATAACGCAAGCCATGGCAAGATAGGATAGGGTAGGGCGACGGGATAGGATAACATATGCTAAGGCAGGCCTGAGTAGGATAGAACAAGGCAGGATAGGAAAGGATGGGATAGGACAGGGCAGCATAGGAAAGGATGGGATAGGACAAGGCAAGATAGGATAGGATTGGATATGACAAGGCAAGATAGGATAGGACAAGACAGGATAGGAAAGGATGGGATAGGACAAGGCAGGGTAGGAAAGCATGGGATAGGACAAGGCAGGACAGGAAAGGATTGGATAGGACAAGGCAGGGTAGGAAAGCATGGGATAGGACAAGGCAGGACAGGAAAGGATTGGATAGGACAAGGCAGGGTAGGAAAGCATGGGATAGGACAAGGCAGGACAGGAAAGGATTGGATAGGACAAGGCAGGGTAGGAAAGCATGGGATAGGACAAGGCAGGACAGGAAAGGATTGGATAGGACAAGGCAGGGTAGGAAAGCATGGGATAGGACAAGGCAGGACAGGAAAGGATTGGATAGGACAAGGCAGGGTAGGAAAGCATGGGATAGGACAAGGCAGGACAGGAAACGATGGGATAGGACAGGGCAGGATAGGAAAGTATGGGATAGGACAAGGTATGATACGAAAGGATGGGATAGGACAAGGCAGGGTAGGAAAGGATAGGATAGGACAAGGCAAGATAGGAAAGGATGGGATAGGACAAGGCAGGGTAGGAAAGGATGGGATAAGGAAAGAATAGGGCAGGATAGAGTAGAACAGGATGTTATAGGCCAGGACAGAATATGGAAGGGGGAGGATAGAACAGGCCAGGACAGAATACGGAAGGAAAGAACAGGACAGAATAGAATACATGAGAAGTGGTGAGATTGGGGGGAAGGGACAATGAAGCACACGGGGCTATGCTGTGATGTGGGAGAACTTTTCTTGTATGGTTTGGCACATCTCCCATAACCAGGAGGAAGTTCTCTGCTGTATTTAGGATGTTTTTTTTTGTTTTGATACAACCAAATCAGAACTATAGAGTTCTTCTATATATTGTATTGATATTATAGATATTGTAGTGGTGGGATCCATCACATAGGTGGTCAGACATGGTTTTATTTTCCTGTCTGAATGCCTCTACACCCAGAGACTGCGCCACGGTCTAGGGCAGAGCACATCATACTTTCCTGTCTGCCGCGGAGGACTACAGATAACGACATTCACACCGCACAGCTCACAGCTCCACCAATTAGTCTCCATCATCTTCATCAGTAAAATAACATGGACCCCTAATTATTGTGAAACCGCAAAGAGGGCTCCAATTCCCATCCTAATGACCCTTTTCATCATGGAAATGAAGTGTAAAGTGTAGCGACGCCAGGGGGGGGGGAGCCGCCAAGAAACAGGTCCAGCTATAGGACCCTTACCCCAGGGAGATATACAGAAGAAAAATGGAGGCAGAGCAACGCGGTGAGAAAACGTCCTAATATAATAATAGTAGTGTGTGACTGTGGGGGAGGGGGCACTAGAGTGTAAGCTCCTCTGGTACAGAGACTGATGTTACTAGTGCAGAGTTCTCTGTACATCACTGCGGTATATGTTGGTGCTCAATAAATCTGGGAAATAAATACAATGTAGATGATACCCATATCACGGGTCACACGAAGCGTTGATGCCTTCAGAACGGCAGTAGTAGAGCGGAGGGGGGGCGCAGCGACTGTCTGCCATTACGTTACACTCCCAGCCACCCTACCCCGCAATGTGCCGCGATCTGGTTTTAAAGTGATCCATATGCTGGTTTGCAGACATATGGCAACATTCCTTTCTGGTGGGAATTTTGTGTTTCTTCTAAACTTGTTGTTGCAACACACCATCTATATCCCAGAAGCGGCCTTTGATGTCAGGAGAGGGAGCAGCGTTCAGATAGGGGGATGAAATAACTAGGGGGGGGGGGGAGAAGCAAATAGGTCATGTTTTCCCTCTCCGGATTAAAGACAAAAAGGGCGTTTGATGTGCTTCGGATATATTCAATTTCCAGGAACACGAATGATGAGTAACTTGTATCAGAAACTTTATACAGTGTCATCTTTGTATTATTTCCTCCTTCATTAGTGCGACAGAAAAGAATGACCAAGATCCTTTACAAAGTTGGAAAGTCACAATGAACTTGCCACTTATTTCAGCTTATACTGCCACACAAAAGTCACACGTGGCCATCTATAGAAGCTTTTCCCAACCTTTTTTTCCACCCTGAGGAGCCCTGGAAATAATTTTCAGGTGTCCAGGAACTCCTGCTAAGATTAGTCTATAAGGAAAATGCCCATTACATTGGTGGCCCTGTTTTAGAATGAAGGCATCATCAGTTGGAAGGTCAACTAGCCATAAGCAACTCCTAGCAACCTCTGGAGAAACCCGATGGTTGCACAGAACCCTAGTTGAGAAGGTCAGGTTCATTGACCATTGAATAATTGATCCTGGTTGGAAACTCACCTAGTGACAGCTTAAGCAACCTCAGGAAGAACCTATGGTTCTACGGAACCCTGGTTGCGATGGTCAAGTTCATTGGCCATTAATTTATATTTATCCTGGTTAGATACTCACCTAGTGACAGCCTAAAGAACCCCTAGCCACTTTTGAAGTAACCTTATGGTTACACAAATCCCAAGTTCACTGACCATAGATACATGGATTCTGGTTGGAAGGTTACCTAGCACCAGCTTAAACAACCCCCAGCAACCTCTGGAGGAACCCTGCTGAGAATGGTCAAGTTCATTGACCACTGAATCATTTCTATTTATCCTGGTTAGAAACTCACCTAGCGACAGCTTAAAGAACCCCTAGCCTCCTTTGGAGTAACCTTATGGTTACGCAGATCCCTGGTTGAGTCACCAAGTTCATTGACCAAAGATTCATGGATCCTGGTTGGAAGGTTACCTAGCACCAGCTTAAAGAATCCCCAGCAACCTCTGGAGGAACACTGGTTGACAATGGTCAAGTTCATTGGCCACTGATTCATTTACCCAGGTTGTAAGATAAACAAGTCACAGCTCAAAGAACCCCTAGCAACCTCTGGAGGAACCCTATGGTTTCATGAAACACTGGTTGAGAGAGGTCAGTTCATTGACCATTGATTCATTCACCCTGGTTGAAAGGTCAACTAATCACATCTCAAAGGTCCCCTAGAAACCTATGGAGGAACCCTGGTTGAGAGAGGTCAGTTCATCAACCACCGATTCATTGACCCTGGTTGGAAGGTCAACTAGCCACAGCTCAAATAACCCCTAGCAACCTCTGGAGGTACCCTATGGTTCCACAGAACCCTGGTTGAGAGATGCCAAGTTCACAGACCATCGATTAATTGACCCTGGCTGGAAGGTCAACTAGCCATGGGTCAAGGAACCTCTAGCAACCTCCAAAGAAACCCTATGGTTGCACAGAGTCCTGGCTGAGATTTTCAAGTTCACTGACCTTTAATAATTGATCCTGGTTGGAAGGTCACCTTGTGACAACTTAAAGAACCACTAGCAAACTGCAGAGAAAGCCTATGGTTCTACAGAACCCTGGCTGAAAACGGTCAAGTTCATTGATTGTTGATCCTGGTTGGGAGGTCAACTAACCACATCTGAAGGTCCCCCTAGCAAACTATGGAGGAATCCTATGGTTTAATAGAACCCTGATTGAGAATGCCTGATCTATAGTGTGTAAAAATCAAACAAAAACATTGTGATCGGTGAACATTGTAAATTCTTGGATGAAAACAGAAGAGACTGTCAGCCCACTTACATGCAGGAAAAGAGGACAGTAAGTGACCACATGAAAATCTGTCTCCTCCACAATGATCAACTTCATCCATAAACTATATATAAAGCCAATATGTGTTATTCCCATTCAGGATGGAGTAGACAATGGTTAAAAGTGAGGAAAATCTCCTCTAAGCTGTCAATGGAACAGGTGTCCCCAATGGAAATGTTTCATGTATTCCTGCTCTCTTGACAACTCCTAATTTCCGATTCCCCCCGTCTTTCTGTAGTGGGAGAAATAGAGAGGGCGAATCTCCAAGATGTAGAATAAGGGGCTGGGTGTGGCTATGGCTACAGGTAGTTCTGTTGCATCAACCAGTGTACTTGAGGCAAAAAGTGTCGAACGCATCCCTGAAAGGGGAAACAGGAAGTATGGCTTACGGCAAATCCCTGGACAGGAAGTGAGGGCGAATCTCCCAAACAGGGACACTATAGATAGCAAAAGAGCCTTCCAAAATCGTATTCAGAGAAACAGAAAATATGAAATCCTGACACAGTCAGGACCAGACAGTCCCTGGAAATCACAGAGCTGGGAGTGCGGTGGTTTTCTTGGGATAGAAGTGATGGCAGTGCAGACACAACATTCTGACCACATCCTCCACCACTTTCTAATCTCCACTTCCACAATCGTTCCCCCATCTCCACAGTGGCAGGCACATGAAGGGACAGGCCCCGGGACCCTGCTAGACGGAGACTCTGGGGCCCCCGTGTGATGGATGTTTTAAGGTAGGATGGCAATTATAACCTGCTGATAGGCATCGGATTCATACAGCCTCCTCCATAATTGTAGGGCACATCGGTCAAAGTGAGCTTCTCTGTCGGCTGAAAACATAAACATGGGAAACCTCAGGCGCGGGTCGTGCGAGGACGGAGTATTTCTGGAACAATGTCAGCCCTAGAAAAGTTTACTGATGACCAGAACACATTTCTGTAGCCTCCCGTTCTGGTCAGGAAAATGGCCGGACATGACTACCAGAAGACGCTCAATGGGTGGCGATGACATCACCCGGGCACAGCAAACCTTGGCGGACCTCACACCTCGACCGGGCAAGCTTCCTTCTCTCACCTTACAATCTGCACCATTCAATCTGCATCTTCTTCAACTATAAAATGATTATTGTCATATAAAGAGCCCCCTACGAATGTCACTATCTACCCCTATGGAATATAAATGTCACTGCAGGGCCTGGAAAAAGTATTCATACCCCCTTCAAATTCCCCACATCTTGTCATGTTACAACCAAAAACGTAAATGTATTTTATTGGGATTTTATGTGATGGACCAACACAAAGTGTCACATAATTGTGAAGTGGAAGGAAAATGATAAATGATACAAATAAATATGTGAAAAGTGTGTGTGTGTGGGGGGGGGGGGGGCATTTGTATAGCGCCCCCTTCAGGGCCGTCTTTAATATTGATTGGACCTTGGGCAAAAATTTTCTTGGGCCCCCCACCATGCAATTTTACTTTCCACCTGCTCTGAGACATACAATAAAACTTAAAATCAGTTTACTATTTCAGATCAGGCAGCAATTGCGATTGGTTACCAGCGGTTACAGCATATCATTACTGCTTACTGACTGGTTGCTAAAGGTTACAGCACATGTTACAGCTCACTGATTAGTTGCTAGAGGTTACAGCATATGATTTATGCTTGTTAATTGGTTGCTAGAGATTACTGTACAGTTATACTGCTCACTGCAGGGGGGGATGATCTACATATGAATGCTGCCTTTATTTACATATCAATACCGCTGGCCGCAGCTATTTACTTATTAATGCCGGTTATTTGCATGTAAACAGATGGTCTGCAGGTGAGTCATCTGTACACAACAATAGGGCAGAGCTGAGCAGCATTAGTAGCAGCACTTCACACTGAGGTTTTGGGACACAGCACAGGACTAAAACTTCAAAAGGACAAGAGAATTTAAACTGGGATAGTTGGCAAGTATGAGGCAGCTGCTTTGGGCCCCACAACGACAGGGCCCAGGGCAGCTGCCCCTTTTGCCCTGCCTTAAAGACGGCCCTGGCCCCCTTTACTCTGATACCCCTAACTAAAATCTAGAGGAACCAATTGTCTTCAGAAGTCACCTAATTAGTAAATAGAGTCCACCTGTGCATTATTTAATCTCAGTATAAATACAGCTGTTCTGTGAAGCCCTCAGAGGTTTGTTAGAGAACCTTAGTGAACAAACAGCATCATGAAGGCCAAGGAACACACCGGACAGGTCAGGGATAAAGTTGTGGAGAAGTATAAAGCAGGGTTGGGTTATAATAAAATCTCCCAAGCTTTAAACATCTCACGGAGCTCTGTTCAATCCATCATCGGAAAATGGAAAGAGTATGGCACAACCGCAAACCTACCAAGACATGGCCGTCCACCTAAACTGACCGGGCCGGGCAAGGAGAGCATTCATCAGAGAAGAGCCAAGAGGTCCATGGTAACTCTGGAGGAGCTGCAGAGATCCACAGCTCAGGGGGGAGAATCTGTCCACAGGACAACTATTAGTCGTCTCTCCACAAATCTGCCCTTTATGGAAGAGTGACAAGAAGAAAGACATTGGAGAAAGAAAGTCATAAGAAGTCCTGTTTGTAGTTTGTGAGAAGCCATGTGGGGGAGGGGGCAGCAAACATGTGGAAGAAGGTGATCTGGTCAGAGGAGACCAAAATTCTACTTTTTGGCCTAAAAACGCTATGTGTGGGGAAAACTAACACCGCCCATCCCCCTGAACACACCATCCCCACCGTGAGACATGGTGGTGGCAGCATCATGTGGTGGGGATGGTTTTCTTCAGCAGGGACAGGGAAGCTGGTCAGAGTTGATGGGAAGATGGATGGAGACAAATACAGGACAATCTTAGAAGAAAACCTGTTAGAGTCGGCAAAAGACTTGAGACCGGGGCGGAGGTTCCCCTTCCAGCAGGACAACGACCCGAAACATCCAGCCAGAGCTACAATGGAATGGTTTAGATCAGGGGTCTCCAAACTGCAGCCCGAGGGCCAGATGTGGCCCTCTGCTAGCCTTTATCCGGCCCTTGGGGTACTATTGCTCCCACTGACACCAGCAATGGGGCATTATGTCTTCCACTGATACCAATAATGGGGCACTACTCGTTCCTACTGACCACCAACCCTGAGGCCATATTTATTCTCACTGATGTTGGGCTTGGGGCATTTTTTGCCCCCCTTCTGGCCACAATCCGGCTCTCCTAAAGTCTGAAGGACAGTAGACTGGCCCTTTGTTTGAAAAAAGTTTGGTGACTCCTGGTTTAGATCAAAGCATATTCATGTGTTAGAATGGCCCAGTCACAGTCCAGACCTAAATCCCATTGAGAATCTGTGGCAAGACTTGAAAATTGCTGATCACAGACGCTCTCCATCCAATCTGACAGAGCTTGAGATATTTTACAAAGAAGAAGAATGGGCAGAAATGTCCTCTCTAGATGGGCAAAGCTGGTAGAGACACCCCCAAAAAGACTTGTAGAGAAAGGGGGTTGTACAAAGAATTGACTCCGGGGGGCGCCCCAAATGCTCCTCCCCCACACTTTTCACATATTTATTTGTATCATTTATCATTTTCCTTCCACTTCACAATTATGTGACACTTTGTGTTGGTCCATCACATAAAATCCCAATAAAATACATTTATGGTTTTGGTTGTAACAAAATGTGGAGAATTTCAAGGGGTATGAATACTTTTTCAAGGCTCTGTATATAGTCACAGGAATATAAAAATACTCCCCCCCCAGAGAATGTCACCTCTGTAGAGTATAAACAAAGTTTTGCCATGTTGAGAGACAAACATTGGAAGCCACAAACGTACAGAGTTTGTGGTCACAAAAAGAAGGGAGTGCGGAGAACTTGCGGTGGTCTGAGCCCCACAATGGAGCGGTGATCTGGGCCCCACAATGGAGCGGTGGTCTGGGCCCCACAATGGAGCGGTGGTCTGGGCCCCACAATGGAGCGTGGTCTGGGCCCCGCAATGGAGCGGTGGTCTGGGCCCCGCAATGAAGCGTGGTCTGGGCCCCGCAATGGAGCGGTGGTCTGGGCCCCGCAATGGAGCGGTGGTCTGGGCCCCGCAATGGAGCGGTGGTCTGGGCCCCGCATGATGCGGTGTTCTGGGTCCCGCATGGAGTGGTGGTCTGGGCCCCGCATGGTGCGGTGGTCTGGGCCCCGCATGGTGCGGTGGTCTGGGCCCCGCATGGAGCGGTGGTCTGGGCCCCTCATGGTGCGGTGGTCTGGGCCCCTGCATGGATCGGTGGTCTGGGCTCCGCGTGGATCGATGGTCTGGGCCCCGCCTGGAGCGATGGTCTGGGCCCCGCATGGAGCGATGGTCTGGGCCCCGCATGGAGCGATGGTCTGGGCCCCGCATGGAGCGATGGTCTGGGCCCCGCATGGAGCGATGGTCTGGGCCCCTCATGGTGCGGTTGTCTGGGCCCCTCATGGTGCGGTTGTCTGGGCCCCTCATGGTGCGGTGGTCTGGGCCCCGCATGGTGCGGTGGTCTGGGCCCCGCATGGAGCGATGGTCTGGGTCCCTCATGGTGCGGTTGTCTGGGCCCCTCATGGTGCGGTTGTCTGGGCCCCTCATGGTGCGGTGGTCTGGGCCCCGCATGGTGCGGTGGTCTGGGCCCCCGCATGGTGCGGTGGTCTGGGCCCCCGCATGGTGCGGTGGTCTGGGCCCGCATGGTGCGGTGGTCTGGGCCCCCGCATGGAGTGGTGGTCTGGTGGTCTGGGCCCCGCATGGAGTGGTGGTCTGGGCCCCGCATGGTGCGGTGGTCTGGGCCCCGCATGGTGCGGTGGTCTCTATCATAGCACTGTGGGCTGATTAGTGGCGTCAGGGCTCCTGATAAATGGAGGGATTCGGAGTACTAATGAGGGGGAGGGGTGTAAATGAAGTGTTGCGGTTGGGATGGGACAGACGGTTAGTGGTGGGAACCCGGGAGGCTCCACCATGAATGACGGTAATGGGCCTCCTTGATGGATGAGTCTGGGAGGGGCCACACAGTGAGGGGGAAGAGTCCCGCTCATCTCCTCTTATGGCCTCATTATGGGAAGTCTCTCCGATGTCAAGGCCGACAATGGAAACCGCCAGGAGCCGTCCAATCCGATTCCCAGCTTCTAAACATTGCTGGAGGTGATCAACAATGATTATCACTCCGAGGAACACGGAGCTGGTCCTGATCACACCCTTCATCCCAGAGATTCCCCGTCCAATCTAATCATACAATCCCCTCCCACACACATCAATACCTGAGATACAATCAGACTGCAGGCCTGGAAAAAGTATTCATACCCTTTGAAATTCCCCACATTTTGTTACAACCAAAACCAAAAATGTATTTTATTGGGATTTTATGTGATGGACCAACACAAAGTGTCACATAATTGTGAAGAGGAAGGAAAATGATAAATGATACAAATAAATGATACAAATAGATGATACAAATAAATGATACAAATAGATGATGCTCCTCGATAGATAGTAACAAACCAAACTCAACACATCTACAATTGGAGGGAACTCCATGCTATATACACAGCACTGCGGGGCGGAGGAGACCCCCGTGTACCCGGGACCCTTATATACAGGCACTCCTAATGTTCCCTCTCCTGTCCTCCTCTCCCAATGATTCCTCTATGAATCGGGACAATCATTCCACCCCCCCCCCCCCCCCCCATTCACCTTCATCGCCTTCTCATTCTCCTTCATTGTTCTTCTCTTGTCTTCATCATAATTCCTGGCAGCTTCCTGAAACCTCCTCTCCATACCGAGCTGCTGCCGGCTCTTCTCCTCTCTCAGGGAGGTCATAGAGGCCTGAAGATCACACACCACCTACAGGGGAATGAAACGCGTCAGATAGAAGAACCCGGCAACAGAGAGAAGAACCCGGCAACAGAGAGAAGAACCCGGGAACAGAGAGAAGAACCCGGCAACAGAGAGAAGAACCCGGGAACAGAGAGAAGAACCCGGCAACAGAGAGAAGAACCCGGCAACAGAGAGAAGAACCCGGCAACACAGAGAAGAACCCGGCAACAGAGAGAAGAACCCGGCAACAGAGAGAAGAACTCGGCAACAGAGAGAAGAACCCGGGAACAGAGAGAAGAACCCGGGAACAGAGAGAAGAACCCGGCAACAGAGAGAAGAACCCGGGAACAGAGAGAAGAACCCGGCAACAGAGAGAAGAACCCGGCAACAGAGAGAAGAACCCGGCAACACAGAGAAGAACCCGGCAACAGAGAGAAGAACCCGGCAACACAGAGAAGAACCCGGCAACAGAGAGAAGAACCCGGCAACAGAGAGAAGAACTCGGCAACAGAGAGAAGAACCCGGCAACACAGAGAAGAACCCGGGAACAGAGAGAAGAACCCGGCAACAGAGAGAAGAACCCGGGAACAGAGAGAAGAACCCGGGAACAGAGAGAAGAACCCGGCAACAGAGAGAAGAACCCGGCAACAGAGAGAAGAACCCGGCAACACAGAGAAGAACCCGGCAACAGAGAGAAGAACCCGGCAACAGAGAGAAGAACCCGGCAACAGAGAGAAGAACCCGGCAACAGAGAGAAGAACTCGGCAACAGAGAGAAGAACCCGGGAACAGAGAGAAGAACCCGGGAACAGAGAGAAGAACCCGGGAACAGAGAGAAGAACCCGGGAACACAGAGAAGAACCCGGCAACAGAGAGAAGAACCCGGGAACAGAGAGAAGAACCCGGCAACAGAGAGAAGAACCCGGGAACAGAGAGAAGAACCCGGGAACACAGAGAAGAACCCGGCAACAGAGAGAAGAACCCGGCAACAGAGAGAAGAACCCGGCAACAGAGAGAAGAACCCGGGAACAGAGAGAAGAACCCGGCAACAGAGAGAAGAACCCGGGAACAGAGAGAAGAACCCGGCAACAGAGAGAAGAACCCGGCAACAGAGAGAAGAACCCGGCAACACAGAGAAGAACCCGGCAACAGAGAGAAGAACTCGGCAACAGAGAAAAGAACCCGGCAACAGAGAGAAGAACCCGGCAACAGAGAAAAGAACCCGGCAACAGAGAAAAGAACCCGGCAACAGAGAGAAGAACCCGGCAACACAGAGAAGAACCCGGCAACAGAGAGAAGAACCCGGCAACAGAGAGAAGAACCCGGCAACAGAGAGAAGAACCCGGGAACAGAGAGAAGAACCCGGGAACAGAGAGAAGAACCCGGGAACAGAGAGAAGAACCCGGCAACACAGAGAAGAACCCGGCAACACAGAGAAGAACCCGGCAACAGAGAGAAGAACCCGGCAACACAGAGAAGAACCCGGGAACAGAGAGAAGAACCCGGCAACAGAGAGAAGAACCCGGGAACAGAGAGAAGAACCCGGGAACAGAGAGAAGAACCCGGCAACACAGAGAAGAACCCGGCAACACAGAGAAGAACCCGGCAACACAGAGAAGAACCCGGCAACACAGAGAAGAACCCGGCAACAGAGAGAAGAACTCGGCAACAGAGAGAAGAACCCGGGAACAGAGAGAAGAACCCGGGAACAGAGAGAAGAACCCGGGAACAGAGAGAAGAACCCGGCAACACAGAGAAGAACCCGGCAACACAGAGAAGAACCCGGCAACACAGAGAAGAACCCGGCAACACAGAGAAGAACCCGGCAACAGAGAGAAGAACCCGGGAACAGAGAGAAGAACCCGGGAACAGAGAGAAGAACCCGGCAACACAGAGAAGAACCCGGCAACAGAGAGAAGAACCCGGCAACAGAGAGAAGAACTCGGCAACACAGAGAAGAACCCGGCAACACAGAGAAGAACCCGGCAACAGAGAGAAGAACCCGGGAACAGAGAGAAGAACCCGGCAACACAGAGAAGAACCCGGCAACAGAGAGAAGAACCCGGGAACAGAGAGAAGAACCCGGCAACACAGGGAAGAACCCGGCAACAGAGAGAAGAACCCGGCAACACAGAGAAGAACCCGGCAACAGAGAGAAGAACCCGGGAACAGAGAGAAGAACCCGGCAACACAGAGAAGAACCCGGCAACACAGAGAAGAACCCGGCAACACAGAGAAGAACCCGGCAACAGAGAGAAGAACCCGGCAACACAGAGAAGAACCCGGCAACAGAGAGAAGAACCCGGGAACAGAGAGAAGAACCCGGGAACAGAGAGAAGAACCCGGGAACAGAGAGAAGAACCCGGCAACAGAGAGAAGAACCCGGCAACACAGGGAAGAACCCGGCAACAGAGAGAAGAACCCGGCAACAGAGAGAAGAACCCGGCAACAGAGAGAAGAACCCGGGAACAGAGAGAAGAACCCGGCAACACAGAGAAGAACCCGGGAACAGAGAGAAGAACCCGGGAACAGAGAGAAGAACCCGGCAACACAGGGAAGAACCCGGCAACAGAGAGAAGAACCCGGCAACACAGAGGAGGACTTCACCATCTCTAAACCGCACCTCCAGACTCACACCCCGGAAATCTCCTTCCCAACTCTCCTCTCCTGAAATACTCTGCACTGCTGGATGACTCATATACAATGTAGAATAGTGAAGAGTGGAGGAAACCAATGAAAACTAGGCGAGGAGTCCTCAGAAACCGGCATAAAGAGCTCTCAGGTTTCCCTGCAGTACTTTTTAGCTGCCACTAGATGTCCTCAGTCTGATGGCCAGCATCATATAACCCACTTCTTCTGAGCCCAGGCGGTCCAGACCAGCCCCCAGCCTGTGATTGGACAGTGAAAGGAGAAGCAGCACAGTGATGAGCTCATCTCTCTGCTCTCTCCTCCTATCAGCGTGTCTCTGGTCAGCACATGTACAGGGGGCTCCTTGTGCTGCTTCTCCCCCCCCCCCCCAGTCTTGCACAGGTGTAGTGGCTTTTCTCCTGGATTCAAACAGCTTCCTCTGATTTCCTTGCACACTGTGAGCTTCTCACAATGTGCATTAGTAGCTGCAGCAAGTCAGATAGAGCCCCGCCCTCATTTCCTGGCTAGAAGACATCCAGCATCATCTAGCACTTTCCTCCCCAACCTGACTGTCCCTGGCCCCGCCCTTTTCCATCACAGAGGTTCGGTATCAAATGTGGGTGTTACCTGTGCAAATACAGCCTGCCTAGGACCGCCCACTCCTACAGACTGACCCCACCCATAACTCCTCCCAAGAGCCCGCCCACTTCTTGCATCAGGGCTGAGGGTTCTGTAGAGGAGTACTGAGGGCGGGGCTGGGATGATTTCAGGAAGCTTTGTACAGCCCCCTACTGGCCCCTCCCACCAGCCAAGATCTGCCTGCAGTGCATAGAGAAGCACAGAGAGCCGGTGATGACATCACAGTGTCTATAATAAGGTGTGCCCTGAAAACAGAAAATGGAGGGGCCAAGGAAGTTCAGAGGGAGGAGTCACAGAACACACAGATCAGATAGGACCTGACAAGTCACATGTATGGAATGTGCTCCGCCCAGAAGGCCGTGACACCTCTCTACATCCTCTGAGACCCCGCCCACACTCGAGGACGCCGCGCTGCTCACATAGAGCAAGGATGAGGATGAGATATTGGACGTAGTGCTGGGGATGAGGATGACGTATTGGATGAGGATGAGATACTGGACGTGTTGCTGAGGATAAGGATGGCGTATTGGAAGTGGTGCTGAGGATGAGGATGGTGTATTGGAAGTGGTGCTGAGGATGACATATTGGACGTGGTGCTGAGGATGAGGATGGCATATTGGATGTGGTGCTGAGGATGAGGATGACATATTGGACGTGGTGCTGAGGATGATGTATTGGACGTGGTTCTGAGGATGAGGATGACATATTGGACGTGGTGCTGAGGATGAGGATGGCATATTGGATGTGGTGCTGAGGATGAGGATGACATATTGGACGTGGTGCTGAGGATGATGTATTGGACGTGGTTCTGAGGATGAGGATGACATATTGGACGTGGTGCTGAGGATGAGGATGACGTATTGGATGTGGTGCTGAGGATGAGGATGGCATATTGGATGTGGTGCTGAGGATGAGGATGACGTATTGGACGTGGTGCTGAGGATGAGGATGGCATATTGGATGTGGTGCTGAGGATGAGGATGACGTATTGGACGTGGTGCTGAGGATGAGGATGACGTATTGGACGTGGTGCTGAGGATGAGGTATTGGACGTGGTGCTGAGGATGAGGTATTGGACGTGGTGCTGAGGATGAGGATGAGGTATTGGACGTGGTGCTGAGGATGAGGTATTGGACGTGGTGCTGAGGATGAGGATGGCATATTGGATGTGGTGCTGAGGATGAGGATGACGTATTGGACGTGGTGCTGAGGATGAGGATGACATATTGGATGTGGTGCTGAGGATGAGGATGACGTATTGGACGTGGTGCTGAGGATGAGGATGACATATTGGATGTGGTGCTGAGGATGACATATTGGACGTGGTGCTGAGGATGAGGATGACGTATTGGACGTGGTGCTGAGGATGAGGATGACGTATTGGACGTGGTGCTGAGGATGAGGATGGCTTATTGGATGTGGTGCTGAGGATGAGGATGACGTATTGGACGTGGTGCTGAGGATGAGGATGACGTATTGGACGTGGTGCTGAGGATGAGGATGACGTATTGGACGTGGTGCTGAGGATGACGTATTGGATGTGGTGTTGAGGATGAGGATGACATATTGGACGTGGTGCTGAGGATGAGGATGACGTATTGGACGTGGTGCTGAGGATGAGGATGGTGTATTGGAAGTGGTGCTGAGGATGACATATTGGACGTGGTGCTGAGGATGAGGATGGCATATTGGATGTGGTGCTGAGGATGAGGATGACATATTGGACGTGGTGCTGAGGATGATGTATTGGACGTGGTTCTGAGGATGAGGATGACATATTGGACGTGGTGCTGAGGATGAGGATGACGTATTGGATGTGGTGCTGAGGATGAGGATGGCATATTGGATGTGGTGCTGAGGATGAGGATGACGTATTGGACGTGGTGCTGAGGATGAGGATGGCATATTGGATGTGGTGCTGAGGATGAGGATGACGTATTGGACGTGGTGCTGAGGATGAGGATGACGTATTGGACGTGGAGCTGAGGATGGCATATTGGATGTGGTGCTGAGGATGAGGATGACATATTGGACGTGGTGCTGAGGATGAGGATGAGGTATTGGACGTGGTGCTGAGGATGAGGATAAGGTATTGGACGTGGTGCTGAGGATGAGGTATTGGACGTGGTGCTGAGGATGAGGATGGCATATTGGATGTGGTGCTGAGGATGAGGATGACGTATTGGACGTGGTGCTGAGGATGAGGATGACATATTGGATGTGGTGCTGAGGATGAGGATGACGTATTGGACGTGGTGCTGAGGATGAGGATGACATATTGGATGTGGTGCTGAGGATGACATATTGGACGTGGTGCTGAGGATGAGGATGACGTATTGGACGTGGTGCTGAGGATGAGGATGACGTATTGGACGTGGTGCTGAGGATGAGGATGGCTTATTGGATGTGGTGCTGAGGATGAGGATGACGTATTGGACGTGGTGCTGAGGATGAGGATGACGTATTGGACGTGGTGCTGAGGATGAGGATGACGTATTGGACGTGGTGCTGAGGATGACGTATTGGATGTGGTGTTGAGGATGAGGATGACATATTGGACGTGGTGCTGAGGATGAGGATGACGTATTGGATGTGGTGCTGAGGATGAGGATGATGTATTGGACGTGGTGCTGAGGATGAGGATGACATATTGGATGTGGTGCTGAGGATGAGGATGACGTATTGGATGTGGTGCTGAGGATGAGGATGACGTATTGGACGTGGTGCTGAGGATGAGGATGACATATTGGACGTGGTGCTGAGGATGAGGATGGCTTATTGGATGTGGTGCTGAGGATGAGGATGACGTATTGGACGTGGTGTTGAGGATGAGGATGACGTATTGGACGTGGTGCTGAGGATGAGGATGACGTATTGGATGTGGTGCTGAGGATGAGGATGACATATTGGACGTGGTGCTGAGGATGACGTATTGGAGGTGGTGTTGAGGATGAGGATGACGTATTGGATGTGGTGCTGAGGATGAGGATGACATATTGGACGTGGTGCTGAGGATGACGTATTGGAGGTGGTGCTGAGGATGAGGATGACATATTGGACGTGGTGTTGAGGATGAGGATGACGTATTGGACGTGGTGCTGAGGATGAGGATGACATATTGGATGTGGTGCTGAGGATGAGGATGACGTATTGGACGTGGTGCTGAGGATGAGGATGACGTATTGGACGTGGTGCTGAGGATGAGGATGACGTATTGGACGTGGTGCTGAGGATGAGGATGACGTATTGGACGTGGTGCTGAGGATGAGGATGACGTATTGGACGTGGTGCTGAGGATGAGGATGGCTTATTGGATGTGGTGCTGAGGATGAGGATGACGTATTGGACGTGGTGTTGAGGATGAGGATGACGTATTGGACGTGGTGCTGAGGATGAGGATGACATATTGGATGTGGTGCTGAGGATGACATATTGGACGTGGTGTTGAGGATGAGGATGACGTATTGGACGTGGTGCTGAGGATGAGGATGACGTATTGGACGTGGTGCTGAGGATGAGGATGACGTATTGGACGTGGTGCTGAGGATGAGGATGGCTTATTGGACGTGGTGCTGAGGATGAGGATGACATATTGGACGTGGTGCTGAGGATGAGGATGACGTATTGGACGTGGTGCTGAGGATGAGGATGACATATTGGATGTGGTGCTGAGGATGACATATTGGACGTGGTGTTGAGGATGAGGATGACGTATTGGACGTGGTGCTGAGGATGAGGATGACGTATTGGACGTGGTGCTGAGGATGAGGATGACGTATTGGACGTGGTGCTGAGGATGAGGATGGCTTATTGGACGTGGTGCTGAGGATGAGGATGACATATTGGACGTGGTGCTGAGGATGAGGATGACGTATTGGACGTGGTGCTGAGGATGAGGATGGCTTATTGGATGTGGTGCTGAGGATGAGGATGACGTATTGGACGTGGTGTTGAGGATGAGGATGACGTATTGGACGTGGTGCTGAGGATGAGGATGACATATTGGATGTGGTGCTGAGGATGACATATTGGACGTGGTGTTGAGGATGAGGATGACGTATTGGACGTGGTGCTGAGGATGAGGATGACGTATTGGATGTGGTGCTGAGGATGAGGATGACGTATTGGACGTGGTGTTGAGGATGAGGATGACGTATTGGACGTGGTGCTGAGGATGAGGATGACGTATTGGACGTGGTGCTGAGGATGAGGATGACGTATTGGATGTGGTGCTGAGGATGAGGATGACGTATTGGATGTGGTGCTGAGGATGACATATTGGATGTGGTGCTGAGGATGAGGATGACGTATTGGACGTGGTGCTGAGGATGAGGATGACATATTGGACGTGGTGCTGAGGATGAGGATGACGTATTGGACGTGGTGCTGAGGATGAGGATGACATATTGGACGTGGTGCTGAGGATGAGGATGACGTATTGGATGTGGTGCTGAGGATGAGGATGACGTATTGGATGTGGTGCTGAGGATGACATATTGGATGTGGTGCTGAGGATGAGGATGACGTATTGGACGTGGTGCTGAGGATGAGGATGACATATTGGATGTGGTGCTGAGGATGAGGATGACGTATTGGATGTGGTGCTGAGGATGACGTATTGGACGTGGTGCTGAGGATGAGGATGACATATTGGATGTGGTGCTGAGGATGACATATTGGATGTGGTGCTGAGGATGACGTATTGGACGTGGTGCTGAGGATGAGGATGACATATTGGACGTGGTGCTGAGGATGAGGATGATGTATTGGACGTGGTGCTGAGGATGAGGATGACATATTGGATGTGGTGCTGAGGATGAGGATGATGTATTGGATGTGGTGCTGAGGATGACATATTGGACGTGGTGTTGAGGATGAGGATGGCATATTGGATGTGGTGCTGAGGATGAGGATGACATATTGGACGTGGTGCTGAGGATGAGGATGACATATTGGACGTGGTGCTGAGGATGAGGATGACGTATTGGATGTGGTGCTGAGGATGAGGATGACGTATTGGACGTGGTGCTGAGGATGAGGATGACGTATTGGACGTGGTGCTGAGGATGAGGATGACATATTGGATGTGGTGCTGAGGATGAGGATGACATATTGGATGTGGTGCTGAGGATGAGGATGACGTATTGGACGTGGTGCTGAGGATGAGGATGACGTATTGGACGTGGTGCTGAGGATGAGGATGACATATTGGATGTGGTGCTGAGGATGAGGATGACATATTGGATGTGGTGCTGAGGATGAGGATGACGTATTGGACGTGGTGCTGAGGATGAGGATGACGTATTGGACGTGGTGCTGAGGATGAGGATGACGTATTGGATGTGGTGCTGAGGATGAGGATGACGTATTGGATGTGGTGCTGAGGATGACATATTGGATGTGGTGCTGAGGATGAGGATGACGTATTGGACGTGGTGCTGAGGATGAGGATGACATATTGGACGTGGTGCTGAGGATGACGTATTGGACGTGGTGCTGAGGATGAGGATGACATATTGGATGTGGTGCTGAGGATGAGGATGACGTATTGGATGTGGTGCTGAGGATGACGTATTGGACGTGGTGCTGAGGATGAGGATGACATATTGGATGTGGTGCTGAGGATGAGGATGACATATTGGATGTGGTGCTGAGGATGAGGATGACATATTGGACGTGTTGCTGAGGATGAGGATGACGTATTGGACGTGGTGCTGAGGATGAGGATGACGTATTGGACGTGGTGCTGAGGATGAGGATGACATATTGGACGTGGTGCTGAGGATGAGGATGACGTATTGGATGTGGTGCTGAGGATGAGGATGACGTATTGGATGTGGTGCTGAGGATGACGTATTGGACGTGGTGCTGAGGATGAGGATGACATATTGGATGTGGTGCTGAGGATGAGGATGACATATTGGATGTGGTGCTGAGGATGACGTATTGGACGTGGTGCTGAGGATGAGGATGACATATTGGATGTGGTGCTGAGGATGAGGATGACATATTGGATGTGGTGCTGAGGATGAGGATGACGTATTGGACGTGGTGCTGAGGATGAGGATGACATATTGGACGTGGTGCTGAGGATGAGGATGACATATTGGATGTGGTGCTGAGGATGACATATTGGACGTGGTGCTGAGGATGAGGATGACGTATTGGACGTGGTGCTGAGGATGAGGATGACGTATTGGACGTGGTGCTGAGGATGAGGATGGCTTATTGGATGTGGTGCTGAGGATGAGGATGACGTATTGGACGTGGTGCTGAGGATGAGGATGGCTTATTGGATGTGGTGCTGAGGATGAGGATGACGTATTGGACGTGGTGCTGAGGATGAGGATGACGTATTGGACGTGGTGCTGAGGATGACGTATTGGATGTGGTGTTGAGGATGAGGATGACATATTGGACGTGGTGCTGAGGATGAGGATGACGTATTGGACGTGGTGCTGAGGATGAGGATGACATATTGGATGTGGTGCTGAGGATGAGGATGATGTATTGGACGTGGTGCTGAGGATGAGGATGACATATTGGATGTGGTGCTGAGGATGAGGATGACGTATTGGACGTGGTGCTGAGGATGAGGATGACATATTGGACGTGGTGCTGAGGATGAGGATGGCTTATTGGATGTGGTGCTGAGGATGAGGATGACGTATTGGACGTGGTGTTGAGGATGAGGATGACGTATTGGACGTGGTGCTGAGGATGAGGATGACGTATTGGATGTGGTGCTGAGGATGAGGATGACATATTGGACGTGGTGCTGAGGATGACGTATTGGAGGTGGTGTTGAGGATGAGGATGACGTATTGGATGTGGTGCTGAGGATGAGGATGACATATTGGACGTGGTGCTGAGGATGACGTATTGGAGGTGGTGCTGAGGATGAGGATGACATATTGGACGTGGTGTTGAGGATGAGGATGACGTATTGGACGTGGTGCTGAGGATGAGGATGACATATTGGATGTGGTGCTGAGGATGAGGATGACGTATTGGACGTGGTGCTGAGGATGAGGATGACGTATTGGACGTGGTGCTGAGGATGAGGATGACGTATTGGACGTGGTGCTGAGGATGAGGATGACATATTGGACGTGGTGCTGAGGATGACGTATTGGAGGTGGTGCTGAGGATGAGGATGACATATTGGACGTGGTGTTGAGGATGAGGATGACGTATTGGACGTGGTGCTGAGGATGAGGATGACATATTGGACGTGGTGTTGAGGATGAGGATGACGTATTGGACGTGGTGCTGAGGATGAGGATGACGTATTGGACGTGGTGCTGAGGATGAGGATGACGTATTGGACGTGGTGCTGAGGATGAGGATGACGTATTGGACGTGGTGCTGAGGATGAAGATGGCTTATTGGACGTGGTGCTGAGGATGAGGATGACATATTGGACGTGGTGCTGAGGATGAGGATGACGTATTGGACGTGGTGCTGAGGATGAGGATGGCTTATTGGATGTGGTGCTGAGGATGAGGATGACGTATTGGACGTGGTGTTGAGGATGAGGATGACGTATTGGACGTGGTGCTGAGGATGAGGATGACATATTGGATGTGGTGCTGAGGATGAGGATGACGTATTGGACGTGGTGTTGAGGATGAGGATGACGTATTGGACGTGGTGCTGAGGATGAGGATGACGTATTGGATGTGGTGCTGAGGATGAGGATGACGTATTGGACGTGGTGTTGAGGATGAGGATGACGTATTGGACGTGGTGCTGAGGATGAGGATGACGTATTGGACGTGGTGCTGAGGATGAGGATGACGTATTGGATGTGGTGCTGAGGATGAGGATGACGTATTGGATGTGGTGCTGAGGATGACATATTGGATGTGGTGCTGAGGATGAGGATGACGTATTGGACGTGGTGCTGAGGATGAGGATGACATATTGGACGTGGTGCTGAGGATGAGGATGACGTATTGGACGTGGTGCTGAGGATGAGGATGACATATTGGACGTGGTGCTGAGGATGAGGATGACGTATTGGATGTGGTGCTGAGGATGAGGATGACGTATTGGATGTGGTGCTGAGGATGACATATTGGATGTGGTGCTGAGGATGAGGATGACGTATTGGACGTGGTGCTGAGGATGAGGATGACATATTGGACGTGGTGCTGAGGATGAGGATGACGTATTGGACGTGGTGCTGAGGATGACGTATTGGATGTGGTGCTGAGGATGAGGATGACATATTGGATGTGGTGCTGAGGATGACGTATTGGACGTGGTGCTGAGGATGAGGATGACATATTGGACGTGGTGCTGAGGATGAGGATGACGTATTGGATGTGGTGCTGAGGATGAGGATGACGTATTGGACGTGGTGCTGAGGATGAGGATGACATATTGGACGTGGTGCTGAGGATGAGGATGACGTATTGGACGTGGTGCTGAGGATGAGGATGACATATTGGATGTGGTGCTGAGGATGAGGATGACGTATTGGACGTGGTGCTGAGGATGAGGATGACGTATTGGACGTGGTGCTGAGGATGAGGATGACGTATTGGACGTGGTGCTGAGGATGAGGATGACATATTGGACGTGGTGCTGAGGATGAGGATGACGTATTGGACGTGGTGCTGAGGATGAGGATGACGTATTGGATGTGGTGCTGAGGATGAGGATGACGTATTGGACGTGGTGCTGAGGATGAGGATGACGTATTGGACGTGGTGCTTTTATGCAGCCCTCAGTCTTACTGAACTCCGCACTGCCCGGGCACATCTATCACTGAACTCCGCACTACCCGGGCACATCTGTCACTGAACTCCGCACTGCCCGGGCACATCTATCACTGAACTCCGCACTACCCGGGCACATCTGTCACTGAACTCCGCACTGCCCGGGCACATCTATCACTGAACTCCGCACTACCCGGGCACATCTATCACTGAACTCCGCACTGCCCGGGCACATCTATCACTGAACTCCGCACTACCCGGGCACATCTGTCACTGAACTCCGCACTGCCCGGGCACATCTATCACTGAACTCCGCACTACCCGGGCACATCTGTCACTGAACTCCGCACTGCCCGGGCACATCTATCACTGAACTCCGCACTACCCGGGCACATCTATCACTGAACTCCGCACTGCCCGGGCACATCTATCACTGAACTCCGCACTACCCGGGCACATCTGTCACTGAACTCCGCACTGCCCGGGCACATCTATCACTGAACTCCGCACTACCCGGGCACATCTGTCACTGAACTCCGCACTGCCCGGGCACATCTATCACTGAACTCCGCACTGCCCGGGCACATCTATCACTGAACTCCGCACTGCCCGGGCACATCTATTACTGAACTCCGCACTGCCCGGGCACATCTATCACTGAACTCCGCACTGCCCGGGCACATCTATCACTGAACTCCGCACTACCCGGGCACATCTGTCACTGAACTCCGCACTGCCTGGGCACATCTATCACTGAACTCCGCACTACCCGGGCACATCTATCACTGAACTCCGCACTGCCCGGGCACATCTATCACTGAACTCCGCATTACCCGGGCACATCTGTCACTGAACTCCGCACTACCCGGGCACATCTATCACTGAACTCCGCACTGCCCGGGCACATCTATCACTGAACTCCGCACTGCCCGGGCACATCTATTACTGAACTGCGCACTGCCCGGGCACATCTATCACTGAACTCCGCACTGCCTGGGCACATCTATCACTGAACTCCGCACTACCCGGGCACATCTGTCACTGAACTCCGCACTGCCCGGGCACATCTATCACTGAACTCCGCATTACCCGGGCACATCTGTCACTGAACTCTGCACTACCCGGGCACATCTATCACTGAACTCCGCACTACCCGGGCACATCTATCACTGAACTCCGCACTGCCTGGGCACATCTATCACTGAACTCCGCACTACCCGGGCACATCTATCACTGAACTCCGCACTGCCCGGGCACATCTATCACTGAACTCCGCATTACCCGGGCACATCTGTCACTGAACTCCGCACTATCCGGGCACATCTATCACTGAACTCCGCACTGCCCGGGCACATCTATCACTGAACTCCGCACTGCCCGGGCACATCTATTACTGAACTGCGCACTGCCCGGGCACATCTATCACTGAACTCCGCACTGCCTGGGCACATCTATCACTGAACTCCGCACTACCCGGGCACATCTGTCACTGAACTCCGCACTGCCCGGGCACATCTATCACTGAACTCCGCATTACCCGGGCACATCTGTCACTGAACTCTGCACTACCCGGGCACATCTATCACTGAACTCCGCACTGCCCGGGCACATCTATCACTGAACTCCGCACTACCCGGGCACATCTGTCACTGAACTCCGCACTGCCCGGGCACATCTATCACTGAACTCCGCACTACCCGGGCACATCTGTCACTGAACTCCGCACTGCCCGGGCACATCTATCACTGAACTCCGCACTGCCCGGGCACATCTATCACTGAACTCCGCACTACCCGGGCACATCTGTCACTGAACTCCGCACTACCCGGGCACATCTATCACTGAACTCCGCACTGCCCGGGCACATCTATTACTGAACTCCGCACTGCCCGGGCACATCTATCACTGAACTCCGCACTGCCCGGGCACATCTATTACTGAACTCCGCACTGCCCGGGCACATCTATCACTGAACTCCGCACTACCCGGGCACATCTGTCACTGAACTCCGCACTACCCGGGCACATCTGTCACTGAACTCCGCACTGCCTGGGCACATCTGTCACTGAACTCCGCACTGCCCGGGCACATCTATCACTGAACTCCGCACTGCCTGGGCACATCTATCACTGAACTCCGCACTACCCGGGCACACCTGTCACTGAACTCCGCACTGCCCGGGCACATCTATCACTGAACTCCGCACTACCCGGGCACATCTGTCACTGAACTCCGCACTGCCCGGGCACATCTATCACTGAACTCCGCACTACCCGGGCACATCTGTCACTGAACTCCGCACTACCCGGGCAGATCTGTCACTGAACTCCGCACTGCCTGGGCACATCTGTCACTGAACTCCGCACTGCCCGGGCACATCTATCACTGAACTCCGCACTACCCGGGCACATCTGTCACTGAACTCCGCACTGCCCGGGCACATCTATCACTGAACTCCGCACTACCCGGGCACATCTGTCACTGAACTCCGCACTACCCGGGCACATCTATCACTGAACTCCGCACTACCCGGGCACATCTGTCACTGAACTCCGCACTGCCCGGGCACATCTATCACTGAACTCCGCACTGCCCGGGCACATCTATCACTGAACTCCGCACTACCCGGGCACATCTGTCACTGAACTCCGCACTGCCCGGGCACATCTATCACTGAACTCCGCACTACCCGGGCACATCTGTCACTGAACTCCGCACTGCCCGGGCACATCTATCACTGAACTCCGCACTGCCCGGGCACATCTATTACTGAACTCCGCACTGCCCGGGCACATCTATCACTGAACTCCGCACTGCCCGGGCACATCTATCACTGAACTCCGCACTGCCCGGGCACATCTATCACTGAACTCCGCACTGCCCGGGCACATCTATCACTGAACTCCGCACTACCCGGGCACATCTGTCACTGAACTCCGCACTACCCGGGCACATCTGTCACTGAACTCCGCACTACCCGGGCACATCTATCACTGAACTCCGCACTGCCCGGGCACATCTATCACTGAACTCCGCACTACCCGGGCACATCTGTCACTGAACTCCGCACTACCCGGGCACATCTGTCACTGAACTCCGCACTGCCTGGGCACATCTATCACTGAACTCTGCACTGCCCGGGCACATCTATCACTGAACTCCGCACTGCCTGGGCACATCTATCACTGAACTCCGCACTACCCGGGCACATCTGTCACTGAACTCCGCACTGCCCGGGCACATCTATCACTGAACTCCGCACTACCCGGGCACATCTGTCACTGAACTCCGCACTGCCCGGGCACATCTATCACTGAACTCCGCACTACCCGGGCACATCTATCACTGAACTCCGCACTGCCTGGGCACATCTATCACTGAACTCCGCACTACCTGGGCACATCTGTCACTGAACTCCGCACTGCCCGGGCACATCTATCACTGAACTCCGCACTGCCCGGGCACATCTATCACTGAACTCCGCACTACCCGGGCACATCTGTCACTGAACTCCGCACTGCCTGGGCACATCTATCACTGAACTCCGCACTGCCTGGGCACATCTGTCACTGAACTCCGCACTGCCCGGGCACATCTGTCACTGAACTCCGCACTACCCGGGCACATCTGTCACTGAACTCCGCACTGCCCGGGCACATCTATCACTGAACTCCGCACTACCCGGGCACATCTATCACTGAACTCCGCACTACCCGGGCACATCTGTCACTGAACTCCGCACTGCCTGGGCACATCTATCACTGAACTCCGCACTGCCTGGGCACATCTGTCACTGAACTCCGCACTGCCCGGGCACATCTATTACTGAACTCCGCACTGCCCGGGCACATCTATCACTGAACTCTGCACTGCCCGGGCACATCTATTACTGAACTCCGCACTGCCCGGGCACATCTATCACTGAACTCCGCACTGGCCGGGCACATCTATCACTGAACTCCGCACTGCCCGGGCACATCTATCACTGAACTCTGCACTGCCCGGGCACATCTATCACTAAACTCCGCACTGCCCGGGCACATCTATCACTGAACTCCGCACTGGCCGGGCACATCTATTACTGAACTCCGCACTGCCCGGGCACATCTATTACTGAACTCCGCACTGCCCGGGCACATCTTTCACTGAACTCCGCACTGCCCGGGCACATCTATCACTGAACTCTGCACTGCCCGGGCACATCTGTCACTGAACTCCGCACTGTCCGGGCACATCTATTACTGAACTCCGCACTGCCTGGGCACATCTATCACTGAACTCTGCACTGCCCGGGCACATCTATTACTGAACTCCGCACTGCCCGGGCACATCTGTCACTGAACTCTGCACTGCCCGGGCACATCTATCACTGAACTCTGCACTGCCCGGGCACATCTATTACTGAACTCCGCACTGCCCGGGCACATCTGTCACTGAACTCTGCACTGCCCGGGCACATCTATCACTGAACTCCGCACTGCCCGGGCACATCTATTACTCTATGTTCTGTTTGTTGGAGACTATTTCTGACCCTTTGTATCTCTGCTTTACATCCTGTTTGTTGGGGATTATTTCTGACCGTTTGTATCTCTGCTCTATGTTCTGTTTGTTGGAAACTATTTCTGACCCTTTGTATCTCTGCTCTACATCCTGTTTGTTGGGGATTATTTCTGACCCTTTGTATCTCTGCTCTGTGTTCTGTTTGTTGGGGACTATTTCTGACCCTTTGTATCTCTGCTCTGTGTTCTGTTTGTTGGGGACTATTTCTGACCCTTTGTATCTGTGCTCTGTGTTCTGTTTGTTGGGGACTATTTCTGACCCTTTGTATCTCTGCTCTGTGTTCTGTTTGTTGGGGACTATTTCTGACCCTTTGTATCTCTGCTCTGTGTTCTGTTTGTTGGGGACTATTTCTGACCCTATGTATCTCTGCTCTGTGTTCTGTTTGTTGGGGACTATTTCCAACCCTTTGTATCTCTGCTCTATGTTTTGTGTGTTGGGGATTATTTCTGACCCTTTGTATCTCTGCTCTATGTTTTGTGTGTTGGGGACTATTTCTGACCCTTTGTATCTCTGCTCTATGTTCTGTTTGTTGGGGACTATTTCTGACCCTTTGTATCTGTGCTCTGTGTTCTGTTTGTAGGGGACTATTTCCAACCCTTTGTATCTCTGCTCTATGTTTTGTGTGTTGGGGACTATTTCTGACCCTTTGTATCTCTGCTCTATGTTCTGTTTGTTGGGGACTATTTCTGACCCTTTGTATCTGTGCTCTGTGTTCTGTTTGTAGGGGACTATTTCCAACCCTTTGTATCTCTGCTCTATGTTTTGTGTGTTGGGGATTATTTCTGACCCTTTGTATCTCTGCTCTACATTTGTTTGTTGAGGACTCTTTATTCCGTAGTACCGTATTCCCACAGTAGCAGATAAAAAACACTTTTTATTCAGTTCTCAGATTTGGTACTGGCGTTGTGGGTAGGCCGACACTGGTGACGTACCTGCGCTGACTTGTCGAGTTTCTCGGCGTACTCCTTCTCGATCTGCGACAACCTGCTGGCGGCCTGTACGGGGAGAGGAGAGACAGATTAGAGGAGCGGGGAAGAGACACTTTGCAGCTGACCCCTGTGTTTGGCACCTCATCCGCATGCCGAAGTCACCGGGCGCTGCGCCAATTCCAACGCCGTTTATTGCAGCCAGGAAAGCGGAACGCGTCCCCTTTGATCTGCTTACAACTATTCATTACTTGAAAGAAGGAGGAGGAGGAGGGGGGGAGGGGGGATCTGGGTCTGCTGCCAATTATTAGAGAAAACAGAGAGAGCCCAGCGCAGGAAAACTGCAAGAGCCAGATGACTTCATCTGCAGACGGCGGTTAAAGGGCCAGCGCACCCGGACAGAGCGCGGAGCCCCGCTGGTCAGAGAGGGGAACGTCATGAAAACCTCCTCCTGACATTACAATAAAAGCAGAAATCTCAGATCCAAACATGTGGAAGGCGACTTTTATCTAATACTATGAGGTGCAGCCCCTCCCCCCCCCAGCTCTCGCTTCTTCAAGGAGAACTACAAGTTCCAGCATGGAGTCAATCTGAACCCCAAGCAGATGAAAACAACACAAATCAATGCAGCTCTGCATTTGCTGATACTTCATTAAATGGGTTTTTTAGAACATGTAAAAAAAAAAATTAAGTACCCCCCGATGCAGCCTAGTATTAACCCCTTCAGCCCCTGTACAGCCAAGCTCAGACTGGAAGAGGGAGAGGCAGCACAAAGCCAGTCCTGTGTTGCAGTGCTCATGTGCTGACAGGAGGAGAGGGCAGAGTGACAGAGAGATGAGCTCATCAGTCTACTGCTTCTCCTTTCACTGTCCAATTACAGGCTGGGGGGGGGGGGGGGGACTGCATAGTGAATGTCTATTACTAAACGGACTGAATAAGAAAGGCCCAATGCCATTTCCCAACAACAACCATGATTAAAAATAGTGGAGGGGAGGGCATAGACACCCCTGTGATGTAGAGAGGGGGAGGGTATAGACACCCCTGTGATGTAGAGAAGGGGAGGGTATAGACACCCCTGTGATGTAGAGAAGGGGAGGGCATAGACACCCCTGTGATGTAGAGAGGGGGAGGGTATAGACACCCCTGTGATGTAGAGAGGGGGAGGGCATAGACACCCCTGTGATGTAGAGAAGGGGAGGGTATAGACACCCCTGTGATGTAGAGAAGGGGAGGGTATAGACACCCCTGTGATGTAGAGAAGGGGAGGGTATAGACACCCCTGTGATGTAGAGAGGGGGAGGGTATAGACACCCCTGTGATGTAGAGAAGGGGAGGGTATAGACACCCCTGTGATGTAGAGAAGGGGAGGGTATAGACACCCCTGTGATGTAGAGAAGGGGAGGGTATAGACACCCCTGTGATGTAGAGAGGGGGAGGGTATAGACACCCCTGTGATGTAGATAAGGGGAGGGCATAGACACCCCTGTGATGTAGAGAGGGGGAGGGTATAGACACCCCTGTGATGTAGAGAAGGGGAGGGCATAGACACCCCTGTGATGTAGAGAATGGGAGGGTATAGACACCCCTGTGATGTAGAGAATGGGAGGGTATAGACACCCCTGTGATGTAGAGAGGGGGAGGGTATAGACACCCCTGTGATGTAGAGAAGGGGAGGGTATAGACACCCCTGTGATGTAGAGAAGGGGAGGGTATAGACACCCCTGTGATGTAGAGAAGGGGAGGGTATAGACACCCCTGTGATGTAGAGAAGGGGAGGGTATAGACACCCCTGTGATGTAGAGAAGGGGAGGGTATAGACACCCCTGTGATGTAGAGAAGGGGAGGGTATAGACACCCCTGTGATGTAGAGAAGGGGAGGGTATAGACACCCCTGTGATGTAGAGAAGGGGAGGGTATAGACACCCCTGTGATGTAGAGAAGGGGAGGGTATAGACACCCCTGTGATGTAGAGAAGGGGAGGGTATAGACACCCCTGTGATGTAGAGAAGGGGAGGGTATAGACACCCCTGTGATGTAGAGAAGGGGAGGGTATAGACACCCCTGTGATGTAGAGAAGGGGAGGGCATAGACACCCCTGTGATGTAGAGAAGGGGAGGGTATAGACACCCCTGTGATGTAGAGAGGGGGAGGGTATAGACACCCCTGTGATGTAGAGAAGGGGAGGGTATAGACACCCCTGTGATGTAGAGAAGGGGAGGGTATAGACACCCCTGTGATGTAGAGAAGGGGAGGGTATAGACACCCCTGTGATGTAGAGAAGGGGAGGGCATAGACACCCCTGTGATGTAGAGAAGGGGAGGGCATAGACAACCCTGTGATGTAGAGAGGGGGAGGGTATAGACACCCCTGTGATGTAGAGAAGGGGAGGGTATAGACACCCCTGTGATGTAGAGAAGGGGAGGGTATAGACACCCCTGTGATGTAGAGAAGGGGAGGGCATAGACACCCCTGTGATGTAGAGAAGGGGAGGGCATAGACACCCCTGTGATGTAGAGAAGGGGAGGGCATAGACACCCCTGTGATGTAGAGAGGGGGAGGGTATAGACACCCCTGTGATGTAGAGAAGGGGAGGGCATAGACACCCCTGTGATGTAGAGAAGGGGAGGGCATAGACACCCCTGTGATGTAGAGAAGGGGAGGGCATAGACACCCCTGTGATGTAGAGAAGGGGAGGGCATAGACACCCCTGTGATGTAGAGAAGGGGAGGGCATAGACACCCCTGTGATGTAGAGAAGGGGAGGGCATAGACACCCCTGTGATGTAGAGAAGGGGAGGGCATAGACACCCCTGTGATGTAGAGAAGGGGAGGACATAGACACCCCTGTGATGTAGAGAAGGGGAGGGCATAGACACCCCTGTGATGTAGAGAAGGGGAGGGCATAGACACCCCTGTGATGTAGAGAAGGGGAGGGTATAGACACCCCTGTGATGTAGAGAGGGGGAGGGCATAGACACCCCTGTGATGTAGATAAGGGGAGGGCATAGACACCCCTGTGATGTAGAGAAGGGGAGGGCATAGACACCCCTGTGATGTAGAGAAGGGGAGGGCATAGACACCCCTGTGATGTAGAGAAGGGGAGGGTATAGACACCCCTGTGATGTAGAGAGGGGGAGGGTATAGACACCCCTGTGATGTAGAGAAGGGGAGGGTATAGACACCCCTGTGATGTAGAGAAGGGGAGGACATAGACACCCCTGTGATGTAGAGAAGGGGAGGGTATAGACACCCCTGTGATGTAGAGAAGGGGAGGGCATAGACACCCCTGTGATGTAGAGAAGGGGAGGGTATAGACACCCCTGTGATGTAGAGAGGGGGAGGGTATAGACACCCGTGATGTAGAGAAGGGGAGGGTATAGACACCCCTGTGATGTAGAGAAGGGGAGGGTATAGACACCCCTGTGATGTAGAGAAGGGGAGGGTATAGACACCCCTGTGATGTAGAGAAGGGGAGGGCATAGACACCCCTGTGATGTAGAGAAGGGGAGGGCATAGACAACCCTGTGATGTAGAGAGGGGGAGGGTATAGACACCCCTGTGATGTAGAGAAGGGGAGGGTATAGACACCCCTGTGATGTAGAGAAGGGGAGGGTATAGACACCCCTGTGATGTAGAGAAGGGGAGGGCATAGACACCCCTGTGATGTAGAGAAGGGGAGGGCATAGACACCCCTGTGATGTAGAGAAGGGGAGGGCATAGACACCCCTGTGATGTAGAGAGGGGGAGGGTATAGACACCCCTGTGATGTAGAGAAGGGGAGGGCATAGACACCCCTGTGATGTAGAGAAGGGGAGGGCATAGACACCCCTGTGATGTAGAGAAGGGGAGGGCATAGACACCCCTGTGATGTAGAGAAGGGGAGGGCATAGACACCCCTGTGATGTAGAGAAGGGGAGGGCATAGACACCCCTGTGATGTAGAGAAGGGGAGGACATAGACACCCCTGTGATGTAGAGAAGGGGAGGGCATAGACACCCCTGTGATGTAGAGAGGGGGAGGGCATAGACACCCCTGTGATGTAGATAAGGGGAGGGCATAGACACCCCTGTGATGTAGAGAAGGGGAGGGCATAGACACCCCTGTGATGTAGAGAAGGGGAGGGCATAGACACCCCTGTGATGTAGAGAATGGGAGGGCATAGACAGAATAATATTATTTCTGTATCATTGCTATAATTATTAATATTATAATTTAAAGATCCTCAAATCAAAACTTTTAGTTCATTATGAGGAGCACAGACTTGGGAACTCAGCACAGAGATGGAGGGAACCCCTCATAATGGGCACAGCGGGTGTACAGACCCGGGAACTCGGCACAGGGATGGTGGGAACCCTTCATAATGGGCACAGCGGGTGTACAGACCCGGGAACTCAGCACAGGGATGGTGGGAACCCCTCATAATGGGCACAGCGGGTGTACAGACCCGGGAACTCAGCACAGGGATGGTGGGAACCCCTCATAATGGGCACAGCGGGTGTACAGACCAGGGAACTCAGCACAGGGATGGTGGGAACCTCTCATAATGGGCACAGCGGGTGTACAGACCAGGGAACTCAGCACAGGGATGGTGGGAACCTCTCATAATGGGCACAGCGGGTGTACAGACCCGGGAACTCAGCACAGGGATGGTGGGAAACTGCCATTCCTCTCCTTGACAGCGAGGTGAGAGGTTGCTAGTTCCTTTGCTCCTGTGCTTCCAGAGACCAGGGGCTAGAGTTACTCCTCTGCCCCAGGAAGGATGCTGGATCCTGGGGAGGACCCTGGCGGGGGCCCCCTGGATAGGCCTCAACCTGCGGAAGATTCTGGGCCTGGCCCAAGGAAGGATGAATCTCTGTCTTCCTTTAGACGGAGGATTGTGGAAACGCTGAAGCGGATTGAGAAGGAAGAGGAGAAGTTGGGAGCTTTGAAAGCTGAATTTAAAAAGAAGAAGCAGATTTGTGCCAAAGTCTTCAGTAAGAAGAGACCGGCTCTGAGGCCTGAATTGAAGGACCTGGAACAAGCTCTGCGGAAGCAGAAAGAATTGGTGAGTTCTCTGAAGGAGAATAGTGGAGCTTTTAAAGAAAAATATAAAAACGAGGAGCGATTTAATCAACTGAGGAAAGGAGCTTCTTCCTGCATGGAGAGCGAGGAGATGGAAGCAGAGAGTGAGAAAGTGGGCCCGGAGGATGAGCCCAGCTCTTCAACATCTCAGACATCTGCTGAACCCTCAATGGCGGAGGCCTCTGTCCCCTTCCCTCCCCAGCAATGTGGAACATCCCAGCAGGAGGATGAAGGTTCTAACATGTTGGATCTGATCAGCAAACTGGAGGCCAGTCCAGATTCAGCTCCCCAGGAAGGTGAGGAGAAGATGGACACCGTTCCTATTCCTGTGGAGAGAGCAGGTGCAGGTACTGTGTGTGTGCAGGATGGTGGGATCTTTAATAACAATGGGCCTGCTGAGGGTTGTGGTACTGCAGACAGTCAGCCCAGACCCATAGACAATATACAGCAAGCAAATACATCTGCTAATAACTGTCAGCTTCAGTCTGCAGAGAGGTCCATGGACAATACAGTGACTTTGCCTGGACCAGGCACAGCGGCTGTTCCTGTGAATGGTGGAGGAGATGCTGGGAGCAGTAGTACTACAGCTCTCCAGGAGTCTGCAGCAGCCAAGACTGTGATATCTCCCAGGATTGCAGCTGAGTGTTCGGGGGAGGGGGTGGGTCCTGCTAATCAGAAGACTGCTATCCCAGCTGATTCACACTCTCTGCCAGCAGGTCTGAATGTATCTGAGGACAAGACTGCAAATGCTGGAAGAAAAACTTATGCTGGTGTTGCTGCCACAGGATCTGGGAAGGGGGAACAAGCAGGGAGGGAACATGGGGACTTTCTATCTTTCTCCCTGTTTAAAAGGAGGAATGTTGTACAATTGAAATGGGAAGGTGATGGAAACCCCCCACATAGGAGGGTGGTGGTGGATAAAATCCTGCAGATGGGGTTTAGGCCTGCGGATATCTTCGCCCTGATCAGTCCGGCAGGTTCCTATGAATATGATTTGTCCTTTATCCGTCCCGAGTCTCTGGACATATTTTGGGAGAAGTTTGAACACGTGTGTAGGGGCCTGCCGGACTGGAAAGGGCTCATCCCCAAACTTATTTCCCGCCAGCCCCTCATTAAGATGGTGACAATTCTTGTGCGCAATGAATCCATACCACAAGGGGATCTGACTGTATGGTTGAGGAGGTATGGGGATGTCCTGAGCCCCCTGAGAAAGATTTTGGACGATCGGGGAATATGGACAGGGGGATGGTCTGTGCAGCTGAAACTAAAGGTTATTGACAATGTTGTCCAACATCTGCCATCCTCAGCTTTCCTGGGGAGGGACAGGCTGACCATCTTCTACCCGGGCCAGCCAAAGCTCTGCAATAAATGTGGAGATAAAGGGCATCTTGCATCCTCCTGTCCAGTAATGAAGTGCTCCCTGTGTCAGGGTATAGGACATTTGGCAAAGGATTGTAATATTATAAGGTGTAATCTGTGCAATGCAGTGGGACATCCTTATAGTCAGTGTCCTGAGGCAATGCACAATAAGCCTGAGCTCATGAGGGAGTTTTTCCGTCCGGACATGGAGGATGCGCAGAGCTCATCAGCTGGAGGGCCTGTGATCCCATCTGAGTCTGTGCCAATACCCAATGTGTCTCCCCAGTCTGTGCCAATACCCAATGTGTCTCCCCAGTCTGTGCCAATACCCAATGTGTCTCCCCAGTCTGTGCCAATACCCAATGTGTCTCTCCAGTCTGTGCCCATACCCAATGGGTCTGTGTCTCCCCAGTCTGTGCCCATACCCAATGGGTCTGTGTCTCCCCAGTCTGTGCCCATACCCAATGGGTCTGTGTCTCCCCAGTCTGTGCCAGTACCCAATGTGCCTGTGTCCTCCCAGCCTGTATGTAAAGTTTCAGTTGCCAAGAATGTGTCCAATCCTTCTGTGTCTTATCCTTCTGTGTCTTCTAAAATTGCAGAGGCAGCAAGAGGTGCTGAGGCTGGTGCATCAGGTGTGGTGCCAGTCCCCCTCCCCCGACGCTGCAGGGTTCCTATTGCAGATCGTGGGGGCCAGAGGAGTGGGGAAAATAGTGGGGAGGCTGGCCTGGTGGTAGATAAGGGAAGGGAGAGTGGGGGGGAGGGGGTTGAAGGGGAGGATAGGTGTGGGGAGGCTGGTTGTGGTTTATCCAAAGATGATATGGAGTGGTTGGAGGATAGGAGGAGGAGGGGCAAAATAAGGAAAAAAAGGGGTTCAGTTCCCTTCAATCCTGAAGTTTTGCCTTTGAAAAATAAGTTTAAGGTCCTGTCGGACGATGATGATGATTGGGACTCGTTCAGTTCAGCGTCCTCCATGGACGATGAGTGCCAGGGCGCAACAAAGCGTGCTGGTTCTCCAGGCAGAGGGAGTAGTCAGGCTAAGAAACGTCTGCCTCAATTACCCTAATGGCAGTTCCCACTCCGTTAAAAGTGGCAACCATTAATGTTGCCAGTTTGAGATCAGTAAGTGCTCGTCATATGGCCTTATTTTTGCTCAGCGAGTTTGATGCTGACATTTTGTTTTTACAAGAGACCCATCTGAGTAGTCTGGCCGATATACATCTGGCAAAGAAGGAGTGGAGACGTGGTCCCTCATTTTGGTCTCTTGCGGCCGAGCCTTACAGCGGGGTTGCAGTCCTTTTTTCTGGTATGGTAACGTGCCGGCGGGTAATTGAGGTAGAGATTGGGAGATGCATGGTCTTGGACGTCTCTGTAAGGGGGCAGGACTTGCGCCTGATTAACATCTATGGTCCCCAGACAAAGTGGGGCAGGAAATGCCTCCTTACAAAGATTAAGCCTTTTCTTTTTACGGCCCAGCAGGTTATCTTTGGAGGTGATTTCAACACCATTACTAGGTCTAAAGACAGGAGAGGTTTCAGAGATAAGCTGGGCTATGACACCCTTTTTCTCAATGCGATAGTTAGGGAAGCAGGTCTGGTAGATGCGCACATTAAGCGTTGCCCAGACAGCACGGGGTTCACTTTTCAGAGAGGTAGTAGTCAGAGTAGGATAGATAGGTTTTTTTTAAAGGGAGACTCTGCTTTTTCGGCCCCTGTGTGTCGGGCAGTGGAGTTTTCTGACCACTGTATTCTGTCTGTGACTCTGAATGCCTCAGACATGCCACCTAGGGGGAGGGGTATCTGGAGATTGAATTCGGCCCTCCTGGAAGACGAGAGAGTAAGACAATCCTTTGAGGATTTTTTTCAAGCACAGGTAACGATCCTAGACTTTTGCAACAGCAAGTCAGAATGGTGGGAGCTTGTAAAACAGCGGACTGTTAGGCTTTTCAAGGCCATAGGAAGAAAGAAGCAGCAAGATAAGTATATCACCTACCAGCGTTTGCGGAGGAAACTTGACCGCCTTGTTTCGAATGGAGGAGATTCTGGGGCGATCTCTGAGGTGAAGCTCCTCCTTAGGAGACATGAATATGACCGGCACGCCTCTTTGGTTCAGGAGAGGGATTACGGGAAATACCATTCACCTGACCCTTACCAGAACTGTAAACAGAGCGTAGCAGTTAAGACGGTCCATGGCCTGAAGGACAGTACGGGCTCCCTGACGAAGTCTAGGTCAGGGATCCTGGAGGTGGTCAGGTCATACTATGCAGATCTCCTGGGAGGAAGGAACCTTGATCGGACAAGGATGTTGGGTTTTTTGGACTCTACACCAGGACTGGAGAGTAATGTTCCTTTGATGAATTTGACAGATGAAATCACTGCAGATGAGGTAGTCCAGGCTATTGATAAACTGGCCATCAAGAAAACGCCAGGGCCAGATGGGTTGACAGCTGAGTTTTATAAATGTTTTAAGACGATCCTGGCTCCCTACCTTGCGGAGGTTTTTAATAGCTGTTTGCAGGAGGGTTCTCTCCCTCCCTCCATGAGGCAATCTGCAGTGATCCTTCTGTCAAAGGGTAAAGATCCTTCGATGATTGAGAATTGGCGCCCCATTAGCCTTCTTAATGTCGATAGAAAGATACTGGCAAAGATTTTTTTCTGGCGATTTTCGCCAGTGGCAGGCAGTTTGTTATCCCACCACCAGCACTGTTCGGTCCAAGGTAGAAGCACTTTCTCAGCAGTGTTAGCCGTCCGGGAGGCCTTGGAGCGTTGTAGGGCTGCTGGTTGGGGTAAATTTTTGCTGACATTGGATCAGGCTAAGGCCTTTGATCGGGTTAATCATGAGTACTTATGGCTGCTTCTTGGCAGATATGGCCTGGAGGGGGGTTTCATTGATTGGCTTAAGATTTTGTACAAAGGGGCTGAAAGCTTTCCGCTAGTTAATGGTTGGGTCGGGCAACCCTTTGTGGTCGGCTCGGGTGTGCGTCAGGGGTGCCCATTGAGTCCTCTGTTATATGCATTTGCAATTGACCCCTTCATCAGAAGGCTGGAGAATGGGCCATTGTGTGGAGTACCTTTGGGCATCGCTGGTGAGCCTCCTTTGAAAGTTGTGGCCTATGCTGATGATGTTTCTGTTTTTGTCTCTGGGACTGGAGAGGCGCAGGAGGTGGTCTCAGTGATAACGCAGTATTCAGAGGCATCAGGTTCAAAGGTCAACCAGGACAAGTGTGAAGCTTTCTGGATGGGCGTGGAAGGTGAGAGCTTTGTTCTCCCGGATGACTTCCCGGAGCCCCAGCAAAAAATTAGAGTTCTAGGCATTGAATTTGGCCCAGGTGACTATGGTCATGCAAATTGGGTGAACAGGCTGGAGAATGCCGATGCCAAGGTGGCAAGCTGGAAAGGTTGGCAGCTTTCCTTGAGGGAAAAGGTTGATCTGATCAAGACTTACCTGATTCCGATTTTTCTATATGTCAGTTTTGTTTGCGTTTTGCCAGCTTCTCTCTATACCAGGGTCTATACTTGTTTCTTCCAGCTGTTATGGGGGAACAGAATAAACCTTGTCAAAAGGAATGTGACTTACCTTTCTAGGCGGGAGGGTGGTCTAGGGATGATCAACCCTGTAGTCTTTTTCTCTCTGATGTTTGTGAAGTACAATCTTGGTAACATGTTGGCAGAGAGACCGCCTGGGTGGGTTGGTATTTTCCAGTCCTGGTTTAGGCCCTTTCTGCGAGACTGGGAAAATGGTGGGCCAGTGAAGAGCCTGAGGGTCAAGCATGATAAGCTCCCGGCTTATGTTGCCCCGTGTTTGAAAATGCTTCGGCAGTGGCAAGTAACAGCAGGAGAAGTCAGATCTCTTCCAAGGAAACTTCTTGAGAAGCGGATCATGAGCTCTGTTTTTTGCGAGCCACTGGCCTTGAGGGATTGCCCAAGCCTGGTTTTGGGGGTGGGTTTGCGGTTGATTAATTTGGAGAGAATCCCAATGAAGTTTAGGGATCAGGCTTGGCTTGCCTTTCATGGAAAACTATATGTGAAGGGCAACTTGAAGTTTCTTTCCATGAGTGATCGGGGCTGCCCGAGAGTGGAGTGTGGAGGAGTGGTGGAGTCCATGGATCACTTTCTACTTCAGTGCCCTTTTAATATAGAGGTGTACAAGAGGGTGGGGAGGGCTCTGAGTATACCCTTCCTCCCCCATATGAGTTATGCAGAGTGGGTGTATGGGGCTTTCCAGACTCGTCGGGATTATGATTTGGAAACACTTTTTTTAGTTAGTTTAGTAGTCCGTTATTTCACGTGGAGTGCACGGTGTCAGGTATCCTTACGGGGTAAAATCCTCCCTGTGGAAGTGGTGATGCAGAACATTCTGGGTGAGGTTGGGAAGATTCGGGGTCTTGAGAAAGACAGGTGGCAGCAGGAGGCCTGGATAAAGGCGTGGAGGAATATCAGGGCTCTGTAGCTGCTGCCTGTTGATCTCGGGGTGTGCGGCTTTCTTTGTATTCTTCTTTCACTCCCTTAGATTTTCAGATCAAATACAATTTTGATAAAAGGCTCCATGCATGGTGACGGTGATGTTCCTTAGTCTGGCTCTCCCATAGGGATTATGTAATGCGCAATCTGTTTTTGCACTGTTTATTTTGTTCTTGTTCTTTCTGGTCTGTATAATGATATTCAATTATTTTGTAAATATGTTTTTATTTATTTATTATGGTTTTATTGTATATAAGTTGTTGTTTGTAAGATTTTCAATAAAACAAAATTAACCCCTCATAATGGGCACAGCGGGTGTACAGACCCGGGAACTCAGCACAGGGATGGTGGGAACCCCTCATAATGGGCACAGCGGGTGTACAGACCCGGGAACTCAGCACAGGGATGGTGGGAACCCCTCATAATGGGCACAGCGGGTGTACAGACCCGGGAACTCAGCACAGGGATGGTGAGAACCCCTCATAATGGGCACAGCGGGTGTACAGACCCGGGAACTCAGCACAGGGATGGTGGGAACCCCTCATAATGGGCACAGCGGGTGTACAGACCCGGGAACTCAGCACAGGGATGGTGGGAACCCCTCATAATGGGCACAGCGGGTGTACAGACCCGGGAACTCAGCACAGGGATGGTGGGAACCTCTCATAATGGGCACAGCGGGTGTACAGACCCGGGAACTCAGCACAGGGATGGTGGGAACCCCTCATAATGGGCACAGCGGGTGTACAGACCCGGGAACTCAGCACAGGGATGGTGGGAACCCCTCATAATGGGCACAGCGGGTGTACAGACCCGGGAACTCAGCACAGGGATGGTGAGAACCCCTCATAATGGGCACAGCGGGTGTACAGACCCGGGAACTCAGCACAGGGATGGTGGGAACCCCTCATAATGGGCACAGCGGGTGTACAGACCCGGGAACTCAGCACAGGGATGGTGGGAACCCCTCATAATGGGCACAGCGGGTGTACAGACCCGGGAACTCAGCACAGGGATGGTGGGAACCCCTCATAATGGGCACAGCGGGTGTACAGACCCGGGAACTCAGCACAGGGATGGTGGGAACCACTCATAATGGGCACAGGGGATGTACAGACCTGGGACCTCAGCACAGGGATGGTGGGAACCCCTCATAATGGGCACAGCGGGTGTACAGACCCGGGAACTCAGCACAGGGATGGTGGGAACCCCTTATAATGGGCACAGCGGGTGTACAGACCCGGGAACTCAGCACAGGGATGGTGGGAACCCCTGATAATGGGCACAGCAGGTGTACAGACCCGGGAACTCAGCACAGGGATGGTGGGAACCCCTCATAATGGGCACAGAGGGTGTACAGACCTGGGAACTTGGCACAGGGATGGTGGGAACTCCTCATAATGGGCACAGCGGGTGTACAGATCTGGGAACTCAGCACAGGAATGGTGGGAACCCCTCATAATGGGCACAGCGGGTGTACAGACCCGGGAACTCAGCACAGGGATGGTGGGAACCCCTCATAATGGGCACAGCGGGTGTACAGACCCGGGAACTCAGCACAGGGATGGTGGGAACCCCTCATAATGGGCACAGCGGGTGTACAGACCCGGGAACTCAGCACAGGGATGGTGGGAACCCCTGATAATGGGCACAGCGGGTGTACAGACCCGGGAACTCAGCACAGGGATGGTGGGAACCCCTGATAATGGGCACAGCGGGTGTACAGACCCGGGAACTCAGCACAGGGATGGTGGGAACCCCTCATAATGGGCACAGCGGGTGTACAGACCCGGGAACTCAGCACAGGGATGGTGGGAACCCCTCATAATGGGCACAGCGGTTGTACAGACCCGGGAACTCAGCACAGAGATGGTGGGAACCCCTCATAATGGGCACAGCGGGTGTACAGACCCGGGAACTCAGCACACGGATGGTGAGAACCCCTCATAATGGGCACAGCGGGTGTACAGACCCGGGAACTCAGCACAGGGATGGTGGGAACCCCTCATAATGGGCACAGCGGGGGTACAGACCCGGGAACTCAGCACAGGGATGGTGGGAACCCCTCATAATGGGCACAGCGGGTGTACAGACCCGGGAACTCAGCACAGGGATGGTGGGAACTCCTCATAATGGGCACAGCGGGTGTACAGACCCGGGAACTCAGCACAGGGATGGTGAGAACCCCTCATAATGGGCACAGCGGGTGTACAGACCCGGGAACTCAGCACAGGGATGGTGGGAACCCCTCATAATGGGCACAGCGGGGGTACAGACCCGGGAACTCAGCACAGGGATGGTGGGAACCCCTCATAATGGGCACAGCGGGTGTACAGACCCGGGAACTCAGCACACGGATGGTGAGAACCCCTCATAATGGGCACAGCGGGTGTACAGACCCGAGAACTCGGCACAGGGATGGTGGGAACCTCTCATAATGGGCACAGTGGGTGTACAGGCCCGGGAACTCAGCACAGGGATGGTGGGAACCCCTCATAATGGGCACAGCGGGTGTACAGACCCGGGAACTCAGCACAGGGGTGGTGGGAACCCCTCATAATGGGCACAGCGGGTGTACAGACCCGGGAACTCAGCACAGGGATGGTGGGAACCCCTGATAATGGGCACAGCGGGGGTACAGACCCGTTGTGGATAGATGGAAGCGTCGGGTTTGCTCCATGCCATGCTGGGTGGAGATCCCCTACAAAGCACATCTCTCCAGCAATCCACAAACAGTTTCCACGAGATAAAAGCAATAAAAAATAAATAATAAACAATGTGGAACATTTGGAGGAGGAATAGGAGGCGGCTTCCTATAAAAGTCGTGCCTTCTGGAAGGCTCGGGAAGAAATATGGCTTCACTTAGGACACAGCGATTTGGACGCAGAACAAGGGAGTGAGAAAAATGCAACTAATCCATTAAAATGGAGATCTATTAAAAAAACATAAATGGTGGGAGGGGGAGGGGAGCGCATCCTTGTGTGCAGACCGCAGCCCGCTACAGAGGAGACAGCTGGAGGAAAGCTGCGAGAACAGTACATCCACCCCACGACTGTCAGCTCCTTGTACAAGGGGGCGTGTCCTCAGTGACCAATCCCAACGCTTCTCTCACACCTCATCCACCCCACGACTGTCAGCACCTTGTACAAGGGGGCGTGTCCTCAGTGACCAATCCCAATGCTGCCCTCACACCTCATCCACCCCACGACTGTCAGCTCCTTGTACAAGGGGGTGTGTCCTCAGTGACCAATCCCAACGCTGCCCTCACACCTCATCCACCCCACGACTGTCAGCTCCTTGTACAAGGGGGCGTGTCCTCAGTGACCAATCCCAACGCTGCCCTCACACCTCATCCACCCCACGACTGTCAGCTCCTTGTACAAGGGGGTGTGTCCTCAGTGACCAATCCCAACGCTGCCCTCACACCTCATCCACCCCACGACTGTCAGCTCCTTGTACAAGGGGGTGTGTCCTCAGTGACCAATCCCAACGCTTCTCTCACACCTCATCCACCCCACGACTGTCAGCACCTTGTACAAGGGGGCGTGTCCTCAGTGACCAATTCTTCCTCAGTCTCCCCTCCCCCAGTGATCAGACTGTACATTGTAACTTTGTAGAAGGAGGAGGAGGAGTTATTTCCTCAGCCTCCCCTCCCCCCGTGAACGGACTGTACATTGTAACTCACAGTGACCAGTAGGCTGCAGCAGAGCCAAGAACTGCACAGGCACCAGGATTGTGTCATCTCTGTCCAGGAAGTAGATGGTGACTCTGGATGATGCCTGAACAAAGATGGTGCCGTCCTTCTGGAGAGAAAAGCAGTTGTCGGGGGGTCCTGTGAATACATACCGGGAAGGGTCAGCCGAGTCATTGGAGTCCCAGAGGCGCCCCCACATGGATGGACAATGAGGGGGAAGGGTCATTATTAGTGTGGGTGTGGCCACTCGTAGAGTTCTGCGTCTCTATTGGCCGTCTTGGGAATGGCGGCGAGGCGCGGCGCTCCAGATTCCACATCTGTACACATTTATAAGTACAGAGCCGGGCGAGGAACTCACACAACACGCTACACCTGGCTCCACAATACACAACATGTGCCATTGCTTAGGGGCCCCATCTGGCTCCAATCACAGCTGGGAACACACTGTGCACAAGAGACAGGAAGTCCGGGGGGGATTCAACATGGCCGCCACCACAAAACACTTGACAGATCGCTATCCGCATCACACAAAAATCCCCCGACCCGTCTATGGAGGGAGACGTCATGTGGGGGGATCACTGACAAGATATGGGGGGCAATCAGAACTCCCCGTCCTTCCCCATGTAATATACACAGGAGAGCAATCATCTGCAGGAAATGCCTCCTACTGACAGAGGGGAGACTGAGGAGATCCCCCCTCCTGCGTGCAGCAGACTGATCACTGGGGGGAGGGGAGACTGAGGAGATTCCCCCTCCTGCGTGCAGCAGACTGATCACTGGGGGAGGGGAGACTGAGGAGATTCCCCCTCCTGCGTGCAGCAGACTGATCACTGGGGGAGGGGAGACTGAGGAGATTCCCCCTCCTGCGTGCAGCAGACTGATCACTGGGGGAGGGGAGATTGAGGAGATCCCCCCTCCTGCGTGCAGCAGACCGATCACTGGGGGAGGGGAGACTGAGGAAATCCCCCCTCCTGCATGCAGCAGACCGATCACTGGGGGAGGAGAGACTGAGGAGATCCCCCCTCCTGCGTGCAGCAGACTGATCACTGGAGGAGGGGAGACTGAGGAGATCCCCCCTCATGCGTGCAGCAGACCGATCACTGGGGGAGGGGAGACTGAGGAGATCACCTCCTCCTGCGTGCAGCAGACCGATCACTGGGGGAGGGGAGACTGAGGAAATCCCCCCTCCTGCGTGCAGCAGACCGGTCACTGGGGGAGGGGAGACTGAGGAAATCCCCCCTCATGCGTGCAGCAGACTGATCACTGGGGGAGGGGAGACTGAGGAGTTCCCCCCTCCTGCGTGCAGCAGACTGATCACTGGGGGAGGGGAGACTGAGGAGATCCCTCCTCATGCGTGCAGCAGACCGATCACTGGGGGAGGGGAGACTGAGGAGATTCCCCATCCTGCGAGCAGCAGACTGATCACTGGGGGAGGGGAGACTAAGATTCCCCCTCCTGCGTGCAGCAGACTGATCACTGGGGGAGGGGAGACTGAGGAGATTCCCCCTCCTGCGTGCAGCAGACTGATCACTGGGGGTGGGAAGACTGAGGAGATCCCCCCTCCTGCGTGCAGCAGACCGATCACTGGGGGAGGGGAGACTGAGGAAATCCCCCCTTCTGCATGCAGCAGACCGATCACTGGGGGAGGAGAGACTGAGGAGATCCCCCCTCCTGCGTGCAGCAGACTGATCACTGGGGGAGGGGAGACTGAGGAGATCATCTCCTCCTGCGTGCAGCAGACCGATCACTGGGGGAGGGGAGACTGAGGAGATCATCTCCTCCTGCGTGCAGCAGACCGATCACTGGGGGAGGGGAGACTGAGGAAATCCCCCCTCCTGCGTGCAGCAGACTGATCACTGGGGGAGGGGAGACTGAGGAAATCCCCCCTCATGCGTGCAGCAGACTGATCACTGGGGGAGGGGAGACTGAGGAGATCCCCCCTCCTGCGTGCAGCAGACCGATCACTGGGGGAGGGGAGACTGAGGAGATCTCCCCTCCTGCATGCAGCAGATCGATCACTGGGGGAGGGGAGACTGAGGAGATCACCTCCTCCTGCGTGCAGCAGACTAATCACTGGGGGAGGGGAGACTGAGATCCCCCCTCCTGCGTGCAGCAGACCGATCACTGGGGGAGGGGAGACTGAGGAGATCACCTCCTCCTGCGTGTAGCAGACCGATCACTGGGGGAGGGGAGACTGAGGAAATCCCCCCTCCTGCGTGCAGCAGACTGATCACTGGGGGAGGGGAGACTGAGGAGATCACCTCCTCCTGCATGCAGCAGACCGATCACTGGGGGAGGGGAGACTGAGGAAATCCCCCCTCCTGCGTGCAGCAGACCGATCACTGGGGGAGGGGAGACTGAGGAAATCCCCCCTCCTGCGTGCAGCAGACTGATCACTGGGGGAGGGGAGACTGAGGAGATCACCTTCTCCTGCGTGTAGCAGACCGATCACTGGGGGAGGGGAGACTGAGGAGATCACCTCCTCCTGCGTGCAGCAGACCGATCACTGGGGGAGGGGAGACTGAGGAAATCCTCCCTCCTGCGTGCAGCAGACCGATCACTGGGGGAGGGGAGACTGAGGAGATCCCCCCTCCTGCGTGCAGCAGACTGATCACTGGAGGAGGGGAGACTGAGGAGATCCCCCCTCTTGCGTGCAGCAGACTGATCACTGGGGGAGGGGAGACTGAGGAGAGTGATGTGTGGGGTAGTCCAGGAAAGGAGGGTGGTGAGGAGTGGTGCAGAGATTGGTGGTGTCACACATTACAGGCCTCACCTCATAGGACAGAACTAATCCTCAGCAACCAACCAGATGTCACCTTTACTGGTCCATGCTCCAAGCTGCTGGCAGGTGAAACGGTATTTGTCGCTGAGGATTATCGCTCTCCTCCAATCAGCACAGCTCACCCTGATAATTCCCACCCTGGTTCACTTTCAGGTGGTGCACCTGTATACCCCCCCATACACCTCCCAATATGTCCATATATCCCCTATACACCCTCCATACAACCCATATGTCCACACATCCCCTATACACCCTCCATACATCCCCTATACATCCCAAATATGTCCATACATCCCCTATACACTCCCATGTGTCCGTACATCCCCTATACACCCCCATATGTTCGTACATCCCCATACACTGCCCCATTATGTCCATACATCCCCTATACACCCCCATATGTCCATACACCCCCCATATGTCCATACACCCCCCATGTGTCCATACATCCCCTTTACATCCCCCAATATGTCCATACATCCCCTGTACACCCCATATGTCCAAACCCCCCAATATGTCTATATATCCCCTATACATCCCCCAATATGTCCATACATCCCATATACACCCCCAATATGACCATATATACCCTATACACCCTCCATACACCCTCATACCTCCCTATTACACCCCCATGTCCATACATCCCCTATACACCCTCCATACACCTGCATATGTCCATACATCCCCTATAAATCCTCCATACACCCCTATACACCCTCCATATGTCCATACACCCCTATATGTCCATAAATCCCACATACACCCCCATGCACCCCACATGAATGAATGAATGAAATACTTATATAGCGCACAATGCGAACTGAATCGCCTCTAGGCCCATATATCCCATATACACACTCCATACACCCCCCAAACACCCCCACATGTCCATATGTCCCCAATACACCCCCCATACATCCATACATCCCCTATACACCCTCCATACATCCCCTATACATCCCAAATATGTCCATACATCCCCTATACACCCCCAAATGTCCGTACATCCCCTATACACCCCCATATGTCCGTACATCCCCTACACACCCCCATACACTGCCCCAATATGTCCGTACATCCCCTATACACCCCCATATGTCCATACATCCCCTATACACCCCCATATGTCCATACACCCCCCCATATGTCCATACATCCCCTATACACCCTCCACACATCCCCTATACACCCCCATATGTCCATACATCCCCTATAGACTCCCCATATGTCCATACATCCCCCGTACACCCTCCATACACCCCCATATCTCCCTAAATCCCCTATACACCCCACATGTCCATATATCCCATATTCACACTCCATACACCCCCAAAACACCCCCATATACCCCACATGTCCATACGTCACCAATACACCCTCCATACACCCCCATATGTCTATACAACACCAATACACCCTTTGTATACCCCATATGTTCATACATCCCCTATACACCCTCCATATACCCCCATATGTCCATACATCCCCTATACACCCTCCATACATCCCTTATATCCTCCATAAATCCCCTATGCACCTTCAATACACCCCATATGTCCCATATACACCCCCATATGTCCACACATCCCCTATACAGCCTCCATACACCCTTATGTCCCCTATACATCCTCCATACACCCCCATATGTCCATTCATCCCCTATACACCTTCTATACACCCCATATGTCCCCTATACACCCTCCATACATGCATACATCCCCATACACCCTCCATACACATCCATACATCCCCTATACACACCCCATAAGTCCATACATCCTCTATACACACTCCATACACCCCCGTATATTCCCTATACACCCCACATGTCCATACATCCCCTATACACACTTCATGCACCCCCATATCTCCATAAATTCCCTATACACCCCACATGTCCATATATCCCATATTCACACTCCATACACCCCCAAAACACCCCCATATACCCAACATGTCCATACGTCACCAATACACCCTCCATACACCCCCATATGTCTATACAACACCAATACACCCTTCGTATACCCCATATGTTCATACATCCCATATACACCCTCCATATACCCCCATATGTCATACATCCCCTATACACCCTCCATACATCCCTTATATCCTCCATACATCCCCTATACACCTTCCATACACCCCAAATGTCCCCTATACACCCCCATATGTCCACACATCCCCTATACAGCCTCCATACACTCTTATGTCCCCTATACATCCTCCATACACCCCCATATGTCCATTCATCCCCTATACACCTTCTATACACCCCATATGTCCCCTATACACCCTCCATACATGCATACATCCCCATACACCCTCCATACACATCCACACATCCCCTATACACACCCCATAAGTCCATACATCCTCTATACACACTCCATACACCCCCGTATATTCCCTATACACCCCACATGTCCATACATCCCCTATACACACTCCATGCACCCCCATAGTCCATACATCCCCTATACACACTCTATACACCCCCATACATTCCCTATACACCCCCATATGTCCATACATCCCCTATACACACTCCATACACCCTCATATGTCCATATATTCCATATACACCCTCCATACGTCCCCTATATACCCTCCATACACCCCATACATCCCCTATACACCCCCATATGTCCATACAATCCCAGTACACACTCCATATACCCCACATGTCCATTCATCCCCTATACACCCCCATATGTTCATACATCCCCTATACACCCCATGTGTCCACTATACACCCTCCATACATCCCGTATGTCCATACACCCCTATACACCTTCCATACACCCCATATGTCCCCTATACACCCCAAATGTCCATACATCCCCTTTACACCCTCCATACACCCCCACATGTACATTAATTCCCTATATACCCTCCATACACCACCATATGACTATACACCACCTATACACCCTCCGTCCATCCCCTATACACCCTGTATATGTCCATACATCCCCTATACACCCTCCATACACCCCCAAACATCACCTATACACACTCCATACATCCCCATATGTCCATACATCCCCCGTACACCCACCATACACCCCCATATCTCCATAAATCCCCTATACACCCCACATGTCCATATATCCCATATTCACACTCCATACACCCCCCAAACACCCCCATATACCCCACATGTCCATACGTCACCAATACACCCTCCATACACCCCCATATGTCTATACAACACCAATACACCCTCCGTATACCCCATATGTTCATACATCCCCTATACACCCTCCATATACCCCCATATGTCCATACATCCCCTATACACCCTCCATACACCCATACATCCCTTATATCCTCCATACATCCCCTATACACCTTCCATACACCCCATATGTCCCCTATACACCCCCATATGTCCACACATCACCTATACAGCCCCCATACAGCCTTATGTCCCCTATACATCCCCCATACACCCCCATATGTCCATTCATCCCCTATACACCTTCTATACACCTCATATGTCCCCATATACACCCTCCATACATACATACATCCCCATACACCCTCCATACACATCCATACATCCCCTATACACACCCCATATGTCCATACATCCCCTATACACACTCCATACACCCCCATATATTCCCTATACACCCCACATGTCCATACATCCCCTATACACACTCCATGCACCCCCATAGTCCATACATCCCCTATACACACTCTATACACCCCCATACATTCCCTATACACCCCCATATGTCCATACATCCCCTATACACACTCCATACACCCTCATATGTCCATATATTCCATATACACCCTCCATACGTCCCCTATATACCCTCCATACACCCCCTATACACCCCCATATGTCCATACAATCCCAGTACACACTCCATATACCCCCACATGTCCATTCATCCCCTATACATCCCCATATGTTCATACATCCCCTATACACCCCATATGTCCACTATACACCCTCCATACATCCCGTATGTCCATACACCCCCTATACACCTTCCATACACCCCATATGTCCCCTATACACCCCACATATCACCTTTACACCCTCCATACACCCCACATGTACATACATCCCCTATATACCCTCCATACACCACCATATGACCATACACCCCCTATACACCCTCCGTCCATCCCCTATACACCCTTTATATGTCCATACATCCCCTATACACCCTCCATACACCCCCCCCCCAAAAAAACCTATACACACTCCATACACCCCCATATGTCCATACATCCCCTATATACACTCCATACACCCCCATAATGTCCATTCATCTCCTATACATCCCATATGTCCCTATACAGTCCACATGTCAATACATCCCCTATATACACTCCATACACCCCATATGTCCATACATCCCCTATACACCCTCCATAGACCCCCATATGTCCATACATCCCCTATACACTCTCTCTACATCCCCTATACACCCTCCATACATCTCTTATGTCCTCTATAAACCCTCCATATGTCCATACATCCCCTATACACCCCATACGTCCCATATACACCCCCACATGTCCATACATCCCCTGTATAAACTCCATACACCACCATATGTCCATACATCCCCTATAAACCCATATGTCCCCTATACACCCCTATATGTCCATGCATCCCCTATACACCCCACATGCCCATACATCCCCTATATACACTCCATACACCCCCATATGTCCTTACATCCCCTATACACCCCAATATGCCCATACATCCCCTAGACACCCTCCATACGTCCCCTATACACCCTCCATACATCCCCTATACACATCCTCCATATCCCCTATACACACTTCATACACCCCCCATATGCCCTTATATCCCCTATACACCCCATATGCCCTTACTTCCCCTATACACATTCCATGAACCCCCCATATGCCCACACATTCCTTATACACCCTCCTTACACCCCATATGTCCATACATCCCCTATACACACTCCATACAACCCCCTATGCCCATATATCCCTTATACACCTTCTATACATCCCCCATATGCCCATACAACCCCTATACACACTCCCCATATGTCCATACATTCCCTATACACACTCAATACACCCCCATATGCCCATACATTCCTTATACACACTCCATACATCCCCATATGCCCATACATCCCCTATATATGCTTTGTATGCATTTATCCCCTAAACACCCTACATACGCCTCATACATCCCCATATACACCTTCCATACACCCCCAAATGCCCCATACATTCCCTATACACCCTCCATATACCCCCATATATCCCCTTTACACCCTCCATAGGGCTCCCATATGCCCCATTCATCTCCTTTACACCCTCCATTCAACCCCCAGATGTCCCATCCATCCACTATCCCATATGCCCTCATACAACCCCTATATGCCTCCAAATATGACCCAATTTACCCTATAGAACATGCTCTCCATTATTTTGCACAAGTGATTTAATCACTTTTACTGCCTTAGTATTTACCACAGCTGTTTCATCTGAGGGAAAAACCTGAAAACATGACCTGTTGTGGCGCCTTGAGGACTGGAGTTGAGTAACATTGCTCTATACATCCCCTATACTTTCTCCATACACCCCACTCATCCCCTATACACTCCCTATATGCCCTCCCACATCCTCCATATTCCCCATATACCCTCAATACCCGATGATATATACTGTACAGACCAGTGCAGCCTATTTTTGGAGGCCAAAATTCCCCTCCATTGATTGATGGAAATATCATTTAACCGTTTTATCCAACCCCTCTATCATGAGGGGCCAGACCCTGGGGCCCCTGGGTTCCTCCCTTCATTACCAGCGTCCCACTTCTAATGGCGCCAGCCCTCACCAAAGAATTTATTTTAAAACTTCCTATAGTGAAGGCCTGGCTATCACAACGCGTTTCTATATCGGAGGTTCAATCTCCAGTCCACTGGACCATGAGCAACGAAAAGCTAAGAGCGCAAGTCCAAGATACCGAAACCCAATCTCACCGAGTATGGGAGCCTTGGTCTACGGCATTTCTCCCAAATGTCTTTGACCACCGTCTACTGGACCCGGCGCGGTCTATCTGGAAACGCCATAAGGTGCTTAACACCCGGAACCCCCAGACCGACTCTAACTCCCTCCCCCCAACCCCATTCCCTCTGAACTATATTCCCTGCCCCCCCAAAACATTTCCCCCTCTACCTCTTCTCTTTCATTTTCTTCTTTCTGGGATACATGAGCTTCATATGTTAGTCTACTGACCACCCGCTACTGAAACTGGCCGGTCTACCCCCGACTGAGGACGTTCCTTGTGGTATATTAACGTGGTCCTCTCTGCTAGTAGTGGATGTGAGGAACCCACCATACGTTCCTGAGCTGAGCCCACCATGAATCCCAGCATGGCACAACATGGACTTGCAATGTTAGGGCCAATGGGGGGTAAGATCCATGAGGAGTGGAGTTCAGCCTTGACTTCCATGGCAAAGGTCTCTGTGATGTCTGAGCCCTCACCAGAGACCGGCCAGCCTGCAATGGTTGTTTATCATGAATTAAATACCAATTAAAGTAAACTTGTGTTTCATCCATGAAGTACAAAGCAACAGGTTCTCTTTCATGTAGACCTCTGCCGATCGGTGTTCACCTTCCTCCCGCACCGCCCCATCAGGGAAGAAGAATCTGGTGTAGGCTACTGAAGCCATAGTTCACACAGGGCTATGGGCTCCTGGGGTGACAGTGCTGATTGGCCCATCACGGTCACATGTGTCACATGCTACTCAGTACTGAAATGTGGGGGGGATAAAGGATAGGTAAGTATGTGATCTCAGGGCTGGGGGTGGGGGAGTTAAAGCCAAACATTTGTTTGGAATGGTCAGAGCAGAGTTAGCTTTACGCTCTATGGCAGGACTCCCATAGTCAGTCTATAGAGTATGGATGATCTCAGAGAAGGGCTCCGGCCCACACAGCCCTCAGCTCTCCATTGGAGGCGACGGAGCCCAAAGCTTGGAATCACTGAAGAGCCCCGGCAGCTATTTAGGACTCATTGACACTCCTTTCCACTTTACACACATGAAAGCGCCTAACACTTCTACATGCTTCTTTTATGTGTTTTGATGCTTCTGTGATACTGCTTTAAAGTTTTAATGAAGTTTGGTAAATGCCCCAGGTGTGCTGACTTTTTATTTGTTTTAAAAGGGGCCCATTGATACCCCCTGCTTATTAGTACCCCTGTTTAACAGATCCCTAGCTCATTAGTACCATCGTTCAACAGATCCTCTGCTCAGTAGTAACCCCCAGCTCTGCTAATCCACCACTCTGTAGTAACCCCCAGGTTTCTCGATCCTCCACTCAGTAGTAACCCCCAGCTCTCTTGATCCCCCACTCACTAGCAACCCCCAGCTCTCTTGATCCCCTACTCAGTAGTAACCCCCAGCTCTCTTGATCCCACACTCAGTAGTAACCCCCAGCTCTCTTGATCCACCACTCAGTAGTAACCTCCAGCTTTCTTGATCCTCCACTCAGTAGTAACCGCCAGCTCCACTGATCCCCCACTTGGTAGTAACCCCCAGCTCTGCTGATCCACCACTCAGTAGTAACCCCCAGCTCTGTTGATCCACCATTCAGTAGTAACCCCCAGCTCTCTTGATCACCCACTCAGTAGTAACTCCCAGCTCTCTTGATACACCACTCAGTAGTAACCCCCAGCTCTCTTGATGCTCCACTCAGTAGTAACCCCCAGCTCTCTTGATACACCACTCAGTAGTAACCCCCAGCTCTCTTGATCCTCCACTCAGGAGTAACCCCCAGCTCCACTGATCCACCACTCGGTAGTTACCCCCAGCTATGCTGATTCACCACTCAGTAGTAACCCCCAGCTCTCTTCATCCTACACTCAGTAGTAACCCCCAGCTCTCTTGATCCGCCACTCAGTAGTAACCCCCAGCTCTCTTGATCCCACACTCAGTAGTAACCCCAAGCTCTCTTGATCCCACACTCAGTAGTAACCCCCAGCTCTCTTGATCCCCCACTCAGTAGTAACCCCAAGCTCTCTTGATCCCACACTCAGTAGTAACCCCCAGCTCTCTTGATCCCACACTCAGTAGTAACCCCCAGCTCTCTTGATCCCCCACTCAGTAGTAACCCCCAAGCTCCGCTGATCCAACACTCGGCACTAACTCCCAGCTATGCTGATCCTCCTCTCTCTCTGGTCCCTGCTCACCTACCACTATATTGCTCCCACACTGCACACCACGTGTGACATCTGCTAGTTTCTCCTGCTCAGGTCCCCCCCGCTCTGCTGATCCTCTGCTTCTCAGTCCTCTCTCTGGTCCCTACTAATCTTAGGGTTCTTCTTCTGCTATAGCGATCCCATGTTGCGCACCATGTGTGCCGTCCGCTAGTTGCTCCGTTTCTGTCTGGACCAGGCTCACCTCCCTGCTGCTCTATGCTGCCCACCAGATGTGACATCTGCCCCAGACACTCCCAGAATACCTACACATGAACTGGAGGTGACTGCTGATGACGTCTTTCTGATTCACTTGTTGGTTTCCCAGTGCATCCTGGGATATCTCATTCCTACAACATCTCCAAAACCAAGTGAAGCTCACACCAAATAAAAGCATCTCAGAAGCTTCAGGTGCTGTTAGCGAGCGTGTAGGCTACAGCCACTGAAGCCATAGTTCACTCAGGGCTATGGGCTCCTGGAGTGACAGTGCTGATTGGCCCATCACGGTCACATGAGTCACATGCTACTCCATACTGGGTTTTCCTTGAACTGTGGGGGGATAAAAGGATAGGTAAGTATATGCTCTCAGGGCTGGGGGTGGGGGAGTTAAAGCGAGCGCTGTCATAGACTTCTATGGAGGCTTTGCCGCACCAAGGAAATTAGATGGAGGATAATATTTGAAGTGAAGCAAACACAATGTGTGACCAGGACTGGAAGGTCACCATTCATGGAGTGACAGGAGCTTTGATAGTCATTCAAAAAAGCGTGTCCAGTGCCACATATTGAAGCAAATGTAAACAAGGCCTAAAGGAGAAAGCTGGAGAAGAAGAAAAGGAATGACCCAACGTGAGCGCCGCCCCCAGACACAACCGTAACAGGTCAGACCAGGTGACCGCCAAGGACAAAACCACCAGCCAGGTTTTACAGGCAGTCAGAAGTAAGATTTCGGGTGAGCTGTGTGTGCGGAGGGCCTCACCTTCTCCAGGGCCTCACCTTCTCCAGGGCCTCCTGGGTCTGAGCGCTGTGCTTCTTCTGAAGCTCCATCCTGGTGGCCTCCATCTCCTTTCTCAGTTTGCCGAGTGCCACCTGATGTTCCTGAGCCGTCCTCTGCCTCTCCTCCTCCCGCAGGTGCCCCAGCTCCAGGAGCTGCTGTTTGCGCTGAGCGTTCACCTGGATCAGCTCCTCCTTCAGCTTGTAGACCTGGGCCTCCAACTCCGAGATGGTCTGCAGAGGAGAGAATGAGGTCAGATGACAGAAGACCCCCATGGACTCTACTAATATCTTCCCTACCTCGTAATCCTTTACCCCCCCCCACCCTTATGCCCCAATCCCCCCTTTTCTCCTCAGCCAAAGATAAAGTCATTTTATTGATCAGTATGGCCGTCTACCAGGCCTCCTGGACGGAGCTCAGAGAGAAGCCGATCAGCCCTGTACATGTATGTCCGCACAGAGCGCAATCTGCATCCCAACGTCTCATCTACATTCATAACAAGGGAGCAATCAATAGCCCGACATAAAGAGCCCGAGGGCCAACTACACACAACACTTGTATAGTCTGTGTGAGCGACATCGATGTGCTGATCAACAACCCCACCGCAACCTACTGTCCTCCCTACACTCACCCCACCGCAACGTCACCTACTGTCCTCCCTACACTCACCTCTCCGCAACGTCACCTACTGTCCTCCCTACACTCACCTCTCCGCAACGTCACCTACTGTCCTCCCTACACTCACCTCTCCACAACATCACCTACTGTCCTCCCTACACTCACCTCTCCACAACGTCACCTACTGTCCTCCCTACACTCACCCCACCGCAACCTACTGTCCTCCCTACACTCACCTCTCCGCAACGTCACCTACTGTCCTCCCTACACTCACCTCTCCACAACGTCACCTACTGTCCTCCCTACACTCACCTCTCTACAACATCACCTACTGTCCTCCCTACACTCACCCCACCGCAACGTCACCTACTGTCCTCCCTACACTCACCTCACCGCAACGTCACCTACTGTCCTCCCTACACTCACCCCACCGCAACCTACTGTCCTCCCTACACTCACCTCTCCGCAACGTCACCTACTGTCCTCCCTACACTCACCTCTCCACAACGTCACCTACTGTCCTCCCTACACTCACCTCTCCACAACCTCACCTACTGTCCTCCCTACACTCACCTCTCTACAACATCACCTACTGTCCTCCCTACACTCACCCCACCGCAACGTCACCTACTGTCCTCCCTACACTCCCCCCACCGCAACCTACTGTCCTCCCTACACTCACCTCTCCGCAACGTCACCTACTGTCCTCCCTACACTCACCTCTCCGCAACGTCACCTACTGTCCTCCCTACACTCACCTCTCCACAACGTCACCTACTGTCCTCCCTACACTCACCTCTCTACAACATCACCTACTGTCCTCCCTACACTCACCCCACCGCAACGTCACCTACTGTCCTCCCTACACTCCCCCCACCGCAACCTACTGTCCTCCCTACACTCACCCCACCGCAACGTCACCTACTGTCCTCCCTACACTCACCCCACCGCAACCTACTGTCCTCCCTACACTCACCTCTCCGCAACGTCACCTACTGTCCTCCCTACACTCACCTCTCCACAACGTCACCTACTGTCCTCCCTACACTCACCTCTCCACAACGTCACCTACTGTCCTCCCTACACTCACCTCTCCACAACATCACCTACTGTCCTCCCTACACTCACCTCTCCACAACGTCACCTACTGTCCTCCCTACACTCACCTCTCCACAACCTCACCTACTGTCCTCCCTACACTCACCTCTCCGCAACGTCACCTACTGTCCTCCCTACACTCACCTCTCCGCAACGTCACCTACTGTCCTCCCTACACTCACCCCACCGCAACGTCACCTACTGTCCTCCCTACACTCACCTCTCCACAACCTCACCTACTGTCCTCCCTACACTCACCTCTCCGCAACGTCACCTACTGTCCTCCCTACACTCACCTCTCCACAACGTCACCTACTGTCCTCCCTACACTCACCTCTCCACAACCTCACCTACTGTCCTCCCTACACTCACCTCTCCGCAACGTCACCTACTGTCCTCCCTACACTCACCTCTCCGCAACGTCACCTACTGTCCTCCCTACACTCACCCCACCGCAACGTCACCTACTGTCCTCCCTACACTCACCTCTCCACAACGTCACCTACTGTCCTCCCTACACTCACCTCTCCACAACGTCACCTACTGTCCTCCCTACACTCACCTCTTCATAGAGCTCTGACATATACCGCAGGGCTGTACACAGATAACTGAGCCAATCACATCAGTCTCTGTACAGAGGAGCTTACAATCTAATGTCCCCTCCCCCCCACAGTGACATCAGTCTCTGTACAGAGGAGCTTACACTCTAATGTCCCCTCCCCCCACAGTCACATCAGTCTCTGTACAGAGGAGCTTACACTCTAATGTCCCCTCCCCCCCACAGTCACACTATTATTATACATCTCTAAATTGCCCCTGATATGTGTATGTATGAATGTGAGTTAGGGAACTTAGATTGTAAGCTCCTGTGGGCAGGGACTGATGTGAATGTGTAAATTGATGGCGCTATACAAGTACCTGTAATAAACACACACACACAGTGGCGCACACACACACACACACACACACACACACACACAGTGGCGCACACACACACACACAATAGAGCACACACACACACACAGTGGCGCACACACACACAATAGCGCAAACACACACAATCCATAGTGGCGCACACACACACAATAGCGCACACACACACAGTGGCGCACACACACAATGGCACACACACACACACAGTGGCCCCGTTCTCTCCTCCGCAGGCTCCTCTCCTTCTCTTTCTCTTTTTATGTAAAGCTATAAAAGTTTCCTTAGGAAAGCAAACATCAAAGTGTGTTCAGAGCTGGAAGAGCATCCAAAGAATGCCGGAGAGGAAAGAATAACACGCTTTGATTACAAGACTCCGTTATTGGAGGAAAACAGCTCGCCATTAACCCCTTCATCTCCGCTCTGCGGACGCCCACGTCACCCTCTCCGCCTGGAGGATACAACTATTCGCTGACTTGCAAACCGACGCTGCCAAATGACCACGCTGCCAAATGACCACGCTGCCAAATGACCACGCTGCCAGGCCTCGCCATATTACCAGCTCCTCCATGTTTTTGTATTTGTCCTTAAAGTGAAAAAGAAAATGGGGCTTTTGGTGATGGTGGGAATCACGGAGATGACAGAACACCCACCTCTGGTCACATGATCTCTGGAAGGAGGTGCAGGGCAGGGTAGCCCCTCCTCCATGCCATGGCAGTGACCATCAGGAGGATGAGGGGCAGTTCAAATCTGCCTGACTACAGTGATGGCAAAAACACAAGAGCCACCATGAGAGGGGACCCTACAGCCCCTGGGACTCTTCACAAATTAGTTCCCTTGTGCGCCAAGGACCCAGAATACCAGATCCAGCTGTACACAGGCCTCATATGTTTGTAGATGTCCCATTGTAGATTTTGTGGGGTCGTTAGAACTGTAAAAGTGTAAGAGCTTCTAGGGGCTTTTAAACTTGTCACTGTTCTGAGACCCTCAAGTCATTGTTTGATGTCATTGTTCTGGACCCCCAAGTGTCAGCGTGTCATTGTTCTGGACCCCCAAGTGTCAGTGTGTCATTGTTCTGGACCCCCAAGTGTCAGCGTGTCATTGTTCTGGACCCCCAAGTGTCAGTGTGTCATTGTTCTGGACCCCCAAGTGTCAGTGTGTCATTGTTCTGGACCCCCAAGTGTCAGGGTGTCATTGTTCTGGACCCCCAATTGTCAGGGTGTCATTGTTCTGGACCCCCAAGTGTCAGCGTGTCATTGTTCTGGACCCCCAAGTGTCAGCGTGTCATTGTTCTGGACCCCCGAGTGTCAGTGTGTCATTGTTCTGGACCCCCAAGTGTCAGCGTGTCATTGTTCTGGACCCCCAAGTGTCAGCGTGTCATTGTTCTGGACCCCCAAGTGTCAGCGTGTCATTGTTCTGGACCCCCAAGTGTCAGTGTGTCATTGTTCTGGACCCCCAAGTGTCAGTGTGTCATTGTTCTGGACCCCCAAGTGTCAGTGTGTCATTGTTCTGGACCCCCAAGTGTCAGTGTGTCATTGTTCTGGACCCCCAAGTGTCAGTGTGTCATTGTTCTGGACCCCCAATTGTCAGGGTGTCATTGTTCTGGACCCCCAAGTGTCAGCGTGTCATTGTTCTGGACCCCCGAGTGTCAGCGTGTCATTGTTCTGGACCCCCAAGTGTCAGCGTGTCATTGTTCTGGACCCCCAAGTGTCAGTGTGTCATTGTTCTGGACCCCCAAGTGTCAGCGTGTCATTGTTCTGGACCCCCAAGTGTCAGCGTGTCATTGTTCTGGACCCCCAAGTGTCAGGGTGTCATTGTTCTGGACCCCCAATTGTCAGGGTGTCATTGTTCTGGACCCCCAAGTGTCAGCGTGTCATTGTTCTGGACCCCCAAGTGTCAGCGTGTCATTGTTCTGGACCCCCGAGTGTCAGTGTGTCATTGTTCTGGACCCCCGAGTGTCAGTGTGTCATTGTTCTGGACCCCCGAGTGTCAGTGTGTCATTGTTCTGGACCCCCAAGTGTCAGCGTGTCATTGTTCTGGACCCCCAAGTGTCAGTGTGTCATTGTTCTGGACCCCCAAGTGTCAGCGTGTCATTGTTCTGGACCCCCAAGTGTCAGTGTGTCATTGTTCTGGACCCCCAAGTGTCAGTGTGTCATTGTTCTGGACCCCCAAGTGTCAGGGTGTCATTGTTCTGAACCCCCAATTGTCAGGGTGTCATTGTTCTGGACCCCCAAGTGTCAGCGTGTCATTGTTCTGGACCCCCAAGTGTCAGCGTGTCATTGTTCTGGACCCCCGAGTGTCAGTGTGTCATTGTTCTGGACCCCCAAGTGTCAGCGTGTCATTGTTCTGGACCCCCAAGTGTCAGCGTGTCATTGTTCTGGACCCCCAAGTGTCAGCGTGTCATTGTTCTGGACCCCCAAGTGTCAGTGTGTCATTGTTCTGGACCCCCAAGTGTCAGTGTGTCATTGTTCTGGACCCCCAAGTGTCAGTGTGTCATTGTTCTGGACCCCCAAGTGTCAGTGTGTCATTGTTCTGGACCCCCAAGTGTCAGTGTGTCATTGTTCTGGACCCCCAATTGTCAGGGTGTCATTGTTCTGGACCCCCGAGTGTCAGCGTGTCATTGTTCTGGACCCCCGAGTGTCAGCGTGTCATTGTTCTGGACCCCCAAGTGTCAGCGTGTCATTGTTCTGGACCCCCAAGTGTCAGTGTGTCATTGTTCTGGACCCCCAAGTGTCAGGGTGTCATTGTTCTGGACCCCCAAGTGTCAGCGTGTCATTGTTCTGGACCCCCAAGTGTCAGGGTGTCATTGTTCTGGACCCCCAATTGTCAGGGTGTCATTGTTCTGGACCCCCAAGTGTCAGCGTGTCATTGTTCTGGACCCCCGAGTGTCAGTGTGTCATTGTTCTGGACCCCCGAGTGTCAGTGTGTCATTGTTCTGGACCCCCGAGTGTCAGTGTGTCATTGTTCTGGACCCCCAAGTGTCAGCGTGTCATTGTTCTGGACCCCCAAGTGTCAGCGTGTCATTGTTCTGGACCCCCAACTGTCAGGGTGTCATTGTTCTGGACCCCCAACTGTCAGGGTGTCATTGTTCTGGACCCCCAAGTGTCAGCGTGTCATTGTTCTGGACCCCCAATTGTCAGGGTGTCATTGTTCTGGACCCCCAAGTGTCAGCGTGTCATTGTTCTGGACCCCCAAGTGTCAGCGTGTCTTTGTTCTGGACCCCCAAGTGTCAGTGTGTCATTGTTCTGGATCCCCCAAGTGTCAGCGTGTCTTTGTTCTGGACCCCCAAGTGTCAGTGTGTCATTGTTCTGGACCCCCAAGTGTCAGCGTGTCTTTGTTCTGGACCCCCAAGTGTCAGTGTGTCATTGTTCTGGACCCCCAAGTGTCAGCGTGTCTTTGTTCTGGACCCCCAAGTGTCAGGGTGTCATTGTTCTGGACCTCCAAGTGTCGTGTGTCATTGTTCTGGACCCCCAAGTGTCAGGGTGTCATTGTTCTGGACCCCCAATTGTCAGGGTGTCATTGTTCTGGATCCCCAAGTGTCAGCGTGTCTTTGTTCTGGACCCCCAAGTGTCAGGGTGTCATTGTTCTGGACCTCCAAGTGTCAGTGTGTCATTGTTCTGGGACCCCCAATTGTCAGGGTGTCATTGTTCTGGATCCCCAAGTGTCAGTGTGTCATTGTTCTGGATCCCCCAAGTGTCAGTGTGTCATTGTTCTGGACCCCCAAGTGTCAGCGTGTCTTTGTTCTGGACCCCCAAGTGTCAGGGTGTCATTGTTCTGGGACCCCCAGGTGTCAGTGTGTCATTGTTCTGGACCCCCAAGTGTCAGTGTGTCATTGTTCTGGACCCCCCAAGTGTCAGGGTGTCATTGTTCTGGACCCCCAAGTGTCAGCGTGTCTTTGTTCTGGACCCCCAAGTGTCAGCGTGTCATTGTTCTGGACCCACCAAGTGTCAGGGTGTCATTGTTCTGGACCCCCAAGTGTCAGCGTGTCATTGTTCTGGAACCCCCAAGTGTCAGTGTGTCATTGTTCTGGGACCCCCAAGTGTCAGTGTGTCATTATTCTGGGACCCCCAAGTGTCAGGGTGTCATTGTTCTGGATCCCCAAGTGTCAGTGTGTCATTGTTCTGGATCCCCCAAGTGTCAGTGTGTCATTGTTCTGGGAGCCCCAAGTGTCAGTGTGTCATTGTTCTGGACCCCCAAGTGTCAGTGTGTCATTATTCTGGGACCCCCAAGTGTCAGGGTGTCATTGTTCTGGGACCCCAAGTGTCAGTGTGCCATTGTTCTGGATCCCCCAAGTGTCAGTGTGTCATTGTTCTGGGACCCCCAAGTGTCAGGGTGCCATTGTTCTGGATCCCCAAGTGTCAGTGTGTCATTGTTCTGGACCCCCAAGTGTCAGCGTGTCATTGTTCTGGGACCCCCAAGTGTCAGGGTGTCATTGTTCTGGGACCTCCAAGTGTCAGTGTGTCATTGTTCTGGACCCCCAAGTGTCAGTGTATCATTGTTCTGGATCCCCCAAGTGTCAGTGTGTCATTGTTCTGGGACCCCCAAGTGTCAGTGTGTCATTGTTCTGGGACCCCCAAGTGTCAGTGTGTCATTGTTCTGGACCCCCAAGTGTCAGTGTGTCATTGTTCTGGACCCCCAAGTGTCAGTTTGTCATTGTTCTGGGACCCCCAAGTGTCAGTGTGTCATTGTTCTGGACCCCCAAGTGTCAGTGTGTCATTGTTCTGGGACCCCCAAGTGTCAGGGTGTCATTGTTCTGGATCCCCAAGTGTCGGGGTGTCATTGTTCTGGATCCCCCAAGTGTCAGTGTGTCATTGTTCTGGACCCCCAAGTGTCAGTGTGTCATTGTTCTGGACCCCCAAGTGTCAGTGTGTCATTGTTCTGGACCCCCAAGTGTCAGTGTGTGATTGTTCTGGGACCCCCAAGTGTCGTGTGTCATTGTTCTGGATCCCCCAAGCGTCAGTGTGTCATTGTTCTGGATCCCCAAGTGTCAGTGTGTCATTGTTCTGGATCCCCCAAGTGTCAGTGTGTCATTGTTCTGGGACCCCCAAGTGTCAGTGTGTCATTGTTCTGGATCCCCAAGTGTCAGTGTGTCATTGTTCTGGACCCCCAAGTGTCAGCGTGTCATTGTTCTGGACCCCCAAGTGTCAGTGTGTCATTGTTCTGGATCCCCAACTGTCAGTGTGTCATTGTTCTGGATCCCCAAGTGTCAGTGTGTCATTGTTCTGGAACCCCCAAGTGTCAGGGTGTCATTGTTCTGGGACCCCCAAGTGTCAGTGTGTCATTGTTCTGGACCCCCAAGTGTCAGCGTGTCATTGTTCTGGGACCCCCAAGTGTCAGGGTGTCATTGTTCTGGATCCCCAAGTGTCGGGGTGTCATTGTTCTGGACCCCCAAGTGTCAGTGTGTCATTGTTCTGGGACCCCCAAGTGTCAGGGTGTCATTGTTCTGGATCCCCAAGTGTCGGGGTGTCATTGTTCTGGATCCCCCAAGTGTCAGTGTGTCATTGTTCTGGACCCCCAAGTGTCAGTGTGTCATTGTTCTGGACCCCCCAAGTGTCAGGGTGTCATTGTTCTGGACCCCCAAGTGTCAGCGTGTCTTTGTTCTGGACCCCCAAGTGTCAGCGTGTCATTGTTCTGGAACCCCCAAGTGTCAGTGTGTCATTGTTCTGGGACCCCCAAGTGTCAGTGTGTCATTATTCTGGGACCCCCAAGTGTCAGGGTGTCATTGTTCTGGATCCCCAAGTGTCAGTGTGTCATTGTTCTGGATCCCCCAAGTGTCAGTGTGTCATTGTTCTGGGACCCCCAAGTGTCAGTGTGTCATTGTTCTGGACCCCCAAGTGTCAGTGTGTCATTGTTCTGGATCCCCAAGTGTCAGTGTGTCATTATTCTGGGACCCCCAAGTGTCAGGGTGTCATTGTTCTGGGACCCCAAGTGTCAGTGTGTCATTGTTCTGGGACCCTCAAGTGTCAGTGTGTCATTGTTCTGGGACCCCAAGTGTCAGGGTGCCATTGTCCTGGATCCCCCAAGTGTCAGTGCGTCATTGTTCTGGGACCCCCAAGTGTCAGGGTGCCATTGTTCTGGATCCCCAAGTGTCAGTGTGTCATTGTTCTGGACCCCCAAGTGTCAGCGTGTCATTGTTCTGGGACCCCCAAGTGTCAGGGTGTCATTGTTCTGGATCCCCAAGTGTCAGTGTGTCATTGTTCTGGACCCCCAAGTGTCAGTGTGTCATTGTTCTGGGACCCCCAAGTGTCAGTGTGTCATTGTTCTGGGACCCCCAAGTGTCAGTGTGTCATTGTTCTGGACCCCCAAGTGTCAGCGTGTCTTTGTTCTGGACCCCCAAGTGTCAGGGTGTCATTGTTCTGGACCCCCAAGTGTCAGTGTGTCATTGTTCTGGGACCCCCAAGTGTCAGGGTGTCATTGTTCTGGGACCCCAAGTGTCAGGGTGTCATTGTTCTGGACCCCCAAGTGTCAGTGTGTCATTGTTCTGGGACCCCCAAGTGTCAGGGTGTCATTGTTCTGGATCCCCAAGTGTAGGGGTGTCATTGTTCTGGATCCCCCAAGTGTCAGTGTGTCATTGTTCTGGATCCCCAAGTGTCAGTGTGTCATTGTTCTGGACCCCCAATTGTCAGTGTGTCATTGTTCTGGATCCCCAACTGTCAGTGTGTCATTGTTCTGGACCCCCAAGTGTCAGGGTGTCATTGTTCTGGAACCCCCAAGTGTCAGTGTGTCATTGCTCTGGGACCCCCAAGTGTCAGTGTGTCATTGTTCTGGATCCCCAAGTGTCAGTGTGTCATTGTTCTGGATCCCCAAGTGTCAGTGTGTCATTATTCTGGGACCCCCAAGTGTCAGGGTGTCATTGTTCTGGATCCCCAAGTGTCAGTGCGTCATTGTTCTGGATCCCCAAGTGTCAGTGTGTCATTATTCTGGGACCCCCAAGTGTCAGGGTGTCATTGTTCTGGATCCCCAAGTGTCAGTGTGTCATTGTTCTGGACCCCCAAGTGTCAGTGTGTCATTGTTCTGGGACCCCCAAGTGTCAGTGTGTCATTGTTCTGGACCCCCAAGTGTCAGTGTGTCATTGTTCTGGACCCCCAAGTGTCAGTGTGTCATTGTTCTGGGACCCCCAAGTGTCAGGGTGTCATTGTTCTGGATCCCCAAGTGTCAGTGTGTCATTGTTCTGCACCCCCAAGTGTCAGGGTGTCATTGTTCTGGACCCCCAAGTGTCAGCGTGTCATTGTTCTGGACCCCCAAGTGTCAGGGTGTCATTGTTCTGGGACCCCCAAGTGTCAGGGTGTCATTGTTCTGGATCCCCAAGTGTCAGTGTGTCATTGTTCTGGACCCCCAAGTGTCAGTGTGTCATTGTTCTGGACCCCCAAGTGTCAGTGTGTCATTGTTCTGGATCCCCAAGTATCAGCGTGTCATTGTTCTGCACCCCCAAGTGTCAGGGTGTCATTGTTCTGGACCCCCAAGTGTCAGCGTGTCATTGTTCTGGACCCCCAAGTGTCAGGGTGTCATTGTTCTGGGACCCCCAAGTGTCAGGGTGTCATTGTTCTGCACCCCCAAGTGTCAGGGTGTCATTGTTCTGGACCCCCAAGTGTCAGCGTGTCATTGTTCTGGACCCCCAAGTGTCAGGGTGTCATTGTTCTGGACCCCCAAGTGTCAGGGTGTCATTGTTCTGGACCCCCAAGTGTCAGTGTGTCATTGTTCTGGGACCCCCAAGTGTCAGTGTGTCATTGTTCTGGACCCCCAAGTGTCAGTGTGTCATTGTTCTGGGACCCCCAAGTGTCAGTGTGTCATTGTTCTGGGACCCCCAAGTGTCAGTGTGTCATTGTTCTGGAACCCCCAAGTGTCAGTGTGTCATTGTTCTGGGACCCCCAAGTGTCAGTGTGTCATTGTTCTGGACCCCCAAGTGTCAGCGTGTCATTGTTCTGGACCCCCAAGTGTCAGGGTGTCATTGTTCTGGACCCCCAAGTGTCAGCGTGTCATTGTTCTGGACCCCCAAGTGTCAGGGTGTCATTGTTCTGGGACCCCCAAGTGTCAGGGTGTCATTGTTCTGCACCCCCAAGTGTCAGGGTGTCATTGTTCTGGACCCCCAAGTGTCAGCGTGTCATTGTTCTGGACCCCCAAGTGTCAGGGTGTCATTGTTCTGGACCCCCAAGTGTCAGGGTGTCATTGTTCTGGACCCCCAAGTGTCAGTGTGTCATTGTTCTGGACCCCCAAGTGTCAGTGTGTCATTGTTCTGGACCCCCAATTGTCAGTGTGTCATTGTTCTGGGACCCCCAAGTGTCAGGGTGTCATTGTTCTGGGACCCCCAAGTGTCAGTGTGTCATTGTTCTGGAACCCCCAAGTGTCAGTGTGTCATTGTTCTGGGACCCCCAAGTGTCAGTGTCATTGTTTCGCACATTATTATTGAGGCTCTAGAAGAGCTTGCAATCCATCCCTCTCGGCACACATCACTGAATTCCCAGGTAATAAACCCCAATCATGTTACCACAGGATGAACGCTCTGACATCTCTGTACGTGTCCCGGTATTATCTCTGAGATGGCAGTCGGGGAACACGGAACCCGACACCTCCGTACAGAAATGCGCTTTTCTTAATGTCACTAAAATGCCAACAATTACTGGAGCACAAAGGAACTAATAACTCCCCACTGGGATTATCATTAAATCCCCCAATTGTCTCAACGTTCCACTAATTGCAGCCCGTCAGACAAAGTTAATCTATTATTAAACCCATTTTCTAAATCCATATCTGGAGGTGAAGAGAATATTATTGCCGGTCTGTCATCCTTACAGAGCAGAATGTCATTACTGGAGCCGAGAGAAGTCACATGACTGGTGAGATCCCATCTAGAGTATAGCGACCGGTCCATACAACCTATCTCCAGAATTACACACCGAGGACGTGACATCAGATCCCATCTAGAGTATAGCGACCGGCCCCATACAACCTATCTCCAGAATTACACACCGAGGACGTGACATCAGATCCCATCTAGAGTATAGCGACCGGCCCCATACAACCTATCTCCAGAATTACACACCGAGGACGTGACATCAGTTCCCATCTAGAGTATAGCGACCGGCTCCATACAACCTATCTCCAGAATTACACACCGAGGACGTGACATCAGTTCCCATCTAGAGTATAGCGACCGGCCCCATACAACCTATCTCCAGAATTACACACCGAGGACGTGACATCAGATCCCATCTAGAGTATAGCGACCGGCCCCATACAACCTATCTCCAGAATTACACACCGAGGACGTGACATCAGTTCCCATCTAGAGTATAGCGACCGGCTCCATACAACCTATCTCCAGAATTACACACCGAGGACGTGACATCAGTTCCCATCTAGAGTATAGCGACCGGCCCCATACAACCTATCTCCAGAATTACACACCGAGGACGTGACATCAGTTCCCATCTAGAGTATAGCGACCGGCTCCATACAACCTATCTCCAGAATTACACACCGAGGACGTGACATCAGTTCCCATCTAAAGTATAGCGACCGGCCCCATACAACCTATCTCCAGAATTACACACCGAGGACGTGACATCAGTTCCCATCTAGAGTATAGCGACCGGCTCCATACAACCTATCTCCAGAATTACACACCGAGGACGTGACATCAGTTCCCATCTAAAGTATAGCGACCGGCCCCATACAACCTATCTCCAGAATTACACACCGAGGACGTGACATCAGTTCCCATCTAGAGTATAGCGACCGGCTCCATACAACCTATCTCCAGAATTACACACCGAGGACGTGACATCAGTTCCCATCTAGAGTATAGCGACCGGTCCCATACAACCTATCTCCAGAATTACACACCGAGGACGTGACATCAGTTCCCATCTAAAGTATAGCGACCGGCTCCATACAACCTATCTCCAGAATTACACACCGAGGACGTGACATCAGTTCCCATCTAAAGTATAGCGACCGGTCCATACAACCTATCTCCAGAATTACACACCGAGGATGTGACATCAGTTCCCATCTAGAGTATAGCGACCGGCCCCATACAACCTATCTCCAGAATTACACACCGAGGACGTGACATCAGTTCCCATCTAGAGTATAGCGACCGGCTCCATACAACCTATCTCCAGAATTACACACCGAGGACGTGACATCAGTTCCCATCTAAAGTATAGCGACCGGCTCCATACAACCTATCTCCAGAATTACACACCGAGGACGTGACATCAGTTCCCATCTGAAGTATAGCGACCGGCTCCATACAACCTATCTCCAGAATTACACACCGAGGACGTGACATCAGTTCCCATCTAAAGTATAGCGACCGGCCCCATACAACCTATCTCCAGAATTACACACCGAGGACGTGACATCAGTTCCCATCTAGAGTATAGCGACCGGCTCCATACAACCTATCTCCAGAATTACACACCGAGGACGTGACATCAGTTCCCATCTAAAGTATAGCGACCGGCCCCATACAACCTATCTCCAGAATTACACACCGAGGACGTGACATCAGTTCCCATCTAAAGTATAGCGACCGGTCCATACAACCTATCTCCAGAATTACACACCGAGGACGTGACATCAGTTCCCATCTAGAGTATAGCGACCGGCTCCATACAACCTATCTCCAGAATTACACACCGAGGACGTGACATCAGTTCCCATCTAAAGTATAGCGACCGGCCCCATACAACCTATCTCCAGAATTACACACCGAGGACGTGACATCAGTTCCCATCTAGAGTATAGCGACCGGCTCCATACAACCTATCTCCAGAATTACACACCGAGGACGTGACATCAGTTCCCATCTAGAGTATAGCGACCAGCCCCATACAACCTATCTCCAGAATTACACACCGAGGACGTGACATCAGTTCCCATCTAAAGTATAGCGACCGGCTCCATACAACCTATCTCCAGAATTACACACCGAGGACGTGACATCAGTTCCCATCTAGAGTATAGCGACCAGCCCCATACAACCTATCTCCAGAATTACACACCGAGGATGTGACATCAGTTCCCATCTAGAGTATAGCGACCGGCCCCATACAACCTATCTCCAGAATTACACACCGAGGATGTGACATCAGTTCCCATCTAGAGTATAGCGACCGGCCCCATACAACCTATCTCCAGAATTACACACCGAGGACGTGACATCAGTTCCCATCTAGAGTATAGCGACCGGCCCCATACAACCTATCTCCAGAATTACACACCGAGGATGTGACATCAGTTCCCATCTAGAGTATAGCGACCGGCCCCATACAACCTATCTCCAGAATTACACACCGAGGACGTGACATCAGTTCCCATCTAGAGTATAGCAACCGGCTCCATACAACCTATCTCCAGAATTACACACCCGGGACGTGACATCAGTTCCCATCTAAAGTATAGCGACCGGCTCCATACAACCTATCTCCAGAATTACACACCGAGGACGTGACATCAGTTCCCATCTAAAGTATAGCGACCGGTCCATACAACCTATCTCCAGAATTACACACCGAGGATGTGACATCAGTTCCCATCTAGAGTATAGCGACCGGCCCCATACAACCTATCTCCAGAATTACACACCGAGGACGTGACATCAGTTCCCATCTAGAGTATAGCGACCGGCTCCATACAACCTATCTCCAGAATTACACACCGAGGACGTGACATCAGTTCCCATCTAAAGTATAGCGACCGGCTCCATACAACCTATCTCCAGAATTACACACCGAGGACGTGACATCAGTTCCCATCTGAAGTATAGCGACCGGCTCCATACAACCTATCTCCAGAATTACACACCGAGGACGTGACATCAGTTCCCATCTGAAGTATAGCGACCGGCTCCATACAACCTATCTCCAGAATTACACACCAAGGACGTGACATCAGTTCCCATCTAAAGTATAGTGACCAGGTCCATACAACCTATCTCCAGAATTACACACTGAGGACGTGACATCAGTTCCCATCTAAAGTATAGCGACCGGCCCCATACAACCTATCTCCAGAATTACACACCGAGGACATGACATCAGTTCCCATCTAAAGTATAGCGACCGGCCCCATACAACCTATCTCCAGAATTACACACCGAGGATGTGACATCAGTTCCCATCTAAAGTATAGCGACCGGCCCCATACAACCTATTTCCAGAATTACACACCAAGGACGTGACATCAGTTCCCATCTAAAGTATAGTGACCGGCTCCATACAACCTATCTCCAGAATTACACACCAAGGACGTGACATCAGTTCCCATCTAGAGTATAGCGACCGGCTCCATACAACCTATCTCCAGAATTACACACCGAGGACGTGACATCAGTTCCCATCTAAAGTATAGCGACCGGCCCCATACAACCTATCTCCAGAATTACACACGAGGACGTGACATCAGTTCCCATCTAAAGTATAGCGACCGGCTCCATACAACCTATCTCCAGAATTACACACCGAGGACATGACATCAGTTCCCATCTAAAGTATAGCGACCGGCCCCATACAACCTATCTCCAGAATTACACACGAGGACATGACATCAGTTCCCATCTAAAGTATAGCGACCGGCTCCATACAACCTATCTCCAGAATTACACACCGAGGACGTGACATCAGTTCCCATCTAGAGTATAGCGACCGGCTCCATACAACCTATCTCCAGAATTACACACCGAGGACGTGACATCAGTTCCCATCTAAAGTATAGCGACCGGCTCCATACAACCTATCTCCAGAATTACACACCGAGGATGTGACATCAGTTCCCATCTAGAGTATAGCGACCGGCCCCATACAACCTATCTCCAGAATTACACACCGAGGACGTGACATCAGTTCCCATCTAGAGTATAGCGAACGGCTCCATACAACCTATCTCCAGAATTACACACCGAGGACGTGACATCAGTTCCCATCTAGAGTATAGCGACCAGCCCCATACAACCTATCTCCAGAATTACACACCGAGGACGTAACATCAGTTCCCATCTAGAGTATAGCGACCGGCCCCATACAACCTATCTCCAGAATTACACACCGAGGACGTGACATCAGTTCCCATCTAGAGTATAGCGACCGGCCCCATACAACCTATCTCCAGAATTACACACCGAGGACGTGACATCAGTTCCCATCTAGAGTATAGCGACTGGCCCCATACAACCTATCTCCAGAATTACACACCGAGGACGTGACATCAGTTCCCATCTAGAGTATAGCGACCGGCCCCATACAACCTATCTCCAGAATTACACACCGAGGACGTGACATCAGTTCCCATCTAGAGTATAGCGACCGGCCCCATACAACCTATCTCCAGAATTACACACCGAGGACGTGACATCAGTTCCCATCTAGAGTATAGCGACCGGCCCCATACAACCTATCTCCAGAATTACACACCGAGGACGTGACATCAGTTCCCATCTAGAGTATAGCGACCGGCCCCATACAACCTATCTCCAGAATTACACACCGAGGACGTGACATCAGTTCCCATCTAGAGTATAGCGACCGGCCCCATACAACCTATCTCCAGAATTACACACCGAGGACATGACATCAGTTCCCATCTAGAGTATAGCGACCGGCCCCATACAACCTATCTCCAGAATTACACACCGAGGACGTGACATCAGTTCCCATCTAAAGTATAGCGACCGGCTCCATACAACCTATCTCCAGAATTACACACCGAGGACGTGACATCAGTTCCCATCTAGAGTATAGCGACCGGCCCCATACAACCTATCTCCAGAATTACACACCGAGGACGTGACATCAGTTCCCATCTAAAGTATAGCGACCGGCTCCATACAACCTATCTCCAGAATTACACACCGAGGACGTGACATCAGTTCCCATCTAAAGTATAGCGACCGGCTCCATACAACCTATCTCCAGAATTACACACCGAGGACGTGACATCAGTTCCCATCTAGAGTATAGCGACCGGCCCCATACAACCTATCTCCAGAATTACACACCAAGGACGTGACATCAGTTCCCATCTAAAGTATAGTGACCAGGTCCATACAACCTATCTCCAGAATTACACACTGAGGACGTGACATCAGTTCCCATCTAAAGTATAGCGACCGGCCCCATACAACCTATCTCCAGAATTACACACCGAGGACGTGACATCAGTTCCCATCTAGAGTATAGCGACCGGCCCCATACAACCTATCTCCAGAATTACACACCAAGGACGTGACATCAGTTCCCATCTAAAGTATAGTGACCAGGTCCATACAACCTATCTCCAGAATTACACACCGAGGACGTGACATCAGTTCCCATCTAGAGTATAGCGACCGGCCCCATACCAGCAGACCAGGAGAGTCCAACTCAATTTCTTCGCAGGCGGCATCAGCATTATGGTTGCCACCAAAGAGCCGCTTGTATTTATAATGCCCCGTACACACGACTGGACTTTTTGACATCAAAGGTCCGACAGAACAATTCCGGCAGCCCATTCGATCGTGTGTGGGCTGCAGCGGACTTTTGATTTGCCAAAATCCAACAGACTTTAGAAATGGAACATGTTTCAAATTTTTCTGCCGGAACTCCGCCAGACCCAGTTCCTACCGAGAAATTCGCTCGTGTGTATGCTGGTCCGATGGACAAAAAACCGACGCTAGGGCAGCTATTGGCTACTGGCTATGAACTTCCTTATTCTAGTCCGGCCGTACGTCATCACGTTCCAATCCGTCTGACTTTGGTGTGATTGTGTGTGGCCAAGTCCGTTCATTCCGGAAGTCCATCAGAACTCAGCCGAAAAGTCCATCGGAAAGACCATTGGACCTAGTCCCTCGGAAAGTCCGGTCGTGTGTACGCGGCATAAGACTATATAAATGTATCCAGGGCTTTTTTTCTCAATTCCAAAATGGATTCAATTCATTATTTCCCTCAAAGTTCTGCAAACAATCCCCCATAATGACAACGTGAAAGAACTTTGAATTTGCAAATTTATTCAAAATAAAAAATGAAAAAAACAACTCATACACAAGTATCACCGCTTTTGTCATGACACACAAAATTGAGCTCAGGTTCCTCCTGTTTCCATTGATCATCCTTGAGGTTTCCACAACTTTGGAGGTCACTTGTGGTAAATTCAGGTGATTGGACATGATTGGAAAGGCACACACCTGTCTATAGAAGGTCCCACAGGTAACAGTGCATGTCAGAGCACAATCCAAGCCATGAAGTCCAAGGAATTGTCTGTAGACCTCGGAGACCGGATTGTATGGAGGCACAGATCGGGGGAAGGGGACAGGAACATTTCTGCAGTATTGAAGGTCCCAATGAGCTCAGTGGTCTCCATCATCTGTAAATGGTAGAAATTTGGAACCACCGGGACTCTTCCTAGAGCGGGCCGCCCGGCAAAACGAATTGATCGGGGGAGAAAGCTTCAGCGTTTCTCTGTAGAGAGAGGAGAACCTTCCAGAAGAACCATCTCTGCAGATTCCACCAATCAGAGTGTACGGTAGAGTGACCAGACGGAAACCACTCCTCAGTAAAATGCACCTGACAACCCACCTGGAGTTTGCCAAAAGGCACCTGAAGGACTCTCAGACCATGAGAAATAAAGTTCTCCGGTCTGATGAAACAGAGATTGATCTCTTTGGCCTGAATGGTAAGTGTCATGTCTGGAGGAAACCAGGCACCACTCATCACCTGGCCAATACCATCCCTACCGTGAAGCATGGTGGTGGCAGCATCAGACTGTGGAGAGGTTTTTCAGCAGCAGAAACTGTGAGACATCCTTGATGAAAACCTGCTGCAGAGCGCTCTGGACCTCAGACTGGGGTGAAGGTTCATCTTCCAACAGGACAACGACCCTAAGCACACAGCCAAGATAACAGGAGTGGCTACCGGACAACTCTGTGAATGTCCCTGAGTGGTCCAGCCAGAGCCCGGACTTGAACCCGATTGAACATCTTTGGAGAGATCTGGAGATGGCTGTGCACCGACCCTCCCCATCCAACCTGATGGAGCTTGAGAGGTCCTACAAAGAGGAATGGGAGAAACTGCCCAAAAATAGGAGTTCCAAGCTTGTAGCATCATACTCACCAAGACTGGAGGCTGTGATTGGTGCCAAAGGAGCTTCACCAAAGTAAAGAGCAAAGACTGTGATACTTATGTACATGGGAGGAGCCTGTGCTACTTATGTACATAGGAGGAGCCTGTGCTACTTATGTACATGGGAGGAGCCTGTGATACTTATGTACATGGGAGGAGCCTGTGATACTTATGTACATGGGAGGAGCCTGTGATACTTATGTACATGGGAGGAGCCTGTGATACTTATGTACATGGGAGGAGTCTGTGATACTTATGTACATGGGAGGAGCCTGTGATACTTATGTACATGGGAGGAGCCTGTGATACTTATGTACATGGGAGGAGTCTGTGATACTTATGTACATGGGAGGAGCCTGTGATACTTATGTACATGGGAGGAGCCTGTGATACTTATGTACATGGGAGGAGTCTGTGATACTTATGTACATGGGAGGAGCCTGTGATACTTATGTACATGGGAGGAGTCTGTGATACATATGTATATGGGAGGAGTCTGTAATACATATGTATATGGGAGGAGCCTGTGATACTTATGTACATGAGTTTTATTTTTTTTTTTATAAAATCGTTTTTATTGAATTTTCATCAGCACATCAATTGCCCACGCAGGGGCCAAGCAGTACCCACGCAGGGGCAAACCGTTAAATGCAGCAACAGGCCACATATGGACACAGTCTCTTAACATATGGTCTGTCACTTATGCAGCAACGGCCGCATCAGGACAGGTCAAAACAATACAACGTTATCTAGCTAACCCCCAATGTGGGGAGAGGTTATTGCAGGAGGTGTCGTGCTAAGTGTTATACGTACAGAATAAAATAGCATAGGAGCATTTGGGCAGCCTAACAGCCCATTATGACCTCAATGAAGGATTATGGGTCAATCACTACATCAGTTGCCGTAGTGGTATCATCCAACCAACAGGTCCACACCTTGTCAAACTTTTGTGGGCAACCCCTGCTCGAGTAGGTGGCCTTATAAAGGGGCAAACTAGCGTTCACTAGGTTCTTCCAAAACTTGATAGAAGGGGGGGGGACGATTGCTTCCAGGTCATGGTGATGGCCTTTCGTGCATAGTACAACAACAAAGATATAAGCGTTTTCCTAGCTCTGAGGATCGACATTTGTTCCACGAGCCCCAGCAGACAGTATTTAGGGTCACAAGGGATACTGATCTTAGTAGTCCTGCCTATCACCAGGAGAACCTCCTTCCAGTAGCATTCAATCGCTGGACAAGTCCAGAAAATGTGAAGGAAGTCTCCTGGCCGATAGGAGCATCGCCAGCATGCTGAAGAATGCGTCAGCGACATCTGATGTAATCTGTGAGGCGTGTAATGGGCTCTATGAACAATTTTGTATTGGACCAATTTGTCCCTGGCTGATACCAAAGGGGAGAATGGAAAATCCCAAACCTCCCTCCAGTCATCGTCATCCAACTCCGGTATGTCCTCCACCCATTTCCTGCGGAGGGAGGACAACTCGGGGACGGCAGCAACCAGCAGGGACCTATAAATCTGTGACATGGGTTTCTCCAGGTCCTCAACCCGAAGGATGGATTCAAGCTCAGAGCATTCTAGCACGACCGGTTGACTTAAAAATTGACATCGATATGCATGTGCTATTTGGAGATAACGAAAATGGGCCCACGCAGGCACATTAAATTTAGTGCGTAGTATATGAAAGGGAGTAAGTTCCCCGTTAGTGATGACATGTTCGAGAGTTAATATTTTACACTTGGCCCAGGCCTGCGGGTCCGGGATGGTACTGAACTGCGGGAGGTTAGGATTCAGCCACAGGGGGGTGTGGGGAGACCAGGAGTTCGGCAGGGGGGTCCTCAGCGCCTCCCCCTCCCTCCACGCCCTTATAGTGGTGCGCATAGAAGGGGTGAGGCAGTGAGGAGTTTTCAGCCCCCTGAATAGCAACCCCCGCAAGGCCTCCAGCGACTCCACTATAGCTGCTTCCAGGACCATTGCAGCATTGGTCAGGTCCGGCCGCAACCACCAGTGGGCTGTTACGAGCGGAGTAGCCAAGAAATATTTGTGATAATCAGGAAGAGCCAACCCCCCATTCCCCACAGGCCTGGTGAGAGTGGAATATCTGAATCTAGGGGACTTGGGTCCCCAAATGAAGGAGAGAAAAAGTTGTTTCAGAGAATTAAAGAAGGTTTTAGTCAGCCATTGTGGGGAGTTCCTAAAAATGTACGTAAGCTTGGGAAGGATCTTCATTTTTAGAAGGTTAATGCGGCCTATAAGGGAGAGGGGAAGATTGCCCCACGCCTTCAACCTGGACCTGATCCCTACCAGAACAGGCTCAAGATTGAGCCGGATAAAGTCCTTGCTCTCCCTTGAGACAATAATTCCCAAGTAGGTAAACCTATCCACCCACTGAAGCTTGGTAGAGGATGGAGAGGTCCTGGCCCCTTCGTCCACCGGGAAGAGTTGAGATTTATGCCAATTCACCTTCAACCCGGTAAAGACAGAGAAGGCATCCATAATTCCAAGTGCACCCCGCAGAGAGTCACCAGGATCATTCAAAAAGAGCAGAAGATCATCTGCATAGAGAGCCACCCTCTCCTCCAGCCAGCCCACCCGAAGACCACGGACCACAGCCGAACTCCTGAGAGCCTCAGCAATAGGTTCCATGGCCATGGCAAACAAGGCCAGGGAGAGAGGGCATCCCTGCCTGGTGCCCCTCTGCAGGGGGAACGGAGGAGACAAGGAGCCATTCATTTTAATACGTGCCATGGGACCGGTGTACAGTGCGCCCATCCAGGCAATAAATTGCAGGGGGAAACCCATTCTTCTAAGCACCTCCCACAGATACACCCATTCCACTGTATCAAATGCCTTTTCCATATCTAGAGTGGCAATAGTCCTAGTGCCTTGATTATCATGGGGGGCATGAATGTTGGAAAACAGTCAACGGATATTGATATCCGTGGACCTACCTGGCATAAAGCCAGTTTGATCAGAATCAATCAGAGATTTGATTACCTTATTAAGTCTAATGGCCAGTATTTTAGTCAATATTTTTAAATCACAGTTAAGGAGTGCTATCGGCCTGTAAGAGGCGCACTGTTTGGGGTCCTTATTAGGCTTCGGAATAAGAATAATATGGGCCTCTCTCATAGAGGGGGGCAGGGAGCCCCGTCCAAGACATGAGCAATACACCTGGGCCAACCTGGGGGCAAGGAGTTCTACGTGTGCTCTATAATACTCTATGGGTAGCCCATCCGGCCCCGGGGTCTTCCCTGCCGGGAAAGACCCAATGGCCATCGTGACCTCTCCTGGTGTGATCTCCGAAACAAGGAGCTGTCGCTCCTCATCAGAGAGCCACCCCAGTGCCAGCGTATCTAACAATGAGGTCATTGGTGCAGGGTCAAAGCATTCAGGGAGTGAGGAGACATACAGGGAGGTGTAGAACCTGGTGAATGCAGATAAAATATCCTCCGGAGAGGTAACCAGTACCCCGTCCTCCGTGAGTATTTCAGGTATAACCGCCACAGGCCAGTCCTGCTGCGCCAGCATAGCCAGTAATTTGCTATTCTTATCTCCATATTCAAAGTATCTCTGCCTGCTGTCTTGTAGACCCAGCCTGGTGGTGTTTGAGACATGGAGATGCAGTTCTCGCCTGAGCGACAAGAGGTGCTCGAAGTTGGGGACCGTCGTTGAGGCAGAGTACTGATCTAGAGCCTCCTCAACCCTGTGCTGCAACTCAGATACCCTGTCCCCAAGTTCTGCCTTGACTGCCGCCACAGCAGAAATGTACTGTCCCCTACCATAAGCTTTGGAGGCATCCCACGTCATCTCCAGGGAGGCTGACCCCACATTGCGCACCCAGTAGTCCTGCAAGGAAGGAGCAACTCTGTCGTGAACTGTTACGTTACTGATCCAATGGGGCTGTAGCCTCCAAAGGGCTTTACTCCTTATCTTGGTGGTCCTGATAATCAATTTAAGGGGGTGATGATCCGAAAGACCGGAGGGAAGGTAGCTAGCCTCCTGGACATTAGCCAGGAGGAGGTTATTTGCAAATGCCAGATCAATGCGGGAGGACGTTTTGAACGTGGAGGAAAAACAGGAGTAAGCTCTATCCTGGGGGTGAAGCCATCTCCACACCTCCTGGTAGTCCGTTGCTAGGGCCCACGAACCAAGGTCAGGATTGAAGGTCGCTTGTGGAGAGGGCCTATCTAGGTCACGGGACAATGTGGCATTAAAGTTACCCATAAACAGGACACCCGCTGGGCAATGTGGAGCCAACCTCTCATATAAAGTATACAAAACCTGCACCTGGCTCGGAGGAGGGAGATACACGTTAACAATAACATATTTCTTATTAAAGATGTTCAAGACCACCATAGCAAATTTCCCCTGAGGATCCAAGTGAACCTCATGGATCATGCATGGCACTCGCTTACTGATCAGTATCGACACCCCTCGAGAGTACGAGGAGTAGGTCGCATGTAGCGCCCTTTGCACCCAGGGTTTTTTCAGAGCCAGAACCTTACTACCAGTCAAGTGTGTTTCCTGCAGCAGGACTATGTGGGGACTATGTAGTTTTAAATATTGAAATAACAGCGAACGCTTGTATTTGGAGTTGAGTCCCCTGACGTTCCATGAAATAACAGTTAGCGACTCGGTATCAGAGGAGGCCATCATGGGACGTCAGGGGGAAACAAGAACAGGATAATCCCACACCACCCGTAGGTGGAAGCAAACCCAAATTTAGTATACATACTCCTCAGTAGACGGACAGCACATATTTTGACCTTAGCTTTAAGACAAAAAACCCTCTCCCCACAGAACATACAAAACCCTACCCCAACATCACAAGAACCGAGGGTGATGACCAAAACACTAGGCCATCCACCCATACAAACCGATGCGGGGGTTTCTTCCCATAACTGTAGAACATTCAGGTCACCGAGACCCCCGGATGGTGGGCCCCAGGTGGGTACAGTCCTTCCCAGTAGAGTCTGCACCAATTTCGGAAGGAGCAGTCCAGTCCTGGAGAAAGAACGGGGAGGGGAAGTAGACAGGGGGTGCGTCTCAAACAAAAGGTGGACTCCTCGGTGACCTCCAGTGGAGCTCCTTAGACAGGAGTAAGCACATTCCATCCCGCGATGCAGGACAAACAAGCAATCTGCAAGGGCAAAGCTGGATTCAATGGGGAGAAAGGGCCGGGAACAAAGATTAAAGTTTCCAGGATTCCACTTGGGTCGAAGCATTGCAAAAAAAAAGGAGGAATACGTAGCTACCCCCCGGCAATCACGTTCAGCCTCATCAAGCCCCCGAGCAGATATGATCAGCGGGCATCCAGCCACGCCGCCGCAGCCTCCGGGGTGTCAAAAAAGCGGGTGTTGTCACCATCGGTAATTCGTAACCTGCTGGGATATAGAAGAGCAAAACGAATTCCTCTTTCTCTGAGCCGGCGTCTCACATCGGTAAAGGACTTGCGTCTTTGTTGTACTTCCTGAGAGAAGTCCGGAAAGAATAGAAGCTTGGTGTTCTCATACTTGATATCAGGCATGGTACGAGCCGCCGCCAGGATATGGTCCCTGTCGCGGTAATTTAACAGCCGCAGCAGAAAGGGGCGCGGAGGTGCCCCAGGCCTCGGAGGGAGTGGTGGGACCCTGTGGGCTCTCTCCACCACAAAGGTGGGTGGCAACTCCCCCAGGTTAAACAAGGTGGACAGGAGTCCTTCAGCAAACTCAGCGGGCCTAGGGCCCTCAGCCCTTTCAGGAAGTCCAAGTATGTGGATATTATTGCGCCTGAGGCGATTTTCAGTATCTATTGCACGTTCTTGTAGCGCCTTCACCTGGATTTGCAAGGCCTTCACTTCCCTGGAGTCAGAGCGGACCGTATCCTCCACTGCAGAGAGCCTATCCTCCACCTCGGCGACACGTGAGCGGAACTTATCCATGTCCTGGCGGATGAGGCCAACATCTACACTCAAGAAGTCGATCTTAGCTGTCAGGGTTTCTTTACAGGATGTTATGGCTGCCAGGATCTCTGCACCTGTGGGAGCCCCCACCTCCCCCGATTCCGCGGCCTCCCGCGTGCCAGACGCCATCACAGCCGAGGACCGCCTTGTAGCTGAGTCAGCAGCCGGCAGGGGGGCACGAGGAGTCCTTGAGCCGGATTTGGAGCAGCGGGTCTTAGGGTGACCCATCCGAGGTACAACCTGTGATGAAGGAGGATCTTGGAGGGTTCTGCGGGTTAAGAGCCTAGGTCTTGGCAGCAGCAAGCTATGTCAGTGTTGGTGTCCTGGGACTGGGCCAAAAACCTTTGCTGGGGGGGGTGGCAGACAGGTGCCCAGGTTCCCCGTGCAAGCCAGAGGACAGGAGTGGGGTGAGCTACCCGCTCAAGGTCAGGGCTTCCAGTAGGGCACAGTCACTATAAGAGGAGACACAGAGAGGGCAAAGCAGGGCTTGTACGGCTGGTCACACGGGGGGGGGGGGGGCACAGCAGCAGTCACTAGGAGGGCAACACTGTAATGCCGAAGCACTGCACCTGAGGGCAAAGGATGAGGGTGGAGGATGTGCCCAGGAGAGTAGGCCGCAAGATGGCACCTGCAAGGGGTCCCCCTCTCTTTCCCCAGGCCCCCCCTCAGACCAACCTTCTTCCAGGAACTGCCAGCGGATGTGAAGAGGCTCCTGTAGACAGCGGAGCCTGAGTCCGCAGATGATGACCGGAGGGTAGGCCTCAAGATGGCCGCAGGGACCTAGGTGTGGAGCGGCCCCGCCGGGACCAATCGAACGGCCAGGCTCCACAAATAGCCGCTGGGATGGGTGCTGCAGACTCCCGATGGGCTCGGGGGATTAACAGGAGACCCCCTAGATGTTTGAGGCAGGAGGATGGCGGCGGATTGTCAGGCCGCAAGATGGCGGCGGTCCGCGGCTTCGTGAGATCTCCTTCCAGCATCCAGCCCCCTCACCGTCCGACGTTCACCCAGGTGTGGCCGCTGTGGATGCGCCGCTGTGCTCTGCCTCTCCACCCGCAGATCGCAGCACCGGAGCCCGAGGACGCTGGAGGCAAGGTAGGCCGCAAGATGGCGGCGGGTCCACAGAGCAGGAGGCCGAACTCGGCCCTGTAAAGGAGCGATCCGCCCGCCGACCACCACAATATCCACCAAGGCCGATGCAGGTACTAGCTGGCACCAGATAGGGAGGATTTGGAGACCCCCCCGGCGCTCTAAGGTTCAGGATGGTTGCGGATGCAATTAGGATTCACGGAGCTCCACTGGAACACGACTTGTTCCTGCTACATCCGGACACGCCCCCTTGTTTTTTATTTTTAATTAATTTGCAAAGATTTCAAACAAACTTCTTCTGAGAAAAATAATCAATTGAATCCATTTTGGAAAAAGGCTGTAACTTAACAAAATGTGGAAAGAGTGAAGCGCTGTGAATAATTTCCGGATGCTCTGTAATCAGGCATTCAGGGGTGTTCTATGTACAGAGTGCAGGGTTCAGGGGTGCCCTATGCATAGACTGCAGAGATTAGGGGTGTGCTACGCACTGAGTGCAGGGTTCAGGGGTAAGCTACGGACAGATTGCAGAGTTTAGGGGTGCCCTATGCACAGAGTGCAGGGTTCAGGGGTGCCCTATGCATAGAGTGCAGAGTTTAGGGGTGTGCTACGTACAGAGTGCAGGGTTGAGGAGTGCGCTATGTACAGAGTGCAGGTTTTAGGGATGCACAGTGTGCAGGGTTTTGCTGTCTTTTGCAGGCTGTCCACATATCACTCCCACCCCTCCTCAGCTCTGACCTCTGAACACTCTCCCCCATCCCCCACCTCTGCACATACCTCCCTGCATAGTTTTCAAACCCCCAAATCTTCCTCATATCTTACTTTTTGAAAAATTACCCAGCCCAGTTCCAGTACCTTCCAGCAGTGTAGACAGATCTGCCTCTCTCACTTGCAGCGAGATCATTGGTTGGCATCTGTGCATCCAGGCACAGACAGGGATCACAGTGCAGCTCATTACATGATGCCCCATCCCACCTGTGGCCACATTGCACCTGAACTGCAACTTCCTTGTCCCCCCTGTGAGTGCAGGGCAGGCAGACATGTGTGAGAGCCGCTGATATGAAAGCTGTCCTTGTAATGACAAATGGCTTCTGTCTACAAGCAACAGTGGTGAGTGGGGAGCAGAAAGCGAGAGCCGGAACCGAGTTCCACCACGTTCCGGCAAATAAGGCCCTGGGTGCGAGGAGCCACATGAACTGGCCTGGGGGGATTTGTAATGCATTCGGCCCGTGGGCCTTGTATTTGACACATGTGCGGTAGACCTTCAGGAGAAAACAGAGAAGAAATGACATCAGATCCCATCCAAAGTATAGGAATGGGTTCTATACATTATATCTCCAGAGGATACAGAGAGGAAATGACCTCACTGGTGAGATCTCATCTAGAGTATAGTGACCAGGTCTATACAGCCAATCTCCAGAATGAAACACAGAGGAAGTGACATCAGATGCCCTCTAGGGTATAGTGACCAGTTCTACATTGTATATCTGCCCCACTTACCCCTAATGCAGGTGATCAGACACTATAGCAGCCCCTTTTCCCATAAGGCAAGCAGGCCTACCGGTACTTGGTTGCCCCCAGGACTTATACACAATGCTATAGTGCCTGGCCACATCGCCAGGGCAGATGCAAACTGAGAACAGCAAACAAGTACATGCAGTTGTCAGACGGGCAGAGCGGTTCATTGACAGTCCAGGTACAAAGCAGGCAGAGTTCAGACAATAGTCGATATCCGATGTCGCCAACAAGGGAATCCAAGCAGCAGAGCAGGACAGACAAACAGGCAGCTTGAACACATGTAAAAACGCAATATTACACGCATGATACTGCAGGCTCGGTTGGTGTAAATGAGGTTTGGTTTCCACCCAGGGGCTGGCCATATTAATCAGCTGGCAGGTGGACAGACAGTCCCAGGATGCTGAAATGAGGAGCCGAGGCGTCAGCAGCTCCTGACAATATCTCCAGGAGGATACCGAGAGGAAGTGACATCACTGGTGAGATCCCATATAGAGTATAGCCACCAGGTCTATATAGCAGATCTTTAGGAGGAAAGAGAGGAAGTGACATCACACCGACTTCATATGGTAACAGAACTATTTTAAAAGTCTTTCTGGGACAGAAAAAGAAAGACTGACAGAAGGACTAAAATCCTGAGAACTCTGCCCACCTACATGGCATGTCTCCCTGAGACCTCTACCCACCTACATGGTATGTCCCCCTGAGACCTCTACCCACCTACATGGTATGTCCCCCTGAGACCTCTACCCACCTACATGGTATGTCCCCCTGAGACCTCTACCCACCTACATGGTATGTCCCCCTGAGACCTCTGCCCACCTACATGGTATGTCCCCCTGAGACCTCTACCCACCTACATGGTATGTCCCCCTGAGACCTCTACCCACCGACATGGTATGTCCCCCTGAGACCTCTGCCCACCTACATGGTATGTCCCCCTGAGACCTCTACCCACCTACATGGTATGTCCCCCTGAGACCTCTACCCACCTACATGGTATGTCCCCCTGAGACCTCTACCCACCTACATGGTATGTCCCCCTAAGACCTCTGCCCACCTACATGGTATGTCCCCCTGAGACCTCTGCCCACCTACATGATATGTCCCCCTGAGACCTCTTCCCACCTACATGGTATATCCCCCTGAGACCTCTGCCCACCTACATGGTATGTCCCCCTGAGACCTCTGCCCATATACATGGTATGTCCCCCTGAGACCTCTTCCCACCTACATGGTATGTCCCCCTGAGACCTCTGCCCACCTACATGGTACGTCCCCCTGAGACCTCTACCCACCTACATGGTATGTCCCCCTGAGACCTCTGCCCACCTACATGGTATGTCCCCCTGAGACCTCTACCCACCTACATGGTATGTCCCCCTGAGACCTCTGCCCACCTACATGGTATGTCCCCCTGAGACCTCTGCCCACCTACATGCTATGTCACCCTGAGACCTCTGCCCACCTACATGCTATGTCACCCTGAGACCTCTTCCCACCTACATGATATGTCCCCCTGAGACCTTTACCCACCTACATGGTATGTCCCCCTGAAACCTCTGCCCATATACATGGTATGTCCCCCTGAGACCTCTTCCCACCTACATGGTATGTCCCCCTGAGACCTCTGCCCACCTACATGGTATGTCCCCCTGAGACCTCTACCCACCTACATGGTATGTCCCCCTGAGACCTCTGCCCACCTACATGGTATGTCCCCCTGAGACCTCTACCCACCTACATGGTATGTCCCCCTGAGACCTCTGCCCACCTACATGGTATGTCCCCCTGAGACCTCTACCCACCTACATGGTATGTCCCCCTGAGACCTCTACCCACCTACATGGTATGTCCCCCTGAGACCTCTGCCCACCTACATGGTATGTCCCCCTGAGACCTCTGCCCACTTACATGGAAATTATCTTTCTTGGAGAAAATGCTACTGAAGATCCCTCCAGTGCTGGTCACATGACCTCTATTAAAGGGAAGGGTCACATGTTGCTATACTGCCTCTGCAGAGGTCACATGACCAAGGACCTAAGCTGATCAGCACTGGCGTGAGCTTGGGGCAGCATTTCCTCCAGGAAAGATTATGGCCTACTGAGGCCATTTTCGGGGCCATCGCTGCAACACACAAAAAGCAACGCGGCGCCGTTCATCCTCAAATCCCCAAACCAGCAGAATGCCCAGTGCCTGGCAAGACACGCTCCAGGAAAGGTAAGTGTCCCTTTTATTGCTCTTTATCAGTCTCAGCAGGTGGATCCACTGCGAGAGATTACCGAATTCTGGAATGTATTTACAGAACGCACTCTATTCGATTTATATTTGGGGGGGGGGGGAGGGGGGGCATCTCCCCATTAATACCCATGAAGGATGAAATCATTTCACACCTAGTTTACACGATGACTGGAAATTCTCCCCCCCCCCCCACCACCACCACCCTTCCCCCGCCGCTCTGGCAGAACAATAAATGTGTTTTCTCCCGCATTAAATGCCGCCTGTAATGTGCGAAGAGGCACGCGGCATACCAATGAGCCGGCGCACACTGGCACGCCGCTTGGCATCTCTCAGTTTTAATTTCAGAACTAAGCTCCCGCAGGATGAAAGGATTCTCACGGCTCGCCGAATATTAGCTAACGCCACATTTGCAAGTCGAGAAGAGAGAAAAAAAAGGGGGGGGGGGGTAAAAACAAAAAACCTATATATATATATATATATATATATATATATATACTGCATGTATAAAAAGTGGATTTGTGGGGCTCCTTTAGGTGCGTCTGAGGAGGACTTTGTAGTGGGGGCGATGTATGTGCCAGATTAGTCCCTTTTCATCATAAAAACTCATCTGTCTGGTGCCCGTCTCCTTCAAACCTTTTTCTCTTTAAAGTCTCCTCTTTGATTCCGACATCAATTTTCGGCAGACCGCAGCTGGGTGGCTGAAGGACGGCATCATTTAAAACCAAACATGTTTCCGACTTGAAAGCGGAGCCTATAATTAAAAAAATGGGCATAAAAGAATGGGAATGGGATAATATTTTTTAATGGTAGTTCAAAGGGCCACAGATGTCAGAGACTTTGAAGAAATTAGAAGACGGGGTACGGCTGATCCATTAAACAGTTAGCTCAAGAGGTGAAACGCTCTTTTATTTTTTTTATTTTTTATTATAATGATGACAAAAAAAAAAAAAAAAGGAGAGACGCGAGGGACCGCGCCGCGCTCTGCTTTTCATTTGGGAAACTTTATTTGCGGCATTAATGGAGGAGACGGCAACGTGTTTGTTAACGGACATCTTGCAGGTCAGGTGCGGGATGGGGAACGGCTTCAATTTCCTGTCCAACCATCTCAATAGAAGGCCCCCCCCCCCCCCCGTCCACCGGCCATCGCATGGCAGCAACGCAAGGCTTTTTAAGCATCTAGACGGGGTGAAGACGACTTGGTGGAGTTCAAACCGTTCAAACCGAGCATCACAATGGGGAAAAAAATAGATTTAAAAAAAATACACTATATTACCAAAAGTATTGGGACACCTTCCTTTTACACGCAAATTATTATATTATTATACAGTATTTATATAGCGCCAACAGATTACGTAGAGCTTTACAATATACAGTCATGTCCATAAATATTGAGACATCGACACAATTCTAATCTTTTTGGCTCTATACACCACCCACAATGGATTTGAAATGAAACGAATAAGATGTGCTTTAACTGCAGACTTTCAGCTTTAAAGTGGTTGTAAACCCTTACAAAACACTTTGACCAGCAGGTGAGCCTAGATTAAGGCCTTCCTGTAGGTCCAAGAAATATCTCCTAAACCTACATGGTTTAGGAGATATTTACTTGAAGACAGCGGCACGCAGGCGCACTGGGCAAGCCGCAGATCGCGGCGATATGCCGCGAGTGGCGGCTCCCGTGCGCATGCACGGGAGTGACGTCATCACTGCTCCGGCGAATCACAGCGCCGGAGCAGCGAGACCCCACCAAGAAGATGGATGCTCGGAACTACAGGGGACAGCGGTGACTTCGCTGGCTCCTGTGTCAGGTAAGTGACACATAATGGACTACTTTTTCGATTGAAAAAGCCCATGGCGTGCAAAACACACCCAAAAAACTTCCACCCGGTGCATAAAAAAAAGTGCACACACATAAAGAGTGACACACTAAAAAGTGCAGACGGGTGTCTGATGTCCTCCACTAGGAAGGACCATACCCTGATCCCCCGGGGCGTTAGGCTCCAGACAGGGACTGAGGTACCAGACTCATCAGTGGTCTTCCAGCCAAAGCTGGAAGACCTCCTTTCCCCGGGAGGACTGCCGAAACAGAACCTCTTAGGTACTTGGTACTATGGGGCTTCCCCGAAGGTAGGCCCCCCAATAGAGGTTGGACCAAGCCAGAAGGCCTATGTCCGCCCTCCCACAAGACTTTCAGGATAGGTCCGAGGACCGACACCCTACTCATCAAACGTGAAGTGACAAACGTGATTCACACAACACAAATAAAATAAAAAGTGAGGAAAGGGATAGTGAAGAGGAGAGTGAAAAGGTGCGATGCATAGTAGTCCATTATGCTTTACCTTTGCAGGGAATCAAAGAGGAAGTAAACCCACCAGAGTTTACTTCCTCTTTAATTTGAGGCTATTTACATCCAAATCAGGTGAACGGTGTAGGAATTACAACAGTTTGTGCCTCACACTTTTTAAGGGACCAAAAGTAATGGGACAATTGGCTGCTCAGCTGTTCCATGGCCAGGTGTGTGTTATTCCCTCATTATCCCATTTACAAGAAGCAGATAAAAAGGTCCAGGGTTCATTTCAAGTGTGCGATTTGCATTCTGTCAACTCTCAATATGAGATCCAAAGAGCTGTCACTATCAGTGAAGCCATCGTTAGGCTGAAAAAACAAAACAAACCCATCAGAGAGATAGCAAAAACATTAGGTGTGGCCAAATCAACTGTTTGGAGCATCCTTAAAAACAGCAAAAGACCCAGAAGACCACGAACTGTGGTGGATGACCGAAGAATTCTTTCCCTGGTGAAGAAAACACCCTTCACAAGAGTTGGCCAGATCAAGAACCCTCTCCAGGAGGTAGGTGTATGTATGTCAAAGTCACCAATCAGGAGAAGACTTCACCAGAGTGAATACAGAGGGGTCACCACAAGATGTAAACCATTGGTGAGCCTCAAAAACAGGAAGGCCAGATTAGAGTTTGCCAAACAACATCTAAAAAAGCCTTCACAGTTCTGGAACAACATCCTATGGACAGAGGAGACCGAGATCAACTTGTACCAGAGTGATGGGAAGAGAAAAGAGTATGGAGAAGGAAAGGAGCTGCTCATGATCCAAAGCATAGCACCTCATCAGTGAAGCATGGTGGTGGTAGTGTCATGGCGTGGGCATGTATGGCTGCCAATGGAACTGGTTCTCTTGTATTTATTGATGATGTGACTGCTGACAGAAGCAGCAGGATGAATTCTGATGTGTTTTGGGGAATATTATTGGCTCATATTCAGCAAAATGCTTGAGAACTCATTGGACGGAACTTCACAGTGCAGATGGACAATGACCCGAAGCATACTGCGAAAGCAACCAAAGAGTTTTTTAAGGGAAAGAAGTGGAATGTTATGCAATGGCCGAGTCCATCACCTGACCTGAATCCGATCGAGCGTTCATTTCAGTTGCTGAAGACAAAACTGAAGGGAAAATGCCCCAAGAACAAGCAGGAACTCAAGACAGTTGTAATAGAGGCCTGGCAGAGCATCACCGGGGATGAAGCCCGGCGTCCGGTGATGTCTACGCCTTCCAGACTTCAGGCTGTAATTTGCAACCAAGTATTAAAAAGTGAAAGTTTGATGGATGATTGTTAATCTGTCCCATTACTTTTGGTCCCTTAAAAAGTGTGAGGCACATATACAAAGTGTTGTAATTCCAACACCGTTCACCTGATTGGATGTAAAGCTGAAAGTCTTCAGTTAAAGCCCATCTTGTTCCTTTCATTTCCAATCCATTGTGGTGTATAGAGCCAAAAAGATTAGAATTGTGTCCATGTCCCAATATTTATGGACTTGACTGTAAAAAGGAGACAATACAGTTATAATACAATAAAATACAGGAGGATTAACAGGGCTCTGCTCAGAAGAGCTTACAATCTAGTAGGGTGGGGCAGGTGGTACATAAGGTTGTACCTGTGGGGGAGGAGCTGATGGAAATGGTAGATTAGTTGGAGACGTGATCGGCTTCCCTGAAGAGATGAGTTTCCAGGGATCGCCTGAAGGTAGCGAGAGTAGGGGATAGCCGGACCGGTGGGGGTAGCGAGTTCCAGAGGATGGGAGATGCTCTGGAGAAATCCTGGAGATGAGCATGGGAGGAGGAGACAAGAGAGCGTGAGAGGAGGAGGTCTTGAGAAGAGCCGGGAGGACGGTTTGGGTGATATTTGAAGACAAGGTTGGTGATGTAGCTCGGGGGAGAGTTGTGAATGGCTTTGTATGTTGTAGTTAGTAAATGAACTTTATGGCCTCCCAGTCTTAGTCCGTATCATAGGAGTGCGCACAGGGTGTGCCAGATGTGCCCGGGCACACCCTAATCACCCTGTTTTGCACAGATTTCTCCCTGCTGCATGGCTGCAGAAAAAGGGACTGGGGAATCTCTGTCCTCAGTCCCTTTCTCTGTCTGTCTCAAAAGTGAGACATCAGGGGTCTGTTTAGACCCCTAATATTTCACCAAAGCACCTCAATGGGGCTCCTAAAAAACTGTAAAAAAACTGTAATAATAAAAAAATGATTGTAGAATATATGGTAAAAAATAAGAAATAAAATGGTAAGTAATAATAAAAAATATAAAATAAACTAAAACAAATATATACACTTTAGTTATACACTATATTCCCAATATATATATATTAGGGAATATATATAACATTTTTTACCATATTTTTTACAATAATTTTTTCTTTTATATATATATATTTTTGGGGAATATAGTGTATAACTAAAGGCAAAACTTTTTTGTAAGTATTGGATGGAGTGGCGAGGGATTAGAACCCCTGTCTGTGCCCCTATGAAGGAGATTCTCCCTCTTTATTTGTCCTGGTTACTATTGTAGCGGATGACATTTGGGATGAAATGACACGCATTGGGAATGTAGTTTTTGTCTCAGGACAGTAAAGGTTCTGAGGGGTGATTATGTAGGTTGGGCCTTAACACCAGTCTGGCCGGGCTGTGTTTGGAGGTTCTGCCTGGTCATGTGAGCGGTGAGGGGCACATGACAGACCAGAACCAGGCCTGGTTGGATGTTTGGGTATGGGCCTTCTTGGAGCCAATCAGCGGGAGTGCCGGGGCCCGCTGAGGAGTCTGGGAAGGGGCACTTAAACAGGTGTGGGTCACGTGTTTGGGGTTCCGGAGTTGTTCGTGAGACCCGTGTGGTCTGTTCTGGTTCCAGGACCCGGGGCAGCCCCGTGAGGGGTCCCGGTCACGGGGTGTTCAACATCCCGCAACATGTTCCTGTCAGTGGCCCCTGATAGACCCGTCTGGTCTGGGGTAGGGATCTGTCTGTTCCCGAGTCTCGGAACCTGCTGGTCCGAGGTGCAGTAACTGAGGGAGGATTCAAGGTGACCGGGTGTCCGGGTGTCCGGGTGTGCTCTCGGCTTGGAGGGACACCGCAGCTCGTGGAAGTGATGGGGGAGGACTCTTTGGAGGAGGGTCGGCAAGTGGCATCCTGAGAAGTGCCTGGGTACTGAGTTGGGAAGGACATTGACGAGTTCACACTTTTCCAGTACCATTGTGGAGACAGAGAACGTTCCGGGTACTGAGGAAAAAGGTTCCTGTTTATCTTCAGTTGATTGTTCAAGTTCTGAGTCAACGTGCTGACTGCCATGATCTCTGGCTAGAGATCTGTTCAGCCTTGAAGTGCCCAGCTGCGAGTGGCTACTCTCTGGGTGGAAGTAGAGACTTTGCTAGACCAGCAGTTCAAGGTGCCTGAGTTCTTCACCCCGTGCCCTCTGTTCCCTAACAGACTGTGTGTTGTGAAAGTTCTACTGCAAAATAAAACCTTTTTGAAAGGGATTCATCTGTGTCAGTGTGCCAGTCGTTGGGTATCAACCCTGGGAACCCCTAGAAGAGGAGGAGCCGGCCAAGAGAAGGTAACCGGTAAGCCCATTAAGTCAAAGCCGCCCTGCAACGGGTTATGGTCGCTACATTATTATCACTGAAAGTAAAAGAATTTACCAAAATTTGGGTTGTTCCCAGAAAAGTAATAGAGGAGAATCTTCCAATGGTGACACTGGTTCTGGTGACCTGGGGGAGGGTTCTGGTGACCTGGGGGGGGGGGGGGGGTTCTGGTGACCTGGGGGGGGGGGGTTCTGGTGACCTGGGGGAGGGTTCTGGTGACCTGGGGGGGGGGGTTCTGGTGACCCGAGGGGGGGTTCTGGTGACCTGGGGGGGGGGTTCTGGTGACTTGGGGGGGGGGTTCTGGTGATCTGGGGGGTTCTGGTGACCTGGGGGGGGGATTCTGGTGACCTGGGGGGTTCTGGTGATCTGGGGGGGGGGGGTTCTGGTGACCCGGGAGGGGTTCTGGTGATCTGGGGGGGTTCTGGTGACCTGGGGGGGGATTCTGGTGACCTGGGGGGTTCTGGTGATCTGGGGGGGGGGTTCTGGTGACCCGGGAGGGGTTCTGGTGATCTGGGGGGGTTCTGGTGACCTGGGGGGGGGGTTCTGGTGACCTGGGGGGAGATGCACAGGTCCCCCTCCTCAGGAGGACACATGCACAGGTCCCCCTCCTCAGGAAGACACATGGACAGGTCCCCCTCCTCAGGAGGACACATGTACAGGTCCCCCTCCTCAGGAGGACACATGCACAGGTCCTCCTCCTCAGGAGGACACATGCACAGGTCCCCCTCCTTAGGAGGACACATGTACAGGTCCCCCTCCTCAGGAGGACACATGTACAGGTCCCCCTCCTCAGGAGGACACATGTACAGGTCCCCCTCCTCAGGAGGACACATGTACAGGTCCCCCTCCTCAGGAGGACACATGTACAGGTCCCCCTCCTCAGGAGGACACATGTACAGGTCCCCCTCCTCAGGAGGACACATGTACAGGTCCCCCTCCTCAGGAAGACACATGGACAGGTCCCCCTCCTCAGGAAGACACATGTACAGGTCCCCCTCCTCAGGAGGACACATGTACAGGTCCCCCTCCTCAGGAGGACACATGCACAGGTCCCCCTCCTCAGGAGGACACATGCACAGGTACCCCTCCTCAGGAGGACACATGCACAGGTCCTCCTCCTCAGGAGGACACATGCACAGGTCCCCCTCCTCAGGAGGACACATGCACAGGTCCCCCTCCTCAGGAGGACACATGTACAGGTCCTCCTCCTCAGAAAGACACATGTACAGGTCCCCCTCCTCAGAAAGACACATGTACAGGTCCCCCTCCTCAGGAAGACACATGCACAGGTCCCCCTCCTCAGGAAGACACATGTACAGGTCCCCCTCCTCAGGAAGACACATGTACAGGTCCCCCTCCTCAGGAAGACACATGCACAGGTCCCCCTCCTCAGGAGGACACATGTACAGGTCCCCCTCCTCAGGAAGACACATGCACAGGTCCCCCTCCTCAGGAGGACACATGCACAGGTCCCCCTCTTAAGGAAGACATGTACAGGTCCATCTGAAGTTTGCCAATGAACTAAATAATTCAGAGAAGGATCGGGGGAGAAAGTTCTGTCATCAGAGGAGACCAAAATTTAGCTCTTTGGCATTAACTTTAGTTGTCGGGTTTGGAGGAAGAAAATGCTGACTATGATCCTAATGCCCCGTACACACGATCGGACTTCCCGACAACAGAACCGTGGATTTTTCTTCGAAGGTCGTTGGCTCCAACTTGTCTTGCATACACATGGTCACAAATGTTGGCCAACAATTACGAACGTAGTGACGTACAAGACGTACGTGATATCTCCATTACGAACGCTAGTTTTACAAAACTGAGCGTTTCCGGCTCATACCTCCGAGCATGCGTGGACTTTTGTGCGTCGGACTTGTGTACACACCATCGGAAAGCCCCAGAACAAACATTTGTTGGTGGGAAATTTGAGAGCCTGCTAGCCAACATTTGTTGGTGGAAAGTCTGACAACAAATGTCCGATGGAGCGCACACACGGTCAGACTTACCCCCAACAAGCTCACATCCAACATTTCCCGTCGGAAAATCCGATCGTGTGTACGCAGCATTAGAACACCATCCCTACTAGATGGGCATGGATTGGCATTCCAGGTGGGCATCTGTGGGCATCGCTGATGGGACTGCGCTGATAATCATCCCCCTTTGTCAGCGCGGATAAAGGAAAGCCAATAACCAGCACTTCCTGGTTAAGCTGTGATTGGACACAACTGATCACATGGTAACGGGCCTACGTCATAGGCTCTTTACCGAGATCAGAGATGCGGTGCGTGTCCAGAGTGACACACTGCACTACCATATTTCTGGATCTAGGGCAGATACATGTGCATCCCCCCCGCCCGTTGTGATCGTACACACGTCTGAGTCTGTGAGCAACGATTCATGGTCGGGACCCGCTGATCGGCTGTGTCCAATCACAGCCCAGAGCCCTGTGTTGGCAATCAACACAGAGCTCTATACAGAGGGAACGATCTCTCTGTTTCTTATCTCTGCAGAGCTGGGAGAAGACACAAAGAGATCTGGTAGTAAAAGCAGCACACTTTACACATTATAGATTGTTAGGCACACATTTAACCCTTTGATCGCCGTCAGCTTCACGTACAGTGACAGTGTACAGTATTATCATTATATTAGTGTCACTGGTGATATCAGTGGCAGTTAGTCTCCCCCTCCCATCAGATTGTCCACCGCACTCACAATGCCATTATAATTATATATATATATATAAAATAGCAGTGTATATATATACCATAGTTTGTAGACGCTATAATGTTCACACAAACCAATCAGTACACACGTATTGGTATTTTAAAAAAATTTTTTTTTATCAAAGACATGTAGCAGAACACATTTTAGCCAAAATTTATAAAGAAATTTGACTTTTTTTAATTATATCTTTTTTTTATTGGATACGTTTTATAGCAGAAAATAAAAAAAATATTGGTCTTTTTTTGTTTATATTGCACAAGTAAAGGTAAAAAACGCAGAGGTGATCAAATACCATCAAAAGAAAGCTCTATTAATGGGAAAAAAATGATATCAGTTCTATTTGGGTACAGTGTTACACGACCGCGCAATTACCAGTACTAAACAGCAAAAAATGTCCTGGTCATGAAGAGGTTAGAACCTTCCAGAGCTGAAAGTGAAGACCAAAAGGAAGTAAATAGTAGATAGAGGTCCAATATTGGAGTTTACACACAACGCAGCCTCTGGTAATCTGCTGCAACTTGAAAGCAGTCTTTACACAGTAGTCTTATGTTATCCACCAACCCGAAGATGTTTTATTCCAGGGTTCAGGTTGGATTGTGGGTGCAAGGGTAATTAATAATGGGTTTTGGGTGGCTGGTCACAGGTAGAGGTACCGCTGTACTTTAGAAGTCCAAATGAAAAAGACCACCTGAGCCCCCGACACTAATAGTACATGATATTGTCACTGGGGATCTGAGAAGACTAGAGGTCTCCTTTAAGGCCGATACTAAGATAAAAAGAAACCCCCCCACCCCACAAAAAAAGGGGCAGACTTGATGGACTACTCGGTCTTCTTCTGCCGTCACTTTTTTATAATAAAATCTGCTCTGCCGGTCTCTCCAGCTACATGATGACACCTTCCAAAGTCAGAGCAGAAGGATTGGGAGATTAGTAATACGTGTCGTCTTTTATGTGACGTCTCCAACAGGACTCAGATTAGAAGGATTATTCATCCCATTACAAGGACTGCTCCGTCATACAGGAAAATATCCTCCCAATTAGGTGACAGAACATCGCACTCCGCAGCCTCCTGGCCTTTGAACACACCGTAACCGTATCGATTTCTGCTTTACTGCTCCCCCTGTACTAAAGGGTTAGAAATACTCCGTATGAGATCTTGTCATAGTGCTGGAGGACAACGTGAAGACATTCATAGACCAGCAGTGGTCAGAAAATATATTGATTCCATCATATCTTCTCAAAAACAAAACCTTATCCATCCCACCATACTGTCACCTGAAAACCTTACGCATTCCACCATACTGTCACCTGAAAAACCTTACGCATTCCACCATACTGTCACCTGAAAAACCTTACGCATTCCACCATACTGTCACCTGAAAAACCTTACGCATTCCACCATACTGTCACCTGAAAAACCTTACGCATTCCACCATACTCTCACCTGAAAAAATTTACGCATTCCACCATACTGTCACCTGAAAAAATGTACGCATTCCACCATACTGTCACCTGAAAAACCTTATGCATTCCACCATACTGTCACCTGAAAAACCTTATGCATTCCACCATACTGTCACCTGAAAAACCTTATGCATTCCACCATACTGTCACCTGAAAAAATTTACGCATTCCACCATACTCTCACCTGAAAAACCTTACGCATTCCACCATACTGTCACCTGAAAAAATTTACGCATTCCACCATGCTGTCACCTGAAAAACCTTACGCATTCCACCATACTGTAACCTGAAAAAATTTACCCATTCCACCATACTGTCACCTGAAAAACCTTACGCATTCCACCATACTGTCACCTGAAAAAATTTACGCATTCCACCATACTGTCACCTGAAAAACCTTACGCATTCCACCATACTGTCACCTGAAAAAATTTACCCATTCCACCATACTGTCACCTGAAAAACCTTACGCATTCCACCATACTGTCACCTGAAAAAATTTACCCATTCCACCATACTGTCACCTGAAAAACCTTACGCATTCCACCATACTGTCACCTGAAAAACCTTACCCATTCCACCATACTGTCACCTGAAAAAATTTACGCATTCCACCATACTGTCACCTGAAAAAATTTACGCATTCCACCATACTGTCACCTGAAAAAATTTACCCATTCCACCATACTGTCACCTGAAAAACCTTATCCATTCCACCATACTGTCACCTGAAAAACCTTACGCATTCCACCATACTCTCACCTGAAAAACCTTACGCATTCCACCATACTCTCACCTGAAAAACCTTACGCATTCCACCATACTCTCACCTGAAAAACCTTACGCATTCCACCATACTCTCACCTGAAAAACCTTACGCATTCCACCATACTGTCACCTGAAAAACCTTATCCATTCCACCATACTGTCACCTGAAAAACCTTATCCATTCCACCATACTGTCACCTGAAAAACCTAACGCATTCCACCATACTGTCACCTGAAAAACCTTATGCATTCCACCATACTGTCACCTGAAAAACCTTACGCATTCCACCATACTGTCACCTGAAAAACCTTATCCATTCCACCATACTCTCACCTGAAAAACCTTACGCATTCCACCATACTGTCACCTGAAAAACCTTATCCATTCCACCATACTGTCACCTGAAAAACCTTACGCATTCCACCATACTGTCACCTGAAAAACCTTACGCATTCCACCATACTCTCACCTGAAAAACCTTATCCATTCCACCATACTGTCACCTGAAAAACCTTATCCATTCCACCATACTGTCACCTGAAAAAATTTACCCATTCCACCATACTGTCACCTGAAAAACCTTATCCATTCCACCATACTGTCACCTGAAAAACCTTATCCATTCCACCATACTGTCACCTGAAAAACCTTACCCATTCCACCATACTGTCACCTGAAAAACCTTACCCATTCCACCATACTGTCACCTGAAAAACCTTATGCATTCCACCATACTGTCACCTGAAAAACCTTACCCATTCCACCATACTGTCACCTGAAAAACCTTACCCATTCCACCATACTGTCACCTGAAAAACCTTACGCATTCCACCATACTGTCACCTGAAAAACCTTACCCATTCCACCATACTCTCACCTGAAAAACCTTACGCATTCCACCATACTGTCACCTGAAAAACCTTACGCATTCCACCATACTGTCACCTGAAAAACCTTATCCATTCCACCATACTGTCACCTGAAAAACCTTATCCATTCCACCATACTGTCACCTGAAAAACCTTACGCATTCCACCATACTGTCACCTGAAAAACCTTACGCATTCCACCATACTGTCACCTGAAAAACCTTATCCATTCCACCATACTGTCACCTGAAAAACCTTACGCATTCCACCATACTCTCACCTGAAAAACCTTATCCATTCCACCATACTGTCACCTGAAAAACCTTATCCATTCCACCATACTGTCACCTGAAAAACCTTATCCATTCCACCATACTGTCACCTGAAAAACCTTATCCATTCCACCATACTGTCACCTGAAAAACCTTACGCATTCCACCATACTGTCACCTGAAAAAATTTACCCATTCCACCATACTGTCACCTGAAAAACCTTATCCATTCCACCATACTGTCACCTGAAAAACCTTATGCATTCCACCATACTGTCACCTGAAAAACCTTATGCATTCCACCATACTGTCACCTGAAAAAATTTACGCATTCCACCATACTGTCACCTGAAAAACCTTACGCATTCCACCATACTGTCACCTGAAAAAATTTACGCATTCCACCATACTGTCACCTGAAAAACCTTACGCATTCCACCATACTGTCACCTGAAAAAATTTACCCATTCCACCATACTGTCACCTGAAAAACCTTATGCATTCCACCATACTGTCACCTGAAAAACCTTACCCATTCCACCATACTCTCACCTGAAAAACCTTATCCATTCCACCATACTGTCACCTGAAAAAATTTACGCATTCCACCATACTGTCACCTGAAAAAATTTACGCATTCCACCATACTGTCACCTGAAAAAATTTACCCATTCCACCATACTGTCACCTGAAAAACCTTATCCATTCCACCATACTGTCACCTGAAAAACCTTACGCATTCCACCATACTCTCACCTGAAAAACCTTACGCATTCCACCATACTCTCACCTGAAAAACCTTACGCATTCCACCATACTCTCACCTGAAAAACCTTACGCATTCCACCATACTGTCACCTGAAAAACCTTATCCATTCCACCATACTGTCACCTGAAAAACCTTACGCATTCCACCATACTCTCACCTGAAAAACCTTATCCATTCCACCATACTCTCACCTGAAAAACCTTATCCATTCCACCATACTGTCACCTGAAAAACCTTATCCATTCCACCATACTGTCACCTGAAAAACCTAACGCATTCCACCATACTGTCACCTGAAAAACCTTATGCATTCCACCATACTGTCACCTGAAAAACCTTACGCATTCCACCATACTGTCACCTGAAAAACCTTATCCATTCCACCATACTCTCACCTGAAAAACCTTACGCATTCCACCATACTGTCACCTGAAAAACCTTATCCATTCCACCATACTGTCACCTGAAAAACCTTATCCATTCCACCATACTGTCACCTGAAAAACCTTACGCATTCCACCATACTGTCACCTGAAAAACCTTACGCATTCCACCATACTCTCACCTGAAAAACCTTATCCATTCCACCATACTGTCACCTGAAAAACCTTATCCATTCCACCATACTGTCACCTGAAAAAATTTACCCATTCCACCATACTGTCACCTGAAAAACCTTATCCATTCCACCATACTGTCACCTGAAAAACCTTACGCATTCCACCATACTGTCACCTGAAAAACCTTACCCATTCCACCATACTGTCACCTGAAAAACCTTACCCATTCCACCATACTGTCACCTGAAAAACCTTACGCATTCCACCATACTGTCACCTGAAAAACCTTACCCATTCCACCATACTCTCACCTGAAAAACCTTACGCATTCCACCATACTGTCACCTGAAAAACCTTACGCATTCCACCATACTGTCACCTGAAAAACCTTACGCATTCCACCATACTGTCACCTGAAAAACCTTATCCATTCCACCATACTGTCACCTGAAAAACCTTATCCATTCCACCATACTGTCACCTGAAAAACCTTATCCATTCCACCATACTGTCACCTGAAAAACCTTATCCATTCCACCATACTGTCACCTGAAAAACCTTATCCATTCCACCATACTGTCACCTGAAAAACCTTACGCATTCCACCATACTGTCACCTGAAAAACCTTATCCATTCCACCATACTGTCACCTGAAAAACCTTATCCATTCCACCATACTGTCACCTGAAAAACCTTACGCATTCCACCATACTGTCACCTGAAAAACCTTACGCATTCCACCATACTCTCACCTGAAAAACCTTATCCATTCCACCATACTGTCACCTGAAAAACCTTATCCATTCCACCATACTGTCACCTGAAAAACCTTATCCATTCCACCATACTGTCACCTGAAAAACCTTATCCATTCCACCATACTGTCACCTGAAAAACCTTATCCATTCCACCATACTGTCACCTGAAAAACCTTACGCATTCCACCATACTGTCACCTGAAAAACCTTACCCATTCCACCATACTGTCACCTGAAAAACCTTACCCATTCCACCATACTCTCACCTGAAAAACCTTATCCATTCCACCATACTGTCACCTGAAAAACCTTATCCATTCCACCATACTGTCACCTGAAAAACCTTACGCATTCCACCATACTGTCACCTGAAAAACCTTATCCATTCCACCATACTGTCACCTGAAAAACCTTACGCATTCCACCATACTGTCACCTGAAAAACCTTATCCATTCCACCATACTGTCACCTGAAAAACCTTATCCATTCCACCATACTGTCACCTGAAAAACCTTACGCATTCCACCATACTGTCACCTGAAAAACCTTATCCATTCCACCATACTGTCACCTGAAAAACCTTATCCATTCCACCATACTGTCACCTGAAAAACCTTATCCATTCCACCATACTGTCACCTGAAAAACCTTATCCATTCCACCATACTGTCACCTGAAAAACCTTACGCATTCCACCATACTGTCACCTGAAAAACCTTACCCATTCCACCATACTGTCACCTGAAAAACCTTACGCATTCCACCATACTGTCACCTGAAAAACCTTATCCATTCCACCATACTGTCACCTGAAAAACCTTATCCATTCCACCATACTGTCACCTGAAAAACCTTACGCATTCCACCATACTGTCACCTGAAATACCTTATCCATTCCACCATACTGTCACCTGAAAAACCTTATCCATTCCACCATACTGTCAGCTGAAAAACCTTACGCATTCCACCATACTGTCACCTGAAAAACCTTATCCATTCCACCATACTGTCACCTGAAAAACCTTACCCATTCCACCATACTCTCACCTGAAAAACCTTATCCATTCCACCATACTGTCACCTGAAAAACCTTATCCATTCCACCATACTGTCACCTGAAAAACCTTACGCATTCCACCATACTGTCACCTGAAAAACCTTACCCATTCCACCATACTCTCACCTGAAAAACCTTACGCATTCCACCATACTGTCACCTGAAAAACCTTACGCATTCCACCATACTGTCACCTGAAAAACCTTATCCATTCCACCATACTGTCACCTGAAAAACCTTATCCATTCCACCATACTGTCACCTGAAAAACCTTACGCATTCCACCATACTGTCACCTGAAAAACCTTACGCATTCCACCATACTGTCACCTGAAAAACCTTATCCATTCCACCATACTGTCACCTGAAAAACCTTACGCATTCCACCATACTGTCACCTGAAAAACCTTACGCATTCCACCATACTGTCACCTGAAAAACCTTATCCATTCCACCATACTGTCACCTGAAAAACCTTATCCATTCCACCATACTGTCACCTGAAAAACCTTATCCATTCCACCATACTGTCACCTGAAAAACCTTATCCATTCCACCATACTGTCACCTGAAAAACCTTACGCATTCCACCATACTGTCACCTGAAAAACCTTACCCATTCCACCATACTGTCACCTGAAAAACCTTATCCATTCCACCATACTGTCACCTGAAAAACCTTATCCATTCCACCATACTGTCACCTGAAAAACCTTACGCATTCCACCATACTGTCACCTGAAAAACCTTACGCATTCCACCATACTGTCACCTGAAAAACCTTACCCATTCCACCATACTCTCACCTGAAAAACCTTATCCATTCCACCATACTGTCACCTGAAAAACCTCATGCATTCCACCATACTGTCACCTGAAAAACCTTATCCATTCCACCATACTGTCACCTGAAAAACCTTATCCATTCCACCATACTGTCACCTGAAAAACCTTATGCATTCCACCATACTGTCACCTGAAAAACCTTATCCATTCCACCATACTGTCACCTGAAAAACCTTATCCATTCCACCATACTGTCACCTGAAAAACCTTACGCATTCCACCATACTCTCACCTGAAAAACCTTATGCATTCCACCATACTGTCACCTGAAAAACCTTACCCATTCCACCATACTGTCACCTGAAAAACCTTACGCATTCCACCATACTGTCACCTGAAAAAATTTACGCATTCCACCATACTCTCACCTGAAAAAACTTACGCATTCCACCATACTCTCACCTGAAAAACCTTATCCATTCCACCATACTGTCACCTGAAAAACCTTATGCATTCCACCATACTGTCACCTGAAAAACCTTATCCATTCCACCATACTCTCACCTGAAAAACCTTACGCATTCCACCATACTCTCACCTGAAAACCCTTACGCATTCCACCATACTCTCACCTGAAAAACCTTACGCATTCCACCATACTCTCACCTGAAAAACCTTATCCATTCCACCATACTGTCACCTGAAAAACCTTATCCATTCCACCATACTGTCACCTGAAAAACCTTACGCATTCCACCATACTCTCACCTGAAAAACCTTACGCATTCCACCATACTGTCACCTGAAAAACCTTATCCATTCCACCATACTGTCACCTGAAAAACCTTATCCATTCCACCATACTGTCACCTGAAAAACCTTATCCATTCCACCATACTGTCACCTGAAAAACCTTATCCATTCCACCATACTGTCACCTGAAAAACCTTATCCATTCCACCATACTGTCACCTGAAAAACCTTATCCATTCCACCATACTCTCACCTGAAAAACCTTATCCATTCCACCATACTCTCACCTGAAAAACCTTATCCATTCCACCATACTGTCACCTGAAAAACCTTATCCATTCCACCATACTGTCACCTGAAAAACCTTATCCATTCCACCATACTGTCACCTGAAAAACTTACGCATTCCACCATACTCTCACCTGAAAAACTTACGCATTCCACCATATTCTCACCTGAAAAACCTTACGCATTCCACCATACTGTCACCTGAAAAACCTTACCCATTCCACCATACTGTCACCTGAAAAACTTACGCATTCCACCATACTCTCACCTGAAAAACTTACGCATTCCACCATATTCTCAACTGAAAAACCTTACGCATTCCACCATACTCTCACCTGAAAAACCTTACGCATTCCACCATACTCTCACCTGAAAAACCTTACGCATTCCACCATACTCTCACCTGACAAAAATCATCACTCTCACAAGAAAATCTTATCAATTCCACCATGCTCCACGCAGAAAAACCTCATCCATCCCAACAAATTCTGACCCAAAAAACATTATGGTTTCCACCATATTCCCACTAGAAAAACCTCATCCATTCCACCATATTCTCACCAGAAATATATTTTCAGTCATAACACTCGGACCTCTCTAGAACAACCTCAGATTCTTACCTGAAGGGGATGTAAGTTGGTAGGTAATACTCAGCCAAACTTCTACACCAATAAAGAGCTACAATACTTCCAGTAATCCGATTCGCCATATTCTCTCCAGAAACTCTTAGGCCCCTTTCACATGGGGCGGATCCATTTGACGGACTCCACTTGCTCGGCAGGGATCGATCCGCTGATCCCCGCTGAGCAGGCCGGTGACAGGTCCCTCTCCACTCACTGGACCTCTCAGAGTCCCTTCTATGGGCAGATCGGGGTAAAAACGTTCCGCCTGCGTTAGTTTTCATCTGATCCCATCTGATTCGATCCTCCAGACAGATGGAAAATAGGACCTCCATCCATCTAGATTTGGCGGACAGGATGACATTCGCTGCCCCATAGGGGTGAATGACGCGGTCAGACAGACCCGATCGGACAGCCCGTGTGAAAGGGGCCTTAGAGATTCCCCTTCATAGTCTCACCAAAAACAAAAGGGTCGATTCCAACACATTCCCAACAGAATTACCTCATCACTTCCACCATATTCTCACCAGGAAACCTTATTGATTTCACCATATTATCACCAATAAAAAAGTATCGATTTCACCATATTATCACCAATAAAAAAGTATTGATTTCACCATATTATCACCAATAAAAAAGTATCGATTTCACCATATTCTCACCAATAAAAAAGTATCGATTTCACCATATTATCACCAATAAAAAAGTATCGATTTCACCATATTCTCACCAATAAAAAAAGTATCAATTTCAGCATATTATCACCAATAAAAAAGTATCGATTTCACCATATTCTCACCAATAAAAAAGTATCGATTTCACCATATTCTCACCAATAAAAAAGTATCGATTTCACCATATTCTCACCAATAAAAAAGTATCGATTTCACCATATTATCACCAATAAAAAAAGTATCGATTTCACCATATTATCACCAATAAAAAAGTATCGATTTCACCATATTATCACCAATAAAAAAAGTATCGATTTCACCATATTCTCACCAATAAAAAAGTATCGATTTCACCATATTCTCACCAATAAAAAAGTATCGATTTCACCATATTATCACCAATAAAAAAAGTATCGATTTCACCATATTATCACCAATAAAAAAGTATCGATTTCACCATATTATCACCAATAAAAAAGTATCGATTTCACCATATTATCACCAATAAAAAAGTATCGATTTCACCATATTATCACCAATAAAAAAGTATCGATTTCACCATATTATCACCAATAAAAAAAGTATCGATTTCACCATATTATCACCAATAAAAAAGTATCAATTTCACCATATTATCACCAATAAAAAAGTATTGATTTCACCATATTATCACCAATAAAAAAGTATCGATTTCACCATATTATCACCAATAAAGAAGTATTGATTTCACCATATTATCACCAATAAAAAAGTATCGATTTCACCATATTATCACCAATAAAAAAAGTATCGATTTCACCATATTATCACCAATAAAAAAGTATCGATTTCACCATATTATCACCAATAAAAAAGTATTGATTTCACCATATTATCACCAATAAAAAAAGTATCGATTTCACCATATTATCACCAATAAAAAAAGTATCGATTTCACCATATTATCACCAATAAAAAAGTATTGATTTCACCATATTATCACCAATAAAAAAGTATTGTTTTCACCATATTATCACCAATAAAAAAAGTATTGATTTCACCATATTATCACCAATAAAAAGTATTGATTTCACCATATTATCACCAATAAAAAAGTATCGATTCCAACACATTTGTGCCAAAAAAAAATCTTATCAGTTCCGCCATATTACTAGAAGAACATTATTGATTTTCCCGTGTTCTCACCAGAATAACCTTATCAATTCCCCCATATTCTCACCGGAGAGATATTTACATATATAAAACTCTTGGACCTCTTTACAACAACCTCAGATTCTTACCTGAAGGACATCATGGGATTTGAGTTGGTAAGTAACGCTCAGCCTATTTCTACACCTGAAGATATCTAACAACTCTTAAGCCGTGTACACACGGGCGGACTGTATGGCCTACTTAGTCCGCCGAAACACATTTCAGCGGACAGTCCGCTCGTGTGTGGGCTTCAGCGGACTTTTTCAGCGTGCAGTCTGGCGTACTAAGTATTTCGGAATTTCCGTAATTCTGTCCGTCATACTTTGGTTTCAGCGGACAATCCGCTCGTGAGCAGGCTAGTTCGACGGACTAAGAATGGCGCATGCTCAGAAAGGATTTACACGGCGGAAGGGTGCTTTGCTGTGTATTGGACTTCCTATTTCAAGTCCCGTCGTACGTGCCGTACACGTCATCGCGCAAGCTTTCGACGGACTGTTTGTGTATCCGTGTGTGGTCAAGTCCGTTCAGTGGAAAGTATGACGGACTGTCCGTCGGATTGTATGACGGACTAAGTAGGCCATACAGTCCGCCCGTGTGTACGCGGCTTTAGTCCTTCTACACACGGTCGGAGATTCCGACGGAATGTGTCCGATCGGAGTGTTTTGTTGGATATTCCGACTGTGTGTGGTCTGCATCGGACTGTTTCCATCGGAATATCCCTCTTATCAAATTTTCCAACTTGCCAGAAATATTTTCCGACAAAATGCTCCAATCATGTGTAGAGAATTCCAATCGGACAAAGTGCCACGCATGCTCAGATCAAATTACTACACCAAAGCTATTGGCTACTAGCCTGAATGTAGTCCCGTCCTAACAAAATAACGTCATCACGTTCTGAACGATCGGATTTTCCGTCAACTTCGTCCGACCGTGTGTATGCAACAGTTTCGGACAAAATCCGTCAGACAAAATCCGATGGACAAAATCCAACGGATTTGGTTGTCGGAATCTCCGACCCGTGTGTACAAGGGCTAACAGTAATCTGCAGGTACAATACATATACCAATTTGCTATAACTTTACACAGATTACTACAACAATAGAAAGAAGAATATGGGCTTTTGGCTTACATGACTATAATTTATAAGGCAGAAATTTCTAATAATAATAATAATAATAATAATAATAAATGGCCCTATATTTCAATGTAAAATGTTAAATAGAAAAACTGCGCTAAACAAAAACACGAAACAAATAACAAAAAGCAGCTGCTAGAAGTGTGATACATACAATACAGACAAGAAAAAACATACGTAGCAGCGCTAAAATGACTAGATAAATAAATATAAAGTGCAAATAGATACATTCATAATAAATGACACTGTATAAAATTGATTGTGGTAGAAATTAAGTGAAAAAAACATAATAAATATTATTCACACCATAAATTTATAAAGGTGACTAAAAAAATTAATATTCAATAAATACATCAGTGAAAGTGAAAAAATTAATTATGAGATAAAAGTATTTAGTGAAAAAATACAATCCAAACCGAATTTGGTAACGAATTATTTTCTTAGAAGAAAAACACACAACGTGCTTCCATGTGAGATCCACCACCACATGCCACCCCCTTAGGGATTGAAGGCTTACCAGCTTATAAGCCCAAAGAGCACATCACAATGCCAAGGTAGGTAGGTAGCCAATAGATGTCATCCACGGGGCTCAATCCCAAACCAAACGGACATTTCAGGGAATCCAGACTCCAACATGTACGGAGGAAATATGTAGCTGGCTCTCATATACCAGGTAACTCCCGATTATATACCAGTTAGCCCAGAAGAAAGAAGCCATTCATAGTGAAATATCGATAAGACATTTATTAAAAAACAAAGTATCACACTTACAATTTGCAAGATCACACAAGCATCAATTAGCCGGCCGGCTATGCATGGACTCCCGTCCACTACGACTCAGTACGCGGTGACGTCAGCACGTCAAACTCCTCCCGACGCATGTTTCGTCACAAGAATGACATCGTCTGGGGAACCCTGCCAGCTACATATTTCCTCCGTACATGTTGGAGTCTGGATTCCCTGAAATATCCGTTTGGTTTGGGATTGAGCCCAGTGGTTGACATCTATTGGCTACCTACTGTGATGTGCTTTTTGGGCTTATAAACTGGTAAGCCTTCAATCCCTCAGGGGTGGCATGTGGTGGTGGATTTCACATGGAAGCACGTTGTGTGTTTTTCTTCTAAGAAAATAATTCGTTACCAAATTCGGTTTGGACTGTATTTTTTCACTAAAGACTTTTTTCTCATAATTATTTTTTGCACTTTCACTGATGTATTTATTGAATATTAATTTTTTTAGTTACCTTTATCAATTTATGGTGTGAATAATATTTATTATTTTTTTCACTTAATTTCTACCACAATCAATTTTATACAGTGTAATTTATTGTGAATTTATCTATTTGCACTTTATATTTATTTATCTAGTCATTTTAGCGCTGCTACCTACAGTTCAATGTAACTGGTCTATAAACCAGAGGCTCTGGATGGACAGTTGGATAAATGGTTCTATATTTAGGATGTATCCGGTCTATAAACCAGAGGCTCTGGATGGACAGTTGGATAAATGGCTCTATATTTAGGATGTATCCGGTCTATAAACCAGAGGCTCTGGATGGACAGTTGGATAAATGGTTCTATATTTAGGATGTATCCGGTCTATAAACCAGAGGCTCTGGATGGACAGTTGGATAAATGGTTCTATATTTAGGATGTATCCGGTCTATAAACCAGAGGCTCTGGATGGACAGTTGGATAAATGGTTCTATATTTAGGATGTATCCGGTCTATAAACCAGAGGCTCTGGATGGACAGTTGGATAAATGGTTCTATATTTAGGACGTATCCGGTCTATAAACCAGAGGCTCTGGATGGACAGTTGGATAAATGGTTCTATATTTAGGATGTATCCGGTCTATAAACCAGAGGCTCTGGATGGACAGTTGGATAAATGGCTCTATATTTAGGATGTATCCGGTCTATAAACCAGAGGCTCTGGATGGACAGTTGGATAAATGGCTCTATATTTAGGATGTATACGGTGTATAAACCAGAGGCTCTGGATGGACAGTTGGATAAATGGTTCTACATTTAGAACGTATCCAGTCTATAAACTAGAGGCTCTGGATGGACAGTTGGATAAATGGCTCTATATTTAGGATGTATCCGGTCTATAAACCAGAGGCTCTGGATGGACAGTTGGATAAATGGCTCTATATTTAGGATGTATCCGGTCTATAAACCAGAGGCTCTGGATGGACAGTTGGATAAATGGTTCTATATTTAAGATGTATCCGGTCTATAAACCAGAGGCTCTGGATGGACAGTTGGATAAATGGCTCTATATTTAGGATGTATCCGGTCTATAAACCAGAGGCTCTGGATGGACAGTTGGATAAATGGTTCTATATTTAGAACGTATCCGGTCTATAAACCAGAGGCTCTGGATGGACAGTTGGATAAATGGTTCTACATTTAGAACGTATCCGGTGTATAAACCAGAGGTTCTGGATGGACAGTTGGATAAATGGCTCTATATCTAGGATGTATCCAGTGTATAAACCAGAGGCTCTGGATGGACAGTTGGATAAATGGCTCTATATTTAGGATGTATCCGGTCTATAAACCAGAGGCTCTGGATGGACAGTTGGATAAATGGTTCTATATTTAGAACGTATCCGGTCTATAAACCAGAGGCTCTGGATGGACAGTTGGATAAATGGTTCTACATTTAGAACGTATCCGGTGTATAAACCAGAGGTTCTGGATGGACAGTTGGATAAATGGCTCTATATCTAGGATGTATCCAGTGTATAAACCAGAGGCTCTGGATGGACAGTTGGATAAATGGCTCTATATCTAGGATGTATCCGGTCTATAAACCAGAGGCTCTGGGTGGACAGTTGGATAAATGGTTCTATATTTAGGATGTATCCGGTCTATAAACCAGAGGCTCTGGATGGACAGTTGGATAAATGGTTCTATATTTAGGATGTATCCGATCTATAAACCAGAGGCTCTGGATGGACAGTTGGATAAATGGCTCTATATTTAGGATGTATCCGGTCTATAAACCAGAGGCTCTGGATGGACAGTTGGATAAATGGTTCTATATTTAGGATGTATCCGATCTATAAACCAGAGGCTCTGGATGGACAGTTGGATAAATGGCTCTATATTTAGGATGTATCCGGTATATAAACCAGAGGCTCTGGATGGACAGTTGGATAAATGGCTCTATATTTAGGATGTATCCGGTCTATAAACCAGAGGCTCTGGATGGACAGTTGAATAAATGGCTCCATAGGCGTCTCCCAGGAGAGACAAGCGGGCGGACAAGCAGAGATGACATCATCTCCCTCTGCCCGCTCCACGTCACCGCTCTTCCGCCCTCACATCGCGGGCCTCTTCAATGTCGGAGGTGTGGCGGGGAGCAGAGAAATCACTTCTTTCACTGCCTGCCCTGCCTCTCAGCTCTCCTTCCTTAACTAAATGGACCTGTGCTGCCAGCCTGCCACCAATGCAGTGACAATGCACATCTGGTGTCACTGGCTGGCATGGCAAGTGACAACCCACATCTAGTGGCAGGTGACGTGGTAAATGACAATCTGCTAATGGTGGCAGGTGATGGTGGCCAACACTAGCCTTTGCCCACAAAAATGTTCTTACCACTGGTGCACCCCCCCCCCCCCCCCACCCCGGGTTGGTGATCGCTGCTATGGGCTCTAGTCCCAGGTCTTTTGCAGACCCAGCAATGCCCCTGAATGGCTCTATATTTAGAATGTATCTTGTCTATAAACCAGAGGCTCGAGATTCAGTTCCCTTAGATCCAACACCCAGGCTGTGTCCGGGGCCTCCACTTCTGCTGTAGTCTAGAATAAGCATTGCCTTCTCTGCCACTAAGACCCCCTCATGTGTTCAGACTAAGAGGCCAGCCACTTCCACCTGGTGGTTTTTATAACCTCTCCTCTAAGCATGGCTCCACCCCAGGCCCTATCAGGGAGCCCTATATTAACCTGTGCACTGCAGGCCATCAGTGCTGATCAACCATTGTGTATTCCTTTGTGTGTTGGCTTCCTGTTACGTGACGTGTGCGATTCTGTTGTTTCCCGTTGCCGACTTTGGCGTGTCCTAGACTATCCCTGGTTGCCTGTGATCCTGACCCTTTGGCGTGTCTCCGACTATTCTTGTCTGCTTGTGGCCCCCGACCATGGCTTTGTCCCTCACCATCCCTATCCTCCTGTTGCCTACTGTGGGTGTGAGCTGGGGGACCCTGGGGGGCGCAACCTGGAGCCAGTTGCAGCCAAGTCCATCCTCACCACTAGAGGCGCTGGTGAACACCTGCTGGCTCTTAGACTCCGCGCCCCAGGGAATCTTACGCTCTAACCCCAGTGGGATCTGTCCCCCATCTGCAGCAGTAAGCCGTAGGGTCCACAACCTTGCGGTGCACTCCTGATCCCTACGGTGTGCACCTGTCACCTCGCCTCAAGGTGACCTGACAATTAGAGGGGGTGGCAAATGACGGACTGAAGGCTGCTACAGGTACACTTTAAATACAGACAGGTCTTGAACAGAGAGGGTAACAGGAACTGTCTTGAACAATGCTCTAATTGGCCAATCTCGCTTCAATAACCTTAGATGTCAACTAAGAAGGCCTGGCATTGTGCCCGGAAAGGTCTAGTTCTGCCTCTGTAGGACAAGAAACCCTCAAAACCAAAACGTCGGTTACCCTGACTTCTCTATATAGTATAATATATTGTATTATTCTAGGTTTATAATATTCCATGCTGTAGGTTGGTCTGTTGTCTATAAATGAGCCCCGACCACAGCAGACCATCAGCATTGTACGGAAGGCTGGTCAGTCTGGAGATGACCTTCATCGTTCTATGAGCCAGTAAGGGAAGACCACAGGTAGACCCCCCAGATGTTGTACCTCTCAGGAACGCGGGGAGTAAACCCCACATCGATGGTGTCATACAAAGGACAATCGCACGGTGACGACCAGCTGGTTAAAAATATTTTTTTTTCTCTCTTGCTAAACAGAAAAAATAAAATAAAAAAAATCTTCTATTAAACCAACCATTAAAATGCTCCAGCAAAAATGCAGATTTGAATGTGGGTGACAGTTCACATGACAGGCGGTGAGACGGAGCGCCTTTGAAAAAGACAAGTTTTGATCTTGAAAGTTATTGGGAGTCTCTGTGATGTTGCAGTTTCTATGGAAACGCCAGATTCAGGCGGCATGGTGACAGAATCCTGTTTTTCCACATTTACACATGAGAAATGTCCTGTTTGGTTTAGTAAATATATTTCGGTTGAGAAGGAATTCTGTACGCGTCTAAAAGTGGGGGGAGGGGGGGGGGTGGTCTGCACCTGCAAAACAATGGCGGGGAGCATGGGCGCAATCTACAAATGGGGGGAGATGGGAACGCATAGAGCCGGTCAAGGACGTTCTGTTAATGAGGCTCCGCCGCACGTGTTCTTCTAGTGCTTCCGTCTCGGCTTCTAATTCCACCATCTGCAAGCAAAACTGCGTCCTCCCCGTGGAATCAGATAAATTATAAATAAAACAATCGCTTTCATCTCACATTCAAGAGGTGTAAATAGGGAAGACCACAGAGCTCCCAAACAAGCAAGAGATTATTCTACAAATATATAGTATATACAGCCGTATACTGTGTTCTGCTCACAGTTCTGTATAATAAGAGGGATTCAGAGTAGTGTGAATATTACAAGAAAAAATAAAATAAAGCTGCACCAGCCTTCTGTTCTATTCACATCACTCCCATAATATGTCTTCTGCCCACTATCACCCCCATCATCTCTCCTCTACCCCAAATCCCTCCCACCATCTCTCCTCTACCCCAAATCCCTCCCACCATCTCTCCTCTACCCCAAATCCCTCCCACCATCTATTCTCTACCCCAAATCCCTCCCACCATCTCTCCTCTACCCCAAATCCCTCCCACCATCTCTCCTCTACCCCAAATCTCTCCCACCATCTATCCTCTACCCCAAATCTCTCCCACCATCTATCCTCTACCCCAAATCCCTCCCACCATCTATCCTCCACCCCAAATCCCTCCCACCATCTATCCTCTACCCCAAATCTCTCCCACCATCTATCCTCTACCCCAAATCCCTCCCACCATCTATCCTCTACCCCAAATCTCTCCCACCATCTCTCCTCTACCCCAAATCCCTCCCACCATCTATCCTCTACCCCAAATCCCTCCCACCATCTATCCTCTACCCCAAATCCCTCCCACCATCTCTCCTCTACCCCAAATCCCTCCACCATCTATCCTCTACCCCAAATCCCTCCCACCATCTATCCTCTACCCCAAATCTCTCCCACCATCTATCCTCTACCCCAAATCCCTCCCACCATCTATCCTCTACCCCAAATCCCTCCCACCATCTATCCTCTACCCCAAATCCCTCCCACCATCTATCCTCTACCCCAAATCCCTCCCACCATCTCTCCTCTACCCCAAATCCCTCCCACCATCTATCCTCTACCCCAAATCCCTCCCACCATCTATCCTCTACCCCAAATCTCTCCCACCATCTATCCTCTACCCCAAATCCCTCCCACCATCTATCCTCTACCCCAAATCTCTCCCACCATCTCTCCTCTACCCCAAATCCCTCCCACCATCTATCCTCTACCCCAAATCTCTCCCACCATCTCTCCTCTACCCCAAATCCCTCCCACCATCTCTCCTCTACCCCAAATCCCTCCCACCATCTATCCTCTACCCCAAATCTCTCCCACCATCTATCCTCTACCCCAAATCCCTCCCACCATCTATCCTCTACCCCAAATCCCTCCCACCATCTATCCTCTACCCCAAATCCCTCCCACCATCTATCCTCTACCCCAAATCTCTCCCACCATCTATCCTCTACCCCAAATCCCTCCCACCATCTATTCTCTACCCCAAATCTCTCCCACCATCTCTCCTCTACCCCAAATCCCTCCCGCCATCTATCCTCTACCCCAAATCCCTCCCACCATCTATCCTCTACCCCAAATCTCTCCCACCATCTATCCTCTACCCCAAATCCCTCCCGCCATCTATCCTCTACCCCAAATCCCTCCCACCATCTCTCCTCTACCCCAAATCCCTCCCACCATCTATCCTCTACCCCAAATCCCTCCCACCATCTATCCTCTACCCCAAATCCCTCCCACCATCTATCCTCTACCCCAAATCCCTCCCACCATCTATCCTCTACCCCAAATCCCTCCCACCATCTCTCCTCTACCCCAAATCCCTCCCACCATCTATCCTCTACCCCAAATCTCTCCCACCATCTATCCTCTACCCCAAATCCCTCCCACCATCTATCCTCTACCCCAAATCCCTCCCACCATCTATCCTCTACCCCAAATCCCTCCCACCATCTATCCTCTACCCCAAATCCCTCCCACCATCTATCCTCTACCCCAAATCCCTCCCACCATCTATCCTCTACCCCAAATCCCTCCCACCATCTATCCTCTACCCCAAATCCCTCCCACCATCTATCCTCTACCCCAAATCTCTCCCACCATCTATCCTCTACCCCAAATCCCTCCCACCATCTCTCCTCTACCCCAAATCCCTCCCACCATCTATCCTCTACCCCAAATCTCTCCCACCATCTATCCTCTACCCCAAATCCCTCCCACCATCTATCCTAAACCCCAAATCCCTCCACCATCTATCCTCTACCCCAAATCCCTCCCGCCATCTATCCTCTACCCCAAATCTCTCCCACCATCTATCCTCCACCCCAAATCCCTCCACCATCTATCCTCTACCCCAAATCCCTCCCGCCATCTATCCTCTACCCCAAATCCCTCCCGCCATCTATCCTCTACCCCAAATCTCTCCACCATCTATCCTCTACCCCAAATCCCTCCCACCATCTATCCTCTACCCCAAATCCCTCCCACCATCTATCCTCTACCCCAAATCCCTCCCACCATCTATCCTCTACCCCAAATCCCTCCCACCATCTATCCTCTACCCCAAATCCCTCCCACCATCTATCCTCTACCCCAAATCCCTCCCACCATCTATCCTCTACCCCAAATCCCTCCCACCATCTATCCTCTACCCCAAATCTCTCCCACCATCTATCCTCTACCCAAAATCCCTCCCACCATCTATCCTCTACCCCAAATCCCTCCCACCATCTATCCTCTACCCCAAATCCCTCCCACCATCTCTCCTCTACCCCAAATCCCTCCCACCATCTATCCTCTACCCCAAATCTCTCCCACCATCTATCCTCTACCCCAAATCCCTCCCACCATCTCTCCTCTACCCCAAATCCCTCCCACCATCTATCCTCTACCCCAAATCTCTCCCACCATCTATCCTCTACCCCAAATCCCTCCCACCATCTCTCCTCTACCCCAAATCCCTCCCACCATCTATCCTCTACCCCAAATCTCTCCCACCATCTATCCTCTACCCCAAATCCCTCCCACCATCTATCCTCCACCCCAAATCCCTCCACCATCTATCCTCTACCCCAAATCCCTCCCGCCATCTATCCTCTACCCCAAATCTCTCCCACCATCTATCCTCCACCCCAAATCCCTCCACCATCTATCCTCTACCCCAAATCCCTCCCGCCATCTATCCTCTACCCCAAATCCCTCCCGCCATCTATCCTCTACCCCAAATCTCTCCACCATCTATCCTCTACCCCAAATCCCTCCCACCATCTCTCCTCTACCCCAAATCCCTCCCACCATCTCTCCTCTACCCCAAATCCCTCCCACTATCTATCCTCTACCCCAAATCCCTCCCACCATCTATCCTCTACCCCAAATCCCTCCCGCCATCTATCCTCTACCCCAAATCCCTCCCACCATCTATCCTCTACCCCAAATCCCTCCCACCATCTCTCCTCTACCCCAAATCCCTCCCACCATCTATCCTCTACCCCAAATCCCTCCCACTATCTATCCTCTACCCCAAATCCCTCCCACCATCTATCCTCTACCCAAAATCCCTCCCGCCATCTATCCTCTACCCCAAATCCCTCCCACCATCTATCCTCCACCCCAAATCCCTCCCACCATCTATCCTCCACCCCAAATCCCTCCCACCATCTCTCCTCTACCCCAAATCCCTCCCACCATCTATCCTCTACCCCAAATCCCTCCCACTATCTATCCTCTACCCCAAATCCCTCCCACCATCTATCCTCCACCCCAAATCTCTCCCACCATCTATCCTCTACCCCAAATCCCTCCCACCATCTATCCTCTACCCCAAATCCCTCCCACCATCTATCCTCTACCCAAATCCCTCCCACCATCTATCCTCTACCCCAAATCCCTCCCACCATCTATCCTCTACCCCAAATCCCTCCCACCATCTATCCTCTACCCCAAATCTCTCCCACCATCTATCCTCTACCCCAAATCCCTCCCACCATCTATCCTCTACCCCAAATCCCTCCCACCATCTATCCTCTACCCCAAATCCCTCCCACCATCTATCCTCTACCCCAAATCCCTCCCACCATCTATCCTCTACCCCAAATCCCTCCCACCATCTATCCTCTACCCCAAATCTCTCCCACCATCTATCCTCTACCCCAAATCCCTCCCACCATCTATCCTCTACCCCAAATCCCTCCCACCATCTATCCTCTACCCCAAATCCCTCCACCATCTATCCTCTACCCCAAATCCCTCCCACCATCTATCCTCTACCCCAAATCCCTCCCACCATCTATCCTCTACCCCAAATCCCTCCCACCATCTATCCTCTACCCCAAATCCCTCCCACCATCTATCCTCTACCCCAAATCTCTCCACCATCTATCCTCTACCCCAAATCCCTCCCACCATCTATCCTCTACCCCAAATCTCTCCACCATCTATCCTCTACCCCAAATCCCTCCCACCATCTATCCTCTACCCAAAATCCCTCCCACCATCTATCCTCTACCCCAAATCCCTCCCACCATCTATCCTCTACCCCAAATCCCTCCCACCATCTATCCTCAACCCCAAATCCCTCCCACCATCTATCCTCTACCCCAAATTCCTCCCACCATCTATCCTCTACCCCAAATCCCTCCCACCATCTATCCTCTACCCCAAATCCCTCCCACCATCTATCCTCTACCCCAAATCCCTCCCACCATCTATCCTCTACCCCAAATCCCTCCCACCATCTATCCTCTACCCCAAATCCCTCCCACCATCTATCCTCTACCCCAAATCCCTCCCACCATCTATCCTCTACCCCAAATCCCTCCCACCATCTATCCTCTACCCCAAATCTCTCCCACCATCTATCCTCTACCCCAAATCCCTCCCACCATCTATCCTCTACCCCAAATCCCTCCCACCATCTATCCTCTACCCCAAATCCCTCCCACCATCTATCCTCTACCCCAAATCCCTCCACCATCTATCCTCTACCCCAAATCTCTCCACCATCTATCCTCTACCCCAAATCCCTCCCACCATCTATCCTCTACCCAAAATCCCTCCCACCATCTATCCTCTACCCCAAATCCCTCCCACCATCTATCCTCTACCCCAAATCCCTCCCACCATCTATCCTCAACCCCAAATCCCTCCCACCATCTATCCTCTACCCCAAATCCCTCCCACCATCTATCCTCTACCCCAAATCCCTCCCACCATCTATCCTCTACCCCAAATCCCTCCACCATCTATCCTCTACCCCAAATCTCTCCACCATCTATCCTCTACCCCAAATCCCTCCCACCATCTATCCTCTACCCAAAATCCCTCCCACCATCTATCCTCTACCCCAAATCCCTCCCACCATCTATCCTCTACCCCAAATCCCTCCCACCATCTATCCTCAACCCCAAATCCCTCCCACCATCTATCCTCTACCCCAAATCCCTCCCACCATCTATCCTCTACCCCAAATCCCTCCCACCATCTCTCCTCTACCCCAAATCCCTCCCACCATCTATCCTCTACCCCAAATCCCTCCCACCATCTATCCTCTACCCCAAATCCCTCCCACCATCTATCCTCAACCCCAAATCCCTCCCACCATCTATCCTCTACCCCAAATCCCTCCCACCATCTATCCTCTACCCCAAATCCCTCCCACCATCTCTCCTCTACCCCAAATCCCTCCCACCATCTATCCTCTACCCCAAATCCCTCCCACCATCTATCCTCTACCCCAAATCTCTCCCACCATCTATCCTCTACCCAAAATCCCTCCCACCATCTATCCTCTACCCCAAATCCCTCCCACCATCTCTCCTCTACCCCAAATCCCTCCCACCATCTATCCTCTACCCCAAATCTCTCCCACCATCTATCCTCTACCCCAAATCCCTCCCACCATCTCTCCTCTACCCCAAATCCCTCCCACCATCTATCCTCTACCCCAAATCTCTCCCACCATCTATCCTCTACCCCAAATCCCTCCCACCATCTCTCCTCTACCCCAAATCCCTCCCACCATCTATCCTCTACCCCAAATCCCTCCCACCATCTATCCTCTACCCCAAATCCCTCCCACCATCTATCCTCTACCCCAAATCCCTCCCACCATCTATCCTCTACCCCAAATCCCTCCCACCATCTATCCTCTACCCCAAATCTCTCCCACCATCTATCCTCCACCCCAAATCCCTCCACCATCTATCCTCTACCCCAAATCCCTCCCGCCATCTATCCTCTACCCCAAATCTCTCCCACCATCTATCCTCCACCCCAAATCCCTCCACCATCTATCCTCTACCCCAAATCCCTCCCACCATCTATCCTCTACCCAAAATCCCTCCCACCATCTCTCCTCTACCCCAAATCTCTCCCACCATCTATCCTCCACCCCAAATCCCTCCACCATCTATCCTCTACCCCAAATCCCTCCCACCATCTATCCTCTACCCCAAATCCCTCCCACCATCTATCCTCTACCCCAAATCTCTCCCACCATCTATCCTCCACCCCAAATCCCTCCACCATCTATCCTCTACCCCAAATCCCTCCCACCATCTATCCTCTACCCAAAATCCCACCCACCATCTACCCTCTACCCAAAATCCCTCCCACCATCTATCCTCTACCCCAAATCCCTCCCACCATCTATCCTCTACCCCAAATCTCTCCCACCATCTATCCTCTACCCCAAATCTCTCCACCATCTATCCTCTACCCCAAATCTCTCCCACCATCTATCCTCTACCCCAAATCTCTCCACCATCTATCCTCTACCCCAAATCCCTCCCACCATCTATCCTCTACCCCAAATCTCTCCCCACCATCTATCCTCTACCCCAAATCCCTCCCACCATCTATCCTCTACCCCAAATCCCTCCCACCATCTATCCTCTACCCCAAATCCCTCCCACCATCTCTCCTCTACCCCAAATCCCTCCCACCATCTATCCTCTACCCCAAATCCCTCCCACCATCTATCCTCTACCCCAAATCCCTCCCGCCATCTATCCTCTACCCCAAATCCCTCCCGCCATCTATCCTCTACCCCAAATCCCTCCCGCCATCTATCCTCCACCCCAAATCCCTCCCACCATCTATCCTCTACCCCAAATCCCTCCCACCATCTCTCCTCTACCCCAAATCCCTCCCACCATCTATCCTCTACCCCAAATCCCTCCCACTATCTATCCTCTACCCCAAATCCCTCCCACCATCTATCCTCCACCCCAAATCTCTCCCACCACCTATCCTCTACCCCAAATCCCTCCCACCATCTATCCTCTACCCCAAATCCCTCCCACCATCTATCCTCTACCCAAATCCCTCCCACCATCTATCCTCTACCCCAAATCCCTCCCACCATCTATCCTCTACCCCAAATCCCTCCCACCATCTATCCTCTACCCCAAATCCCTCCCACTATCTATCCTCTACCCCAAATCCCTCCCACCATCTATCCTCCACCCCAAATCTCTCCCACCATCTATCCTCTACCCCAAATCCCTCCCACCATCTATCCTCTACCCCAAATCCCTCCCACCATCTATCCTCTACCCAAATCCCTCCCACCATCTATCCTCTACCCCAAATCCCTCCCACCATCTATCCTCTACCCCAAATCCCTCCCACCATCTATCCTCTACCCCAAATCTCTCCCACCATCTATCCTCTACCCCAAATCCCTCCCCACCATCTATCCTCTACCCCAAATCCCTCCCACCATCTATCCTCTACCCCAAATCCCTCCCACCATCTATCCTCTACCCCAAATCCCTCCCACCATCTATCCTCTACCAAAAATCTCTCCCACCATCTATCCTCTACCCCAAATCCCTCCCACCATCTATCCTCTACCCCAAATCTCTCCCACCATCTATCCTCTACCCCAAATCTCTCCCCACCATCTCTCCTCTACCCCAAATCCCTCCCACCATCTATCCTCTACCCCAAATCCCTCCCACTATCTATCTTCTACCCCAAATCCCTCCCACCATCTATCCTCTACCCCAAATCCCTCCCGCCATCTATCCTCTACCCCAAATCCCTCCCACCATCTCTCCTCTACCCCAAATCCCTCCCACCATCTATCCTCTACCCCAAATCCCTCCCACTATCTATCCTCTACCCCAAATCCCTCCCACCATCTATCCTCTACCCCAAATCCCTCCCGCCATCTATCCTCTACCCCAAATCCCTCCCACCATCTATCCTCTACCCCAAATCCCTCCCACCATCTCTCCTCTACCCCAAATCCCTCCCACCATCTATCCTCTACCCCAAATCCCTCCCACTATCTATCCTCTACCCCAAATCCCTCCCACCATCTATCCTCTACCCCAAATCCCTCCCGCCATCTATCCTCTACCCCAAATCCCTCCCACCATCTATCCTCCACCCCAAATCCCTCCCACCATCTATCCTCTACCCCAAATCCCTCCCACCATCTCTCCTCTACCCCAAATCCCTCCCACCATCTATCCTCTACCCCAAATCCCTCCCACTATCTATCCTCTACCCCAAATCCCTCCCACCATCTATCCTCCACCCCAAATCTCTCCCACCATCTATCCTCTACCCCAAATCCCTCCCACCATCTATCCTCTACCCCAAATCCCTCCCACCATCTATCCTCTACCCAAATCCCTCCCACCATCTATCCTCTACCCCAAATCCCTCCCACCATCTATCCTCTACCCCAAATCCCTCCCACCATCTATCCTCTACCCCAAATCCCTCCCACCATCTATCCTCTACCCCAAATCCCTCCCACCATCTATCCTCTACCCCAAATCTCTCCCACCATCTATCCTCTACCCCAAATCCCTCCCACCATCTATCCTCTACCCCAAATCCCTCCCACCATCTATCCTCTACCCCAAATCCCTCCCACCATCTATCCTCTACCAAAAATCTCTCCCACCATCTATCCTCTACCCCAAATCCCTCCCACCATCTATCCTCTACCCCAAATCTCTCCCACCATCTATCCTCTACCCCAAATCCCTCCCACCATCTATCCTCTACCCCAAATCCCTCCCGCCGTCTATCCTCTACCCCAAATCCCTCCCACCGTCTATCCTCTACCCCAAATCCCTCCCACCATCTATCCTCTACCCCAAATCCCTCCCACCATCTATCCTCTACCCCAAATCCCTCCCACCATCTATCCTCTACCCCAAATCCCTCCCGCCATCTATCCTCTACCCCAAATCCCTCCCGCCATCTATCCTCTACCCCAAATCCCTCCCGCCATCTATCCTCTACCCCAAATCCCTCCCACCATCTATCCTCTACCCCAAATCCCTCCCGCCATCTATCCTCTACCCCAAATCCCTCCCACCATCTATCCTCTACCCCAAATCCCTCCCACCATCTATCCTCTACCCCAAATCCCTCCCACCATCTATCCTCTACCCCAAATCCCTCCCACCATCTATCCTCTACCAAAAATCTCTCCCACCATCTATCCTCTACCCCAAATCTCTCCCACCATCTATCCTCTACCCCAAATCCCTCCCACCATCTATCCTCTACCCCAAATCCCTCCACCATCTATCCTCTACCCCAAATCCCTCCCACCATCTATCCTCTACCAGAAATCACTCCCATCATTCCATCCTCTGCTCAGTAACACTCCCATCATACATTTTATGCACTGATAACACTCCCATCATCTACTTTCTTCCCTATATCACTCCCATCATTCCATCCTCCGCTCAGTACCACTCCCATCATCTACCTTCTGCCTTGTAACATTCCCACTACCCACCTTCTACCTGAAATCACTCCCATCATTCCATCCTCTGCTTAGTACTATTCCTATCATATATCCTCTGTCCAGTACCACTCTCATCATCCACCCTATACTTGAAATGCTTCCCATCATTCCTTTCTCCGCTGGGTACCATTCCCATCATTTACCCTCTACCTGAAATCACTCCCATAATTCCACCCTCTGCTTGGTAACACTCTCATCATCTACCCTATGCCCTAATAAGACTCCCATCATCTCCATTCTACCTCATAACATTCCCATTACCCGCCCTCTACCTGAAACCACTCCTATTATTTCCATCCTCTACTCAGTAACACTCTCACCATCTGTCTTATGCCCGGATAACACTCCCATCATCTACCTTCTTCCCAATATCATTCCCAATCATTCTATCCTCTGTTTGGTACTAATACATCCATTGTCCATCTTCTGCCCAGTGCTCCTACCATCATAAACCTTCTTCTGGATATTAATATTATTATACAGGATTTATATAGCGCTGACAGTTTTTACAATATAGTTACATTACAATAAAACACAATAGGGATAAGAGAGCCCTGCTCAGAAGAACTTACAATCCAATAAGGTGGGTCAGGTGGTGCAAAAGGATGTAACTGTGGGGAATGAGCTGCTGGAAGTGCTAAGGGATTAATTGGAGGTGTGATCGGCTTCCCTGAAGAGATGAGTTTTCAGGGATCGCCTGAAAGCAGCCGGAGTAGGAGATAGCTGGACATGTTGATATAGAGAGTTCCAGAGGATGGGAGATGCTCTGGAGTAGTCCTGGAGACGAGCATGGGAGGGGGAGACAAGGGAGCTTGAAAACAGGGGGATTTGAGTGGAGCGAAGAGGACGGTTTGGGTGATATTTTGAGTCAAGATTGGTGATGTCGCTCGGGTCAGAGTTGTGAATGGCTTTGTATGTTGTATACTACTTCAATAATCTAACTGGTACCACTCCCATCATCCTCTTTCTTCTATGCACTAATCCCATCATCCACTCCCTTGCCGAGGTACCACACTCCCATCATCCACTTTCTTCCATGTACTGTACCTAGGGCCGCTGATAGGCCAGTACAACTGGCCCTGTTGTACCGGGCCCGACCAGCAGGGGGGCCCAGGCAACCTTAACAGAAAACGAATTAATGTAATGTAAAAAAAAAAAACTCTTCCAGCCACCATGACCTAACATCATCACCCCCCCCGGCTACCTATCACGACCGCTTCACACACAACCCCCAACAGCCCCCCGTACTTTTTAATTTTTTTTTTTTTACGATGTAGGTGGCGGCAGGGAGAGGGACGATTTCTCCGAATGTCAGAATGTGTCTTCCGTGCCCGCTCCTCATGCTGGCTCAAGTCTCGGCCAGCGCGTATTCTGTAGTGTCTTCCCTGGCGCCGCGGAGTGATTCCTCCCCCTCTGCTCTGTTCCTCACTCCGCCTGAGAGCAGTAGCAGTGAGGCGAGTGGCGGCGCCGGCGGGAGAAAAAAAAAAGAAGCAACTGGCATCTGAATCAGATAGTTTGTGGACAGTCCAGGCAGCAGGATCAGGGAGGAAGTGACTCCTGGGACCCGTCTAACAGGTGTGTGCTTGCTGGGGGGGGGGGATTGAAGATCTACTACTACTGCAGCAGCATCTATACATTACAGCATTGGTGGCATGGGTGGCACTTTCTCTGCAGGCAGCACATGCAGTATGGGCCATAACGCATACTTTGCCACCCATGCCGTCAATGCCGTAATGTGCTGCAGACAGTTCTACCCATGACGCTATTGCCATAATGCATGTGCTGCCTGCTGAGACAGTGCCAACCATGCTGACAATGGCATTATGCCATTGGCGGCATGGGTGGCACTGTCTGCAGCACAATACGGCATGGGTGGCACTGTCGGCAGGCAACACATGCGTTATGGCATTAGCATAATGGGTGGCACTGTCTGCAACATAATATGGCATTGGTGGCATGGGTGATACTGTCTGAAGGTAGCAAATGCGTTATGGCCCATACCGCATGTGCTGCCTGCAGAGACAGTGTCACCCATGCCACCAATGCCGTAATGTGTTGCAGAGACAGTTTCAAGGCAGGGTCTGGGGAGGGGCCGCGGGCGGAGCCAGGGGTGGGGCTGAAGGAGGGACCAGGGGTGGAGCTGGAAGGGGCCCTGTCAGGTAGGCTGTACAGTGCCCCATTATTTCTATCAGCGGCCCTGACTGTACGCATCATCTACTATTCTGCTAAGGTACCATTCCTATCATCCACCTTCTGCCCAGTACAACATCCACCATCCAAACTTTACCCTAGGGTAACATTCCCCTAACCCATCGTCTACCCTGGTAAAATTCCCATCATACCATTCTCTGCCTAAATACCACTCCTATCATTCACACTCTATAGTTAGTTGACATCATTCCATCATCTACCCAGCACTAAGCCAACCATTCTCCGCCTTCTCCTAGAATTGGTTTGTTGCTCTCTCCCAGTCCTCTGTCACCACCCAGTTTGTATCTCCCTTGCTACCAGCTCTCTATGCAATGCAGGCAGATCATGGCGGAGGGGCCAGCGGGGTACTGTACATTGACCACAGAACCCTGCCTCAGAACTATTCTCAGGGGCCCTCAGTCCTCATACAAGCTGGCTCTTGGCAGGAGTTCTGCAAATATCAAAAAGGCTCAATGGGTGGGGTGTCAGTCTGTAGGAGTGGCTGTTCCCAGGTAGACTGAATTTGCATGCAGACCACCCTAGATAACTCCCGCATGTGATGCTGAGCCTCAACGATTGAAAGAACTTCCATCAAATGATTGAAAAGGGGCAAGCCTGGGTAAGAAAAGGCTAGACGATGCTTGACGTCCTCCAGCCATAAAATAAACCGGCTTTGAATGCACATTGCGAGAAGCTCACAGTGTGCAGTGAAATCAATTACACATTTTCAGAACAGGAGAGGAGACTATACATCTGAAGCTAAGATTGGAGTTCAGTTTAAGAGACTAATAATACAAATTTGCATTGCAAAGATGCACATTAGCATCGTTTTATGATTCCTACACGGCTTGATCCCCACAAATAATACTCAGCTATAAGGGATCAGAACCCCTTTATAGATCAGACTAGTTTGTACATATTGTCTTCCAGCCACTCCACATTAACTCCTCCACGAGGAAGGTACCGGAGAGAGAAAAGTACGAGATGTGAGGAACAGAAAGGCTCTGGATCTCTCCTTATGTTCCCGGCATCCTTCAGAATGCTGAAGGCCTCTGGCTACAATACACACCAATGCACCGCTGTACTCCGCAATACCTCTCATTTATTATTTAAATGATGAGATACAGACATCTGACAGTCTTACAATTTATATCTAATGGAAGCTGTGGAGTTCCTCAGATGAAAGTGCAGCGGGCAGCCTTGGGGTTGGCAGGATCAAGAGTGACTGGTAACTGGCCAACCATACAAAGCAAGGCGAGGGGGAAATGTAATGGTTACCTTTATAGAAAAAGAAGATAACAGAATGAATCCTTTAATATTATTGCTACTCACATACAGTAGCTAGTGGCCAAAAATGTCTGTATTTTCCATAATGTCCCTAATCTGAACTAAGCCCCAGTCCTGCTCATTGCCCTATATCCTTATGATAACCTGGAGCTCCATTCCAACTGTGGTCCTTATCCTAACTTTACTTCCAAACCGGACCCCTGTCCTAAACCAGATCCCATCCTTATTCTGAACCTTTGTCCCAAATTTGCCCAGTTGATTTTGATCCCTCAATTTCATCCTGGCCCTCAATGTGATTCCATCCTAGTTCTGACCCTTGTCCCAACCTTCATCGGAACCCTCAGCCTAATCCTTGTCCTGAAACCTGATTCCATCCTATTTCTGACCCTTGTCCTAAATGTGATCCCATCCTAGTTCTGACCCTTGTCCTATATGTGATTCCATCCTATTTCTGACCCTTGTCCTATATGTGATTCCATCCTATTTCTGACCCTTGTCCTAAATGTGATCCCATCCTAGTTCTGACCCTTGTCCTATATGTGATTCCATCCTATTTCTGACCCTTGTCCTATATGTGATTCCATCCTATTTCTGACCCTTGTCCTAAATGTGATCCCATCCTAGTTCTGACCCTTGTCCTAAATGTGATTCCATTCTATTTCTGATCCTTGTCCTAAATGTGATTCCATCCTATTTCTGACCCTTGTCCTATATGTGATTCCATCCTATTTCTGACCCTTGTCCTAAATGTGATTCCTTCCTATTTCTGACCCTTGTCCTATATGTGATTCCATCCTATTTCTGACCCTTGTCCTAAATGTGATTCCTTCCTATTTCTGACCCTTGTCCTATATGTGATTCCATCCTATTTCTGACCCTTGTCCTATATGTGATTCCATCCTATTTCTGATCCTTGTCCTAAATGTGATTCCATCCTATTTCTGATCCTTGTCCTAAATGTGATTCCATCCTATTTCTGACCCTTGTCCTATATGTGATTCCATCCTATTTCTGACCCTTGTCCTATATGTGATTCCATCCTATTTCTGATCCTTGTCCTAAATGTGATTCCATCCTATTTCTGACCCTTGTCCTATATGTGATTCCATCCTATTTCTGACCCTTGTTCTATATGTGATTCCATCCTATTTCTGACCCTTGTCCTATATGTGATTCCATCCTATTTCTGACCCTTGTCCTATATGTGATTCCATCCTATTTCTGACCCTTGTCCTAAATGTGATTCCTTCCTATTTCTGACCCTTGTCCTATATGTGATTCCATCCTATTTCTGACCCTTGTCCTATATGTGATTCCATCCTATTTCTGACCCTTGTCCTATATGTGATTCCATCCTATTTCTGATCCTTGTTTTATATGTGATTCCATCCTATTTCTGACCCTTGTCCTATATGTGATTCCATCCTATTTCTGACCCTTGTCCTAAATGTGATCCCATCCTAGTTCTGACCCTTGTCCTATATGTGATTCCATCCTATTTCTGACCCTTGTCCTAAATGTGATCCCATCCTAGTTCTGACCCTTGTCCTAAATGTGATTCCATCCTATTTCTGATCCTTGTCCTAAATGTGATTCCATCCTATTTCTGACCCTTGTCCTATATGTGATTCCATCCTATTTCTGACCCTTGTCCTAAATGTGATTCCTTCCTATTTCTGACCCTTGTCCTATATGTGATTCCATCCTATTTCTGACCCTTGTCCTAAATGTGATTCCTTCCTATTTCTGACCCTTGTCCTATATGTGATTCCATCCTATTTCTGACCCTTGTCCTATATGTGATTCCATCCTATTTCTGACCCTTGTCCTATATGTGATTCCATCCTATTTCTGACCCTTGTCCTAAATGTGATTCCTTCCTATTTCTGACCCTTGTCCTATATGTGATTCCATCCTATTTCTGACCCTTGTCCTATATGTGATTCCATCCTATTTCTGACCCTTGTCCTATATGTGATTCCATCCTATTTCTGACCCTTGTTCTATATGTGATTCCATCCTATTTCTAATCCTTGTTCTATATGTGATTCCATCCTATTTCTAATCCTTGTTCTATATGTGATTCCATCCTATTTCTAATCCTTGTCCTATATGTGATTCCATCCTATTTCTGATCCTTGTTCTATATGTGATTCCATCCTATTTCTGACCCTTGTCCTAAATGTGATTCCATCCTATTTCTGACCCTTGTCCTAAATGTGATTCCATCGTATTTCTGATCCTTGTTCTATATGTGATTCCATCCTATTTCTGACCCTTGTCCTATATGTGATTCCATCCTATTTCTGACCCTTGTCCTATATGTGATTCCATCCTATTTCTGACCCTTGTTCTATATGTGATTCCATCCTATTTCTGACCCTTGTCCTAAATGTGATTCCATCGTATTTCTGACCCTTGTCCTATATGTGATTCCATCCTATTTCTGACCCTTGTTCTATATGTGATTCCATCCTATTTCTGACCCTTGTCCTATATGTGATTCCATCCTATTTCTGATCCTTGTCCTAAATGTGATTCCATCCTATTTCTGACCCTTGTTCTATATGTGATTCCATCCTATTTCTGACCCTTGTCCTATATGTGATTCCATCCTATTTCTGACCCTTGTTCTATATGTGATTCCATCCTATTTCTGACCCTTGTCCTATATGTGATTCCATCCTATTTCTGATCCTTGTCCTAAATGTGATTCCATCCTATTTCTGATCCTTGTCCTAAATGTGATTCCATCCTATTTCTGACCCTTGTTCTATATGTGATTCCATCCTATTTCTGACCCTTGTCCTATATGTGATTCCATCCTATTTCTGACCCTTGTCCTATATGTGATTCCATCCTATTTCTGACCCTTGTTCTATATGTGATTCCATCCTATTTCTGACCCTTGTTCTATATGTGATTCCATCCTATTTCTGACCCTTGTTCTATATGCGATTCCATCCTATTTCTGACCCTTGTCCTATATGTGATTCCATCCTATTTCTGATCCTTGTCCTAAATGTGATTCCATCCTATTTCTGACCCTTGTTCTATATGTGATTCCATCCTATTTCTGACCCTTGTCCTATATGTGATTCCATCCTATTTCTGACCCTTGTTCTATATGTGATTCCATCCTATTTCTGACCCTTGTTCTATATGTGATTCCATCCTATTTCTGACCCTTGTTCTATATGTGATTCCATCCTATTTCTGACCCTTGTCCTATATGTGATTCCATCCTATTTCTGACCCTTGTCCTATATGTGATTCCATCCTATTTCTGACCCTTGTCCTATATGTGATTCCATCCTGTTTCTGACCCTTGTCCTATATGTGATTCCATCCTATTTCTGACCCTTGTTCTATATGTGATTCCATCCTATTTCTAATCCTTGTCCTATATGTGATTCCATCCTATTTCTGACCCTTGTTCTATATGTGATTCCATCCTATTTCTGACCCTTGTCCTAAATGTGATTCCATCGTATTTCTGATCCTTGTTCTATATGTGATTCCATCCTATTTCTGACCCTTGTCCTAAATGTGATTCCATCCTATTTCTGACCCTTGTCCTAAATGTGATTCCATCGTATTTCTGACCCTTGTCCTATATGTGATTCCATCCTATTTCTGACCCTTGTTCTATATGTGATTCCATCCTATTTCTGACCCTTGTCCTATATGTGATTCCATCCTATTTCTGATCCTTGTCCTAAATGTGATTCCATCCTATTTCTGACCCTTGTTCTATATGTGATTCCATCCTATTTCTGACCCTTGTCCTATATGTGATTCCATCCTATTTCTGACCCTTGTTCTATATGTGATTCCATCCTATTTCTGACCCTTGTCCTATATGTGATTCCATCCTATTTCTGACCCTTGTTCTATATGTGATTCCATCCTATTTCTGACCCTTGTTCTATATGTGATTCCATCCTATTTCTGACCCTTGTCCTATATGTGATTCCATCCTATTTCTGACCCTTGTCCTATATGTGATTCCATCCTATTTCTGACCCTTGTTCTATATGTGATTCCATCCTATTTCTGACCCTTGTTCTATATGTGATTCCATCCTATTTCTGACCCTTGTTCTATATGCGATTCCATCCTATTTCTGACCCTTGTCCTATATGTGATTCCATCCCATTTCTGATCCTTGTCCTAAATGTGATTCCATCCTATTTCTGACCCTTGTTCTATATGTGATTCCATCCTATTTCTGACCCTTGTCCTATATGTGATTCCATCCTATTTCTGACCCTTGTTCTATATGTGATTCCATCCTATTTCTGACCCTTGTTCTATATGTGATTCCATCCTATTTCTGACCCTTGTCCTATATGTGATTCCATCCTATTTCTGACCCTTGTCCTATATGTGATTCCATCCTATTTCTGACCCTTGTTCTATATGTGATTCCATCCTATTTCTGACCTTTGTTCTATATGTGATTCCATCCTATTTCTGACCCTTGTCCTATATGTGATTCCATCCTATTTCTGACCCTTGTCCTATATGTGATTCCATCCTATTTCTGACCCTTGTTCTATATGTGATTCCATCCTATTTCTGACCCTTGTCCTATATGTGATTCCATCCTATTTCTGATCCTTGTCCTATATGTGATTCCATCCTATTTCTGACCCTTGTCCTATATGTGATTCCATCCTATTTCTGACCCTTGTTCTATATGTGATTCCATCCTATTTCTGACCCTTGTCCTATATGTGATTCCATCCTATTTCTGACCCTTGTCCTATATGTGATTCCATCCTATTTCTGACCCTTGTTCTATATGTGATTCCATCCTATTTCTGACCCTTGTTCTATATGTGATTCCATCCTATTTCTGACCCTTGTTCTATATGCGATTCCATCCTATTTCTGACCCTTGTCCTATATGTGATTCCATCCTATTTCTGATCCTTGTCCTAAATGTGATTCCATCCTATTTCTGACCCTTGTTCTATATGTGATTCCATCCTATTTCTGACCCTTGTCCTATATGTGATTCCATCCTATTTCTGACCCTTGTTCTATATGTGATTCCATCCTATTTCTGACCCTTGTTCTATATGTGATTCCATCCTATTTCTGACCCTTGTTCTATATGTGATTCCATCCTATTTCTGACCCTTGTCCTATATGTGATTCCATCCTATTTCTGACCCTTGTCCTATATGTGATTCCATCCTATTTCTGACCCTTGTCCTATATGTGATTCCATCCTATTTCTGACCCTTGTCCTATATGTGATTCCATCCTATTTCTGACCCTTGTTCTATATGTGATTCCATCCTATTTCTAATCCTTGTCCTATATGTGATTCCATCCTATTTCTGACCCTTGTTCTATATGTGATTCCATCCTATTTCTGACCCTTGTCCTAAATGTGATTCCATCGTATTTCTGATCCTTGTTCTATATGTGATTCCATCCTATTTCTGACCCTTGTCCTAAATGTGATTCCATCCTATTTCTGACCCTTGTCCTAAATGTGATTCCATCGTATTTCTGACCCTTGTCCTATATGTGATTCCATCCTATTTCTGACCCTTGTTCTATATGTGATTCCATCCTATTTCTGACCCTTGTCCTATATGTGATTCCATCCTATTTCTGATCCTTGTCCTAAATGTGATTCCATCCTATTTCTGACCCTTGTTCTATATGTGATTCCATCCTATTTCTGACCCTTGTCCTATATGTGATTCCATCCTATTTCTGACCCTTGTTCTATATGTGATTCCATCCTATTTCTGACCCTTGTCCTATATGTGATTCCATCCTATTTCTGACCCTTGTTCTATATGTGATTCCATCCTATTTCTGACCCTTGTCCTATATGTGATTCCATCCTATTTCTGATCCTTGTCCTAAATGTGATTCCATCCTATTTCTGACCCTTGTTCTATATGTGATTCCATCCTATTTCTGACCCTTGTCCTATATGTGATTCCATCCTATTTCTGACCCTTGTTCTATATGTGATTCCATCCTATTTCTGACCCTTGTCCTATATGTGATTCCATCCTATTTCTGACCCTTGTTCTATATGTGATTCCATCCTATTTCTGACCCTTGTTCTATATGTGATTCCATCCTATTTCTGACCCTTGTCCTATATGTGATTCCATCCTATTTCTGACCCTTGTCCTATATGTGATTCCATCCTATTTCTGACCCTTGTTCTATATGTGATTCCATCCTATTTCTGACCCTTGTTCTATATGTGATTCCATCCTATTTCTGACCCTTGTTCTATATGCGATTCCATCCTATTTCTGACCCTTGTCCTATATGTGATTCCATCCCATTTCTGATCCTTGTCCTAAATGTGATTCCATCCTATTTCTGACCCTTGTTCTATATGTGATTCCATCCTATTTCTGACCCTTGTCCTATATGTGATTCCATCCTATTTCTGACCCTTGTCCTATATGTGATTCCATCCTATTTCTGACCCTTGTTCTATATGTGATTCCATCCTATTTCTGACCCTTGTTCTATATGTGATTCCATCCTATTTCTGACCCTTGTCCTATATGTGATTCCATCCTATTTCTGACCCTTGTCCTATATGTGATTCCATCCTATTTCTGACCCTTGTTCTATATGTGATTCCATCCTATTTCTGACCTTTGTTCTATATGTGATTCCATCCTATTTCTGACCCTTGTCCTATATGTGATTCCATCCTATTTCTGACCCTTGTCCTATATGTGATTCCATCCTATTTCTGACCCTTGTTCTATATGTGATTCCATCCTATTTCTGACCCTTGTCCTATATGTGATTCCATCCTATTTCTGATCCTTGTCCTATATGTGATTCCATCCTATTTCTGACCCTTGTCCTATATGTGATTCCATCCTATTTCTGACCCTTGTTCTATATGTGATTCCATCCTATTTCTGACCCTTGTCCTATATGTGATTCCATCCTATTTCTGACCCTTGTCCTAAACGTGATTCCATCCCATTTCTGATCCTTGTCCTATATGTGATTCCATCCTATTTCTGACCCTTGTTCTATATGTGATTCCATCCTATTTCTGACCCTTGTCCTATATGTGATTCCATCCTAATTCTGACCTTTGTCCTATATGTGATTCCATCCTATTTCTGACCCTTGTCCTATATGTGATTCCATCCTATTTCTGATCCTTGTCCTATATGTGATTCCATCCTATTTCTGATCCTTGTTCTATATGTGATTCCATCCTATTTCTGACCCCTGTCTCAATCTTGATCTGAATGCTCATCCTGACTCTTGTCTTAAACCAGATGTCATCTTAATTCAGATTTTTGTCCCAACCTTCATCTGAACCCCCACCCTGATGCTTTTCCCCTCCATGGAACCACACCATTTCCGATGTTTTTTGTGAGCTCGTCCTAAACATGATTCAACCCCAATCCCATTCCTTGTCCCAACCACCTCCAGGCACCGTCCTCACCTGGTAGGCACACTTGCGTGGCATGTTGGAGAAGAGCTGATGCCACACCTTGACATGTGGAACAACAACAATAGAAACAGGTTTCCTAACCTGCCTCACTAATTGTTCCCCTAAAGCCATTTGGCAGTCATGTTATCTGTCGTTTTACATCTGTAGGTAGCTTTAGGTTGGCATAAACAGACAGATGTGACAAAGCACTCAAGCCCAATTCCAGCAAAACTGTTTTTTTTTTTTTGGTTTGGAATAGGGTGGGTATAAGCCAGAACTTCAGTCAAGTTTATTGGGAGATGTCCCCTCTGGTGACATCAGAACAAGAAATGAGAGAGTGTAGCTGGGACAGGGAGACAAAGGGAGCAATAAAAACCTGACAGAGGTTCTACTTTCTCTCCACTCCAAATGTGTTGGCTAGAGGTTCAACAATGGTTCTTCCTTGATGATCACTGAGGCTATAACTCCGACCTTAGTGCAAATCTTGGCCGGTTCATCGGGGACCAGCCGAGATGAGAACCATGTATGGGCAAGGCTGATTTCCCTCAAACTGATCAATTGATCAACTTGCGTACAACCAGATTTTCATGTGATTATTGCCAGTGGTTATAGCCCCCCTGGCGGGAGAACACAACGGCTCCACGGGAGTGATTACCCTCATCCATTTACTTTCTTGAACGTGCGAACACATTTACTAGGCCTTGGGTGTAGACACCCCGTCACAGAGCCTGCCTTCTGAACTTCAGAGGGGCTGAGAGGAAGAGTTTTTGGAGGCAGTACGAGAAGAACATTGCACCATCTCCGATTTCAGGCAGCAGGGTACCCTGGGTGTCAGGGCCACCTCTGCTTTGTCCAGCAGTGGTTCTTCTTGTAGAGCCACCTGAGATGCTGGACAGCTCCCTGTCCCATCCTTTGGACTTTCTTTCCTTATCTCTTGATTGCGCTGACCTTGAACGATTTTGCTCCTCCCATGAACGTCCCGATTCAAGCCATGCCTCTGCACTTCCTGTTTGCCAGATTATTGTGCTCTCTCCAGCCGATATCTTGCTCCTTTACGTACCTACAGCTGTCCTTATCTCCACTACCACTCTTTACTGACCTTTGGCTTGTTCCTTGACTACACGTCCACTTGATCCCAACCTCAACCACTTGTTACCTTTGGCTTGTTTACTGACTACGCTTCTGCTGGATTCATACCGGCTATATCTGCTACTGGATCCTGGCTTGCTCACCTCCTGGTGGGGCGATCCTGAGGACTGCAACCTGGTACCAATGTGCAACAAAACCCATCCCCTCCATCAGGAGTAAATATCAGTTAGCACTTAGACCCCACATCTCAGGTGAGCCCAAGTCATCCACCAGAGTGTCCTGCTTGTGTACTTATCCTGCTGGTTGGTGGGAGCCTCTCTACTGGTACAACTACAGGTCTCTGAGCCTGACCCCTGACCATGACAATGGGATATGAAGTCCTTAGAAAACTAAACAGCCTGACTTCAACTTTGAGGGATAAATAGGGCTCATAAAGTGCCACAAAATCTCTCATAGTCATTCTGAGAGACTTTGAGCTCAGCACAATGGGACTTTGACATTTCAGGTCAGAACCTAAAGGATAACTTCATCTTTCTAACCATGTTTCATGTTACATCATGAACAGCCCCCCACACCGCCCCACCCCAACCTTCCTGACAGGAACACTGGGTTCTTCTTCCCGCTGCATCACGTCAAATTGAAATCATAGCGACCTGGTGAGGCTCCGCCCGCACAGCCGCGCCTTTCATTCACAGGATGTTGTGAATGAAAATACTATTAATAACCATCTACCACCGTGGCAGAGGTTCTGCCATTCTCAATGGAGCACAAGGGTAGTGACGTCACCGCACTTCTAGTCCATTGATACTTCCTCCAGCCCCATAGCTAAAAGGTACCAAGGTATAGGGTCTGGGGGAGAAGTATTTTCATAAATAAATAACAAGAGGGGTGTGGCCTGGAGGGCAATGGAGTAGGACATCTGTAGTGAGCGCTCCGCTTGCCCATAATAACCTACTCAATATCCTGTTCTAATCCTGCCAGCTTTACCAGCATCTGCACACCGGCGGACCTACCCTACTCCCAGTGCAACCCTCAGAGCCTTACAGCATTCTAAAGCGCCACTGCAACTCCTCTTCCCCATCCAGCATCAGCTAGTAGGATAGACCGGGGATTCGGCCTGACTCCCAGAGCGGTGGCCATCTTGCTCCACCCGGTGGTCACTCCTATAGGCTTGTCTGCTTTCCCTGGACGCCCTGAGCCTGGTCCCTGCTTGGTACATCCACTAGACGGTCTGGGGTCTCTGTTGTGGTGCCTTTTTACTTGGTAATGACCTGAGGGACAGTCCGGCGGGCCTAGGCCTAGCTCCCGACGGCCATCTTGCTCCACCCTGCAACTGCCCTGGCAAGCAATTACAGGACTCTCTGCTCACTTTAAGCCCAGGTTTCCTCTCTCTACAGCCACTGAACCTTAAAATTAACTGTCTGATACCCACAGCTTTCTCTGGGACACTCCCAAACTGCGACGGGAGGAGGATATTGAGGACCTGGCCTAGTAAAGGGCAGCCATTTTGGTGCACCCCGGGCATTCTCCTGCTCACCTCCTGAAGTATGTCTCCGCTGAAAAAGACTTCTAAGTGTTGGCTCACACTGAGGCAGCACAACTTGCAGCGCGACTGCCTCAGGTGACCCGGACATGACCGCTGCGGCGACTTGCAAAACGACTTCTCTATAGAAGTCAATACAAGTCGCCTCAAGTCGCCCCCAAAGTCGCACAGGAACCTTTTTCTAAGTCGGAGCGACTTGTGTCGCTCCAATTAGAACGGTTCCACTGTACAGAACGGGACGCGACTTGTCAGGCGGCTAAGTAGCCTGATAAGTCATCCCAGTGTGAACCGGCACTGAGGCTGCTGACAAACTTGCCAAGTACCGCAGGCTTGGAGAAGATAAATAACAAGAAGTCTGATCCTTCCAGAAACCCAGCGAGCTCTTACGTTTTTGTGAACTGACAGCACAGCGCCTCTGTAATGAAATCCCGAGCAGTGTTGTCAGCCCTGCCTGAGTTCTCCCCTGCTGGACTAGAGATAACCTCCTTCATATGTTATGGAGATGAGAGGAGGTGTTCTGTAGTCCTTACATACATCACGTTACGACAGAAAGTGTGTTAATGGCAGGATCACCAGGTGAAAATAAATCGGGGGGAGGAAATAAAATTATTGCAACCACCATATCAAAGGACTGATATTCTTCAATATATTAGATATTTATGTGTTTAGATACACGTTAACCCCTTGGCACAGGCCGCACGCAAATATGCGGCCTCTCGGTGCTTGGCGCAGAGTGGCCGCATATTTGTGATAATTGCTTCCCAAACGGCATGCGCGCTCCCGACACAGTTACCAGCGCCTGACCAAAAGCTTCCGAAAGCTACCTGCAATCGGGAATTTTCAGGTTAAGTTATCACCGTGACAGCCAATCAGGTCGATCACATGCTCTTAAGCCCCGCCTACCGGCATCATCGTGAAAAGGTTAAAGAAGTTCTATGGTCACAGCGTACACTCTTTTTTTTTTTTTGAATATCAGCATTGTAATAACAATACAAACAACAGTTATCACCGACAATCCAATATAAGATTACTGGGAAAATCTCCTTTCATGTTGTGAGCGCCACCTGTCAGCCGGCCGTCTCTTTCCACAACTTCCTGAAATCCCAGAATGCTTTGCAGCAGGTGGCGGACTGACAACTCATGGGGCCCCCGGGCAATAGGAGATTATGGGGCCACACAGTATACACACACACACAGACACATACTGTCCCTGGTTTTATTGAGGCTGGCAACCCTGATGGGGCCCCCTAGTGGCATAGGGCCCTCGGGCAGTGCCCGATTGCTCCAATGGTCAGTACGCCCCTGCTTTGCAGCTTCCCATGTATATCATTTGTGTATTTAGTCATTTGCCTGCAGTTCAGCTTTTTACGATGTTTGGCTATTTTTCCTATCAGCCGTCCTTGGATAATCCGGCCGCACCCCCTCCCCCCGCTGGACGAGGGTATAAACGCTCGCTAATTTCAGCAAAACTCTACAAAGTTTTCTGACTTCTGAAATTCATTTTCTGAGTAATTAGGATGCAATGACCTTCCAATTACTGGGGGGCCTCATTTACTGGGGGTTTCAGGCTGATTTACCATCTGAGCAGCCTTGCGGATCCTCGTTTGATTCCGCTGGAAAACGGGTGACGCGGCGAACCGCCTTTTTTATCGTTTAATAGCAGGCCTTGTTTAATAGGTAAAAGCAGGAATAATTAAACAGCTAATGCCGGTCTTCAGGACCAAAGGAGGATTGCAGACAGATACTCATTAGTGAAGTTACAGCCGAAAAAAAGAAAAAAAAAAAAAACACACCACCATCTACGGAGAGAGCGAGCGAGAGGGAGAACGATCGAGCGGCTTTTATCCGGAATATTCCGGAGGTGGGAGGTGGAAACCAGAGTAGAAAAAAATATCAGAATTTTCTTCTTTTATAGAAATCCTCCACATGTTATATTCAGTGGGAACATGTAAGAGATATAATAAGGACCTAAACGCCGTCTAAACCCGACCAGAAGCTCCATCCTTCGCATACAATCATTAACTCCAACACACCGCCGGGATCCGGTCACCGGAATTCCCGCTATCTTTCTCCGGCCACCGGAATTCCCGCTATCCTTCTTCCAGCCAGCGGAATTCCCGCTATCCTTCTCCGATCACCGGAATTCCCGCTATCCTTCTCCGGCCACCGGAATTCCCGCTATCCTTCTCCGGCCACCGGAATTCCCGCTATCCTTCTCCGGCCACCGGAATTCCCGCCATCCTTCTCCGGCCACCGGAATTCCCGCTATCCTTCTCCGGCCACCGGAATTCCCACCATCCTTCTCCGGCCACCGGAATTCCCGCCATCCTTCTCCGGCCACCGGAATTCCCGCTATCCTTCTTCCGGCCACCGGAATTCCCGCTATCCTTCTTCCGGCCACCGGAATTCCCGCTATCCTTCTTCCGGCCACCGGAATTCCCGCTATCCTTCTTCCGGCCACTGGAATTCCTGCTATCCTTCTTCCGGCCACCGGAATTCCCGCTATCCTTCTCCGGCCACCGGAATTCCCGCTATCCTTCTCCGGCCACCGAAATTCCCGCTATCCTTCTCCGGCCACCGGAATGCCCGCTATCCTTCTCCGGCCACCGGAATGCCAGCTATCCTTCTCCGGCCACCGGAATGCCAGCTATCCTTCTCCGGCCACCGGAATTCCCGCTATCCTTCTCCGGCCACCGGAATTTCGCTATCCTTCTCCGGCCACCGGAATGCCCGCTATCCTTCTCTGGCCACCGGAATTCCCGTTATCCTTCTCCGGCCACCGGAATGCCCGCTATCCTTCTCCGGCCACCGGAATGCCCGCTATCCTTCTCCGGCCACCGGAATGCCCGCTATCCTTCTCCGGCCACCGGAATTCCCGCTACCCTTCTTCCGGCCACCGGAATTCCCGCTATCCTTCTCTGGTCACCGGAATTCCCGCTATTCTTCTCCGGCCACCGGAATTCCCGCTATCCTTCTCCGGCCACCGGAATTCCCGCTCTCCTTCTTCCGGCCCCCGGAATTCCCGCTATCCTTCTCCGGCCCCCGGAATTCCCGCCATCCTTCTCCGGCCACCGGAATTCCCGCTATCCTTCTTCCGGCCACCGGAATTCCCGCTATCCTTCTTCCGGCCACCGGAATTCCCGCTATCCTTCTTCCGGCCACCGGAATTCCCGCTATCCTTCTCCGGCCACCGGAATTCCGATATCCTTCTCCGGCCACCGAAATTCCCGCTATCCTTCTCCGGCCACCGGAATGCCCGCTATCCTTCTCCGGCCACCGGAATGCCAGCTATCCTTCTCCGGCCACCGGAATGCCAGCTATCCTTCTCCGGCCACCGGAATTCCCGCTATCCTTCTCCGGCCACCGGAATTTTGCTATCCTTCTCCGGCCACCGGAATGCCCGCTATCCTTCTCCGGCCACCGGAATGCCCGCTATCCTTCTCCGGCCACCGGAATGCCCGCTATCCTTCTCCGGCCACCGGAATTCCCGCTACCCTTCTTCCGGCCACCGGAATTCCCGCTATCCTTCTCTGGTCACCGGAATTCCCGCTATCCTTCTCCGGCCACCGGAATTCCCGCTATCCTTCTCCGGCCACCGGAATTCCCGCTCTCCTTCTTCCGGCCCCCGGAATTCCCGCTATCCTTCTCCGGCCCCCGGAATTCCCGCTATCCTTCTCCGGCCACCGAAATTCCCGCTATCCTTCTCCGGCCACCGGAATTCCCGCGATCCTTCTCCAGCCAGTTCTCTATTATTAACCACGTAAGGACCGAGCCCCTTTCTGAGATTTGTTTGTAGTTAAAAACATATTTTTTTTTTTGCTAGAAAATTACTTAGAACCCCCAAACATTATATATATTTTTTTCTAACACCCTAGAGAATAAAATGGCGGTCGTTGCAATAATCTCTGTCACACACACACAGCGGTCTAATGCCGCGTACACACGATCGGAATTCCGGCCAGAAAAAGACCGATGAGAGCTTTTCATTGGAAAATGCGTCCGTGTGTACGCTCCATCGGGATTTAGCTGGCCGAATTTACACCAGCCAAAAATTGATAGCAGGTTCTCAATTTTCCAGACGGAAAAACGGAAATTCCGATCGTGTGTACGCAATTCCGACATGCCAAAACTCACGCATGCTCAGATGGAACTACGAGACGGAAGCTATTGGCTACTGGCTGTTGAACTTCCTTTTTCTAGTCCCGTCGTACGTGTTGTATGTCACCGCGTTATAAACGATCGGAATTTGGTGTGACCGCGTGTAGGCAAGACAGCTTGAGCCGAATTCCGTCTGGAAAAATCATCAGAGCTTTTTCCGACGAGAATTCCGCTCGTGTGTACGCGGCATTACAAGTGCACTTTTTTGGATTAAAAAATTAGACAACAGTAAAAGTAGCCCAATTTTTTATTTTATATGGTGAAAGATGATGTTACGCCGAGCAAATTGATACCCAACATGTCACACTTCAAAATTGCGCCCCGCTCGTGGAATGGCGACAAGCTTTTACCCTTAAAAATATCCATAGGTGACATTTAAAAAATTCTACAGGTTGCATATTTTGCGATACAGGGGAGGTCTAGGGCGAGAATTATTGCTCTCACTCTACCGATTGCTGCGATACCTCACATGTGTGGTTTGAACATTGTTTTCATATGCGGGCGCTACTCATGTATGCGTTCGGTTCTGCGCGCGAGCTCGGCGGGGCGCGTTTAATATATATATATATATATATTTTATTTTATTTTTCTTATTTATTTTACCTTTTATTTTTACACAGTTTTAAAAAAAATAAAAATGGTTATTCCTATTACAAGGAATGTAAACATCCCTTGAAATAGAAAAAAAGCATGACAGGTCCTCTTATATATGAGATCTGGGGGGGCAAAAAGGCCCCACATCTCATATTTACACTAAAATGCAATAAGAAAAAAAAAAAGTTATTTAAAAAAAAAATCCCCCCCAAAAAATTGTCCTTTAAGAGCGGTGGGCCCTGCAGTGATATGGAGACAGGAGGGGGTCACCTTCCGCTCACTCCTCTCCGTGTCAGACAAGGGGCAGCTTCCGACGGCTCCGGTAAGTGGCGGAGGGCACCGGAGAGCGGCGGGAGGGAGAGGCCCCTCTCCAGTCACCGATAAAAGTGATCTCGTGGCGAATCCGCCACAGAGACCACTTTTATCTTGAAGCAGACCGCCCTCTGAAGAGAATACCGGGGTTATGGCAGCTGTGGCCATAACAACGATACTCCTCTTCAAAGCACCAATGTATAAAGACGGTGGGCGGTCCGGAAGTGGTTAACCATTTCATCTCTGTGAAGATTACCCCCCCACCTTCCTGACCAGGCCATGCCATTTTCTGCGATACGGCACTGCGTCAATTTAACCCTCTTGCTGACCAGCTGCCGTCATTATACTGCGGCAGGTTGGCACAGCTGCGTGAATCGGCGTAGGGGTACGTCGTCCGCTTTAAGAGCTCTAGGGGGCGTACGTGGCGCGGCACCTGTGATGTCTGCCGGGCAACCCGCGATCGTTTCAGAGAGAGAGAGAGAGAGACAGAACGGGGATCTGTCAATGTAAACAAACAGATCCCCGTTCTGTCAGGGAAGTAGAGAGAGATCTGTTCTGTTCCTGGTTATCAGGAACAGCGATCTCTCTCCTCCTCCAGGCAGTCCCACCCCCCCCCCCCCCCCCCGACAGTTAGAAACACCTCCCTAGGGAACACTTAAAGAGGAATAAAACACATGCCATAAAACACATGGCAGAAATGTAACACTCCCATTGGTTGTGCTCTCAACCAAACTGTCACACCATCCAATGGCTGGTGTCATAACGGATCACATGTGCAGCATTATGGCAGTTGTAGAATAGACAGAGGTAGGGTTGCCACCTTTTCTTCAAGCCAAACCCGAACACTTTAGCGACACAGGGCACATTTTTTTTCGTAGTATACACAATAGGATTATAATAGACCTGGGACACCTTTGGGTGCCCCCCAAGGAAAGTGGTAATGCAGTGCGCTGCGGCAAACAGTGGGTGTGGCCAAACTGCTCTTACTAACATCATGCCCCCCCCCCCGCAGTGATCCCAAACCTACCCTCAAAGAGCAGATCCTGAATGGCAACAGATTTTTGTGTTACTATCTAAGCTACTTGGGGAGCCACAGCCCAGTCTAAATAATGTGTCCGGGTTTCAGGTAGACTTAAACCCAGACACAGGATTCCAAACCCGAACTGTCCGGGTGAATCCTGGACAGGTGGCAACCCTAGACAGAGGCCAAGATGGCAGCTTCCTTGGGGGAAAACAATAGGGGGAGTTTACTTCCACTTTAACCCCTTAATCGCCCCCTATTGTTAACCCCTTTCCTGCCAGTGACATTTAGACAGTAATCAGTGGCTATTTTTTTTAGCTCTGATCGCTCTATAAATGTCATTTTGTCCCCAAAAAAAGTGTGAAAAATGTCTGATCTGTCCACCCCAATCCTGCTAAAAATCACTGATCACCGCCATTACTAGTAATAAAAAAAATCATAATAAAAATACCAGATACCTATCCGCTATAACTTTTACCTATCAATATTCTCTTATTGTGAATTTGTAGAATACATATCGGCCTAAACTGATGAAGAGATTTCTTTTTCTTTTGGATATTTATTATAGCAAAAAGTTAAAAAAAACTTTTTTTTTTTTTTTTCAAAATTGTCACTTTTAGTGCTCATGCACACGCACGTTTTTACAGCCGCTTTTTTGAGCGTTTTTTGCAGCTTAAAAACGCCTGTCCATGTTAGTCTATGGCTTCATGCCCACCTAGGCGTTTTTGAGCTGCAAGTGGCATAGGTGTTTTTAAGCTGTAAAAAAAAAAACCCAGGACCAGTGCGTTCCGTGGCACGGACCTAGAGCTGTAAAAACGCGAATCGCGGAAAAACGCGTAACATATTTTCTTTGTTTTCTGAGTGCTATAGCCAAGAGATGTGTTTCTTTATAAAACGCTACTTAATGCTAACGCGCAAAAACGCCAATGCAAAACGCGGTAAAAATCGCGTTTTTTAAAGCCGATTTTTCCAGGCGTCGGAGCTAGCTTTGCAGCCAGTTTTTTTAAAACGTCCGAGTGCGTGAGCACTTAAAGCGACGCTGTGCCGTATTACAAGAAAATAGCCTGGTCATTAAGGGGGCAAATTTTTTCAGTCCTTAAGTGGTTAACTGGCAATTGCGCGGTCCTGCGACGTTGTACCCAAACAAAATTTACACCCTATTTTTTTCCCACAAATAGAGATTTCTTTTGGTGGTATTTGATCACCTCTGCATTTTTTTTTTCGTGCTATAAACAAAAAGTGACAATTAAAAAAAAAAAAAAAAAACAAAAAAAAAAAAAAACAATAGTTTTTAATTTTTGCTATAAAATATACAATTTAAAAAATGTAAAAAAAATATATATAAATTTCTTGATAAATTTAGGCCAATATGTATTCTGCTACACATTTTTGGTAGAAAAATAAAATAAAAAAAATCCCAATAAGTGTATATTGATTGGTTTGCAGAAAATTTAGCGTGTCTACAAACTATGGGATATCTACTTGAATTTTTATTTATTTATTTACTAGTAATGGCAGCAATCAGTGACTTATATCAGGACTTGCGATATTGCATCGGGAAATCAGACCCTAACTGACACTTCGTGGGAACCAGTGCTAAAAATATACACTGTCACTGTACTAATGACACTGGCTGGGAAGGAGTTAAACATTTAGGGAAATCAAGGGGTTAAACGTGTGCCCAGCCAGTGTTTGTGTGTATGCTGCTTTTACTAAGGGATGTGATGAATTGTATTCCCTGCTTTGTGGGGAAAGAAAATCCATGACTTCCCCGCTGAAAGGACGGGGCTCCACCCTGTGTACATTCCAGACGATCAGTGGGTGCCGGCGGTAATCCATTGGCCGGCACCCACTGATCAACATGTGCTGTGTATATCAGCGGCACCCCCCCCCCCTTACCCGCCGTATATCTGTGATATATGATCATCCGCAGTTTAAGAAATTTCCACCCAGCATGCAGCCGCCGGCATCAGCGGCACATGCGCTGACAGTGTGCCAGACCTTCAGAGCTTCTGGCCGGAACGGAGGGCTCCGCACGCACGAGCAGGAGTGATGTCATCACGGCTCTGGCCACTCACAGCCCACGATCCCAGAGGAAAGGACGGGAGAAGATGTCAGCCCTCTCAGCAGTCAGTGGGCGCCGCTGGAAGGGTCTAAGGTGAGTATTTCACACATTATGCCATCCTCTGCCAGGTTTTTATTTTCAGTGGTTTACAACCGCTGACATCACATCCAAGTCTGCTGACATCACATCCAAGTCTGGTGACATCACATCCAAGTCTGGTGACATCACATCCAAGTCTGCTGACATCACATCTGCTGACATCACATCCAAGTCTGGTGACATCACATCCAAGTCTGCTGACATCACATCCAAGTCTGCTGACATCACATCCAAGTCTGCTGACATCACATCCAAGTCTGGTGACATCACATCCAAGTCTGCTGACATCATATCTGGTGACATCACATCCAAGTCTGCTGACATCACCAAAAGCAATCTCTATTTGTGTGAAGAAAATGATAAAAATGTCACATGGTTACAGTGTAGCAGGACCGCGTAATTGTCATTCAAAGTGTGACAGCGCTGAATGCTGAAAAATATGCTGGGTAGGAAGGGGGTGAAAGTGCCCGGTAGGCAAGTGGTAAAAACAGAACTCTTGACAGGGGGAAGTTTTTAGGTACTGGATTAGGAAGGCACTAGGGACTGGAGGCACTGAGAAATGGAAGGAGGGAAGGCATGGTGGGTTAAAAGGGAAGGAGTTTAGGTACTGGGTGATGTGTGGGAGATGTGTGGACACTGGGAGCTGTGTAGGAGGTGTTTAGGCAGCTTACAGAAACCGTTGCCAAAACAGCCCTTGGCACCTTCCCCATGGGTCATGTTCCTCCCCCATGGGTCATCTTCCTTCCCCATGGGTCATCTCCTTCCCCATGGGTCATGTTCCTCCCCCATGGGTCATCTTCCTTCCCCATGGGTCATCTCCTTCCCCATGGGTCACGTTCCTTCCTTGTGGATCATCTCCCTTCCCCTTGGGTCATGTCCCTTCCCCATGGTTCATGTTCATTCCCCGTGGGTTATCTTCCTTCCCATGGGTCATGTCCCTTCCCCATTGGTCATCTCCCTTACTCATGAGTCATCTTCCTTCCCCATGGGACATCTTCCTTCCCCATGGGACAGGTTTCTTCAAAGTACAATGTGAGATTGTGCGAAGACCTATCCTGCCTATCATGGTCCTTACGGACAGATTTATAAGTCAGTAAAGATACCAGGCAGATCTTCTCCTACCAGGAGGTGGAGTCAATAAAGGGATCACTGCTTGCAGGAAGCAAGGTACCATGGGATATGTAGTCCTTAGAAAATGAAAGTAAACCAAAGGAATTAACAGAGGAGAGGCTGTGTTCCGTCAGATTAGGCGACCCATCAGATTTCGTAACGGAAGTGACATTCCGTCACAGCCATTTTGGTACACCCCCGCACTCGGCCACACTAAGCCTACAGTCTGAAGTCGCCAAGCGGACATCTTTTTACACCCACCGAAGCCTTTCACACTAATTTTTACCAGTAAACTGAGCTTATATAGTGAAATACAGTATTTTAAATCTGTGACACTGTTTTGATGTTGAATTTTTTAAGCAGCGGCAAACCTGCTGATCTCACAGGTTTGCTGATCTGACAGAACACCGCTGCTCTTTAAGATTCAACATCAAAACAGTTTGACCAATTTCAAAATACAGTATTTCACTATATAAGGCTCGGTTTACTGGTAAAAATAAGTACTTCATTGGACGTAAAAAGATGTCCGCTTGCCACCTTCTGACTGTAGGCTTAGTGCGGACAAGTGCGGGTGTACCAAGATGGCAGCAACAGAACATTGTTTCGGTTGCACTTTCTGATGGGTAGCAGCTTTCTGATAGAATACCTGTTTTCTGGTGCTGAGTAGAAGAGTTTCAGGAAGGGGAGTCAATAAAGGGATCACTGCTTGCAGGAAGCAAGGTACCATGGGATATGTAGTCCTTAGAAAATGAAAGTCAAGCAAAGGAATGAACAGAGGAGAGGCTGCAAGTATGCAAGAATCAAGGAAGTTGTGAAAAGAGAAGACCAGCAGAAAGGCAACAACTATAGTTTGTATTGTTATTATAATGTTGATGTTATTGAATTAATCTGTATGCAGTGACAATAGATCTTCTTTTAATGATATTTAACCAAAATCATAACCTTGTCTCCTGCCAGTAAGCTGATGGCAAAAAGTGAAAGTGAAAAAGAATAACATCATGTCCATGCGTGAAAATATTGGTGAAGAAGCCAGAGAAGAAGTAGTATCATTTAGAACAGCACTCCAAAATCTGGAGCATCACGAGACCTACAAAAGCTGAGTTATAGACTTACTGGTAACTCCTTTTCTGAGAGTCTTCAAGGACAGCCATGAGACCTAGGCCTCCTCCTACCACGACAGCCATGAGACCTAGGGCTCCTCCTACCAGGACAGCCATGAGACCTAGGACTCCTCCTACCAGGGCAGCCATGAGACCTAGGGCTCCTCCTACCAGGACAGCCATGAGACCTAAATGAGACCTAGGGCTCCTCCTACCAGGACAGCCATGAGACCTAGGGCTCCTCCTACCAGGACAGCCATGAGACCTAGGGCTCCTCCTACCAGGGCAGCCATGAGACCTAGGGCTCCTCCTACCAGGGCAGCCATGAGACCTAGGGCTCCTCCTACCAGGACAGCCATGAGACCTAGGGCTCCTCCTACCAGGACAGCCATGAGACCTAGGGCTCCTCCTACCAGGGCAGCCATGAGACCTAGGGCTCCTCCTACCAGGGCAGCCATGAGACCTAGGGCTTCTCCTACCAGGGCAGGAAACACATTAACCCCCCACCAGATAAAAGGGTGGTTCTCCAGGCCCCATGTCAGTCTTCTCAAGAACCTTAGGACGTCCCTGTATACTGTAACATATGCATAATACACATAACTTCAAGACAAAACCGGGTGGGAATCCGGCTGTCCTGGAAGACTCTCAATAAAGGTGTTACCGGTAAGCCTAACTCAGCTTTTCTCTGAGCTTCTTCCAGGACAGCCATGAGATGATGAGCCAGAACTTGCCAGTCTAGGGAGGGACAACTGCCTGGAGGACCTTACGACCAAACGTCTTCTCCAGAGCAGATAAGAGATCCAGGCGATAATGTTTAATGAAGGTCAAAAAACTGGACCACGTGGCAGCCCTACAAATTAGTTCCGTGAGGCTCCAGCCATCTCAGCCCACAACGCAGACAAGGCTCTTGTTGAGTGCGGAGTGACAAAAGGCGCAAGGAACTTCCCTAATTTTGTAAGCTTCAGAAATAGCCGGCTTTATCCATCTAGCCATGGTGGCTTTAGATGCATTCTTTACCCTTGTACACACGATCGGAGAATCTGTCGGAATGTGTCCTATCGGACCGTGTCGTCGGATAATCCGACTGTGTGTGGTATGCATCGGACTGATTCCGTCGGACCCAAATTTCCAACACGTTGGAAATATTTCCCGACCAACTGGGCCGATCGGACATACTCCGTTCATGTGTAGAGAATTTTGATCGGACCAAGTGCCACGCATGCTCAGATCAAATTCCTACATCAAAGCTATTGGCTACTAGCCTGAATGTAGTCCCATCGTAACGAAATAACGTCATCACGTTCTGAAAGATCGGATTTTTCGACAACTTTGTCCGACCGTGTGTATGCAACAGTTTCAGACAAGATCCGACGGACAAAATCCGACGGGCAGAATCCGACGGGCAGAATCCGACGGGCAGAATCCGACGGGCAGAATCCGACGGGCAGAATCCGACGGATTTGGTTGTGGAAATCTCCGACCATGTGTACAGGGGCTTAGCCTTGTGTGCTCCTGAAAAGAGAACAAACAAGGTGTCTGTTTTTCTAAAGGTCTTGGTGACCTCAAGGTAGATGAGAAGAAGAATTCTCACATCTAAAAAACTAAATTTTCTTTCTTGGTCAGCCTTTGGCGAACTACAAAAGGTTGGCAGTACAATGTCCTGGGATCTGTGGAATGTACTGGTCACTTTAAGCAGAAATCCTGGATCAGTTTTCAAAACAACCCGATCCTCAAAAATTGTGAGGAAAAGCTCCCTCACTGATAGGGCCTGTAACTCACTGACCCTACGAGCAGAGGTAATTGCCACGAGAAAACTTGTTTTTAAGGTAAGTAACTTAACTGAAATATGCTCTAGGGGCTCAAAAGGGAATTCTACCAGAGTTTGAAGCACCAGGGACGGGTCCCAGGTTGGACAACTTCTAACCACTACTGGCCTGGACCTAGAAATTGATTTGAAGAATCTAGCTATAGTGGGATTTTCCAAGTGAGAAAATTGGAGAACAACACTGATAGCCGCTGCCTGTGCCCTTAAAGTATTAACTGAAAAACCTATGTCAACACCCTCTTGAAATAATTCCAAAATTGAAGGAACATCATGAGTTAATCTTTGATTTGCAGATAACCATGAGTTAAATTTCTTTCAAACCTTGGACTATGTGGCTTTAGTGACTGATTTTCTGCAATTTACCAGGGTCTTGACTACTTTGTCAGAGAACCCCTGGGCACTTAGTATCTTTTCTTCAGATACCAGGCCGTCAAATCTAAGGAAACCACCTGTGGGTGCGACACTGGACCCTGCGATAAGAAGTCTTCTCTCTTCAGAAGGCTCTGTAACAGGGAAAACCATGGCCTCTTGGGCCAGAAAGGGGCTATTAGGATAAGATCTGTATCTTCTAGAAGAAACTTCTGGAGGACTTCCGGAATTAGCCTGATCAGCGGAAAGGCATAACCGAGGCCGAATGGCAATGGATTCGCCAGAGCATCGATCCCCAATGATCCCCATCTGTCGGTGAGACCCGCAAAGATTTCGGGATAAAGGGACCAATTGTTTCGACATACCCGGTAGTGGCTGAGATAATATGCCAGACAGTTTTGTGTCCCTTTCAGGTGCACTGCTGTAATTGAGGCTAGATTCCCTTCTACCCATGATAAAATCTCCTGGGCGATAGATTGGAATATCCAACTCCTCGTACCTCCCTGTTTGTTGAGGTACGCAAGCGATATTGTCAGTTAGAATCTGGAAATTGTGATCCCTGATTTCTGTCTGAAATGCCTGCAAGGCTCTCGGAAACCGCTAGAAGTTCTCTCCGATTCGATGAAGCTCTTGCTTCCCTTGAGGACCATTCTCCTTGTGCCATTGTGTTGCTGAAGTGGGCACCCCATCCCTAGGAACTCGCATCCGTTGTGATCCTCTGGAATATAGGAATGGACCACGGTAGACCTCTTGTTAGGTGCAGGTGCATCCTCCAACACCACAAGCTTCATTTTACCCTGGAGGGTAACAAGACCCTTGATTCCAGCGAAACTTGTGTCTCCGTCCCAGTTGTGTCTCCGTCCCAGTTGTGTCTCCGTCCCAGTTGTGTCTCCGTCCCAGTTCCTTAGTGTAGTAGAAACAGCTGTAATGGGCGTTGATGAAATTTTGCCCATGGCACTGCGGGAAAGCAAGAGGTCATCAGATCCACTGCCCCTGAAACCTCTCTCAGCGAGACCGACTGATTGGTCTGTAAGGCTGACACTGTTTGCATCATTCTTTAGACCTTCTCCTGTGGGAGAAAAAGTTTTTGGTCTACTGAGAAAAATCCGTACCCCAGATATGATACTTTCTGGGCTGGAATTAAGGAAGACTTCTCTTTGTTTATTAACCTTGTGGGGAGAAGGGGGGACACAAAGTACAGCAGCTGACACTCAAACAAACAAAGCTGAGCAAAATGGAAGGAAATTATTGTAGCGTTGATATAAAAAATATGATTTTGTGTGTAAAGGTGTGGCTGAACATACAAGATGGCTGATCATACAAAGTGCCTATGATACTAGAACACAAGTGAGTGAAAAAGATTTTAAATAAGAATATATAAATTGTGAAAATGTGAAGTCCACAATTAACTGGGTATACGAGTTCTATACTAAAAGGAATAGAACATTTCTCCCAGTAGGCAGTCTGCATATAGTACACAGTGGAGATGTGTAGGTGGAGGTCTTCCTACAAGAGGAGTGCAGACCGTATGGACCAACAGGAACAATGGAAAGAATGCTTGTCTGAAGTTATATCAATAACGGAAAGAAGATGGCTACTCTTACCAAAGGGGTTGGACACACATGTCGTACGACGGTGATTCTATTAGGCTTAGAATCCCGATTGGTCCCAATCGGGTTCTGTGAATTTGATGAATCCTGGTGAGGGGTCCTCACTTTTCCGTCTCTGGACTCCAAAGGGGCATGCACTCAGGGTTTGGATGTATCCAGGATGCGGTTTATACAAAGCTCATCATAAAAATATGGAAAAACAAAAAGAAACAGGTGCGCCGTTGAAGACCTTTAGTGTCGAAACGCGTCGGGCCAGCATTTCCTGTACCCCACATTGCTTTTATCCAATTTATTTTATCTTGTGATCACTTTTTATTTTTATGTCCTATATGACTTTTTCAATAAACCTATTGGTTTGTTTTTTGACCTGCACCATCCGGAGCCCCCCTTTCTTTTTGTTTTTCCATATTTTTATGATATTTTTATGATACTTGTATAAACCGCATCCTGGATACATCCAAACCCTGAGTGCATGCCCCTCTGGAGTCCGGAGACGGATAAGCAAGCATCCCTCATCAGGAGTACCTGCCCCTTTGGGGTCCAGAGACGGAAAAGCGAGGACCCCCTCACCAGGATTCATCAAATTCACAGAACCCGATTGGGAGCAATCGGGATTCTAAGCCTGATAGAATCACTGTCATACGACATGTGTGTCCAACCCCTTTGGTAAGAGTACACATCTTCTTTCCGTTATCGATATAACTTCAGACAAGCATTCTTTCCATTGTTCCTGTTGGTCCATACTAGAGCTGCCACGACGAGTCGACGTAAGCGATTACGTCGACTACAAAGATATGTTGACGTGCATGCAGGGCATCGATGCGTCACAGTGCTCCGTATCTCCCGCTCTCCTCCGTGCTGCCATCCCCCTCTCTTCTCCCCCTCTCTTCTCCCCCTCTGTGCCGCCTTCCCTAGGGGTGCAACGGATCGTCACCGATCCGTGATCCGAACGGGTCACCCTGCTCGGATCGGCACATGCCGCGCTCCGCGGTCTCGGCTTTAGGAGAGGCCGCGGCTTCGGCCTAGCTCCGAAGCGGCGGCCATCTTTCTACACCCAGGCGTTTACAATGTGATCGCTCTGACGGAGCGATCACTTGTAAACAAGCCGGCGTCATGACATGACACCGGTTTCTCTCTCCCCTCTCTATACTGATCTGTGCAGTGGAGGGGAGAGGTCGGATGGAAGCAGCCATCCCTCCATACCCAGCCAATACTCTGCCAGCCCATACTCTGCCAGCCCATACTCTGCCAGCCCATACTCTGCCAGCCCATACTCTGCCAGCCCATACTCTGCCAGCCAAAACAATACAATACTCTGCAACACAATACTCTGCCAGCCAATACTCTGCCAGCCAATACTCTGCCAGCCAATACTCTGCCAGCCAATACTCTGCCAGCCAATACTCTGCCAGCCAATACTCTGCCAGCCAATACTCTGCAACACAATACTCTGCAACACAATACTCTGCAACACAATACTCTGCAACACAATACTCTGCAACACAATACTCTGCAACACAATACTCTGCAGGTTATCCAAAGGATTATTTAGCTAATTTAAAAAAAAACACTAGATTCATAAAAAAAAAAAATTAAAAAAATAGTCAGATAGTCGTTGACTAATCAAAAAAATTGTCGACTAATCTATCGATTGACAAATGAATCGTTAGTTGCAGCTCTAGTCCATACGGTCTCCACTCCTCTTGTAGGAAGACCTCCACCTACACATCTCCACTGTGTACTATATGCAGACTGTCTACTGGGAGAAATGTTCTATTCCTTTTAGTATAGAACTCGTACACCCAGTTAATTGTGGACTTCACATTTTCACAATTTATATATACATATATTTTTATTTTAAAAAAATTTCACTCACTTGTGTTCTAGTATCATAGGCACTTTGTATGATCAGCCATCTTGGTATCTTGTATGTTCAGCCACACCTTTACACACAAAATCATATTTTTTATATCAGCGCTACACTAATTTTGTTTATTAGCCAGCCTAGAGACTGGAGGAAGTCTTTAACCTTAGCGGAGCCAGTGCCTCCCCCAACACCTTTGTAAAAACGCGTGGGGACCGAAGACAGACCGAAGGGGAAGGCTTGAAATTGAAAGTGCCAAATCTCTGTTCCCATCTTGACCACTAGTCTCAGGAATCTTTGGAAGGTTGGATGAATAGGGATGATAGGCATCCCTCAAATCCAAAGTGGCCATGAAGCAGTTGGGTAAAGCAGGTTTTTGATTGAGAACACCGTCTCCATACTAAAGTGCTTGTACCTGATCGAACGGTTCAGAGACCGGAGGTTCCGGATAAGCCGATATTTTCCTGATGGCTTTCTGATGGCAAATACAGTTGTGCTCATAAGTTTACATACCCTGGCAAAATGTATGATTTCTTGGCCATTTTTCAGAGAATATGAATGATAACACAAAAACATTTCTTTCACTCAAGTTTAGTGTTTGGCTGAAGTCATTTATTATCAATCATCTGTGTTTACTCTTTTTAAATCATAATCACAACAGAAACTACCCAAATGACCCTGATCAAAAGTTTACATAACCCAGTGATTTTGGCCTGATAACATGCACACAAGGTGACACAAAGGGGTTTGAATGGCTATTAGAGGTCACCATCCTCCCCTGTGATCTGTTGGCTTGTAATTAGTGTGTGTGTATAAAAGGTCAATGAGTTTCTGGACTCCTGACAGACCCTTGCATCTCTCATCCAGTGCTGCACTGACGTTTCTGGATTCTGAGTCATGGGGGAAAGCAAAAGAATTATCAAAGGATCTGCGGGAAAAGGTAGTTAAACTTTATAAAACAGGAAAGAGATATAAAAATATATCCAAGGAATTGAGAATGCCTGTCAGCGGTGTTCAAACTCTAATCAAGAAGTGGAAAATGAGGGGGTTCTGTTGAAACCAAACCATGGTCAGGTAGACCAACTAAAATTTTAGCTACAACTGCCAGGAAAATTGTTTGGGATGCAAAGAAAACCCCACAATTAACTTCAGGTGAAATACAGGACTCTCTGAAAACATGTGATGTGGCTGTTTCAAGATGCACAATAAGGAGGCACTTGAAGAAAGATGGGCTGCATGGTCGAGTTGCCAGAAATAATCCATTACTACGCAAATGCCACAAAGTATCCCACTTACAATATGCCAAACGGCACAGAGACAAGCCTCAAACCTTCCCGCACAAAGTCATTTGGAGAGATGAGACCAAAATGGAGCTTTTTGACCTTTTTGACCACAACCGTAAACACTACATTTGGAGAGGAGTCAAAAAGGCCTATGATGAAAGGTACGGAGGTGGATCGCTGATGTTTTGGGGATGTGTGAGCTACAAAAGCACAGAAAATTTGGTCAAAATTGTTGGCAAGATGAATGCAATATATTATCAAAAAACACTTCCTGCATTCATCAGCCAGGAAGCTGCACATGGGACGTACTTGGACATTCCAACATGACAATGATCCAAAACACAAGGCCAAGTCCACCTGTCATTGGCTACAGCAGAACAAAGTGAAGGTTCTGGAGTGGCCATTTCAGTCTCCTGACCTCAATATCATTGAGCCCCTCTGGGGAGATCTCAAACATGCAGTTCATACAAGACAGACCAAGAATGTACAGGAACTGGAGGCTTTTTGCCATGAGGAATGGGCAGCTTTACCATCTGAGAAGATAAAGAGCCTCATCCACAAATTCCACAAAAGACTTTAAGCGGTCATTGATGTTAAAGGGGGCAACACACGGTATTGAGAACTGGGGTATGTAAACTTTTGATCAGGGTAATTTGGTTGTTTCTGTTGCCATTATGATCTAAAAAGAGCCAAACACTGACCATGAGTGAAAGAAAAGTTTTTGTGTTATCATTCATATTCTCTGAAAAATGGCCAAGAAATCATAAATTCTGCCAGGGTATGTAAACTTATGAGCACTGTAATCCCTTGTCCTGATCCAATCGGGAAATGAGGATCAGGACCTTTTCATCTAACAAGTCTCCAATTTGGAGACCCAGGGCCCTCACTTTTACCCAATCTTGGGGAGGGAAGGTGACCAATAATCGCTCTGGTGGCTGATAAGAAAATTCCAGCCTGTTCCCATTGGTCACTAGGTCTAGGATGAATGGACTTGAGGTGACTGCTGCCCACTGTGGGAGAAAGGCCCTTAATCTTCCTCCCACTGGGAGACACAAGTCACTGTGGCTTGGCGGGTTGTTGAGGAGGGTTAAACAAGATGCCCCCCTCTACCTCTGCCCTTGTGCCCTGTCCAAAGTTTTTTGGGCCTATTGTCCCTTTCTCTAGGACCTTGCTGCCCACTTTGGCCACGAAAAACATTTCTGGCTGTCGGCTTTTTTTTTTTTTGTTGCAAATATAGATTTTATTGAGGTTTTAAACCAGTAAGCCAAGAACATACAGAAAAAGAAGAGCATGAATATACGGCTGTCGGCTTTTTCTTATTCTTTGGAAAGGCCTTTTTTTCTATTGGCCGGCATTCCAGCGCCTCTTGCAGACCTGGGCCAAAAAAGATGATTGCCTGTTAAGGGAAGACCACATAGGTGCAACTTTGAGTCCGCATCGCCTGAGCAGGTTTTAAGCCATAGGCTTCTTCTGGCCGAAATCACTAAGCCCTTGTACACACGGTCAGAGATTCCGACGGAACGTGTCCGATCGGACCGCTTTGTCGGATATTCCGACTGTGTGTGGTCTACATCGGACTGTTTCCGTCGGAGTATCTGACGGACCAAGTTTTCCAACTTGTTGGTAAAATTTTCCGACAAAATGCTCCGATCAGACATACTCCGATCATGCGTATAGAATTCAGATTGGACAAAGTGCCACGCATGCTCAGATCAAATTCCTACACCAAAGCTATTGGCTACTAGCCTGAACGTAGTCCCATCGTAACGAAATTACGTCATCACGTCGGATTGTGAGTATACAACAGTTTCGGACAAAATCCGTCGGACAAAATCAGACGGATTTGGTAGTCGGAATCTCCGACCCGTGTGTACAAGGGCTAAGACCGAGGTCCTAGCTGTCATTCTTACAGACTCTGTGGAAGAATCAGCAAAAAACCCCACTGCATGAAAGAGGAGAGGGAAAGATTTCATAATCAGCTCTCTAGAGGTGCCTGCCAACAAATGTGTTTGTATTTGTGTCAACCATACTTCTAAATTTTTGGCTAAACAAGTAGAGGCCAGAGCTGGTTTAAGATTCCCAATGGCTGAGTCCCAGGCTCTGTGAAGAAGGATATCTCCTCTTTTATCCATCGGATCCCTAAGCACGCCCATATCATCAAACGCTAGGTCCGAGTTTTCATAAACTTAGGATTTTTGTTCCATGGCTGTGCTGTGTCCTCTTCAAATGGAAACCTCCTTTTTAGGTTACCGGAAAAGAAAGGTTTTCACTCTATTTTTCCACTCCAACTTGATAGTATAAAGAAGGGAACTTATGCACCAGAAAAACCCTAGCCTTTTTCTCATGCAAACCTTTGTACATAAGGTCATGTTTAGACAATTGTACCTTCTCCTCTTCCAAATCAAGTGTTGTATAGATAGACTTTAATAAGTCATCTACATCTTCCAATTGATACCTTGAGCCCCTTGCGGATTCTCTATCCCTGGGCCCTGCATCTGCCCCTGATTTTACCGGAGAAGAATGGGTAGATCCGGCTTCAGCCTCAGAGTCTTCACTCTCCGCACTCTGCTGTGGAGCGCTAGGAATGGCTGAAGTCCTAACTGGAGATGGACCCTCTGAGGGGACTTGAATCTTGCAAATTAGAGTTTTAAATGAGCTAAACGTAGACGTAATCTCATCTCTAGCAGAAGTCAGCATTTTCTAAAAAGAGACAACCAGGCCATCCTTAACTAGGCTGTCTTTACAGGTGCGGCAAACTGCTTTGCTCTACGAAGAGCTCAATTTGTTTTCGCAAACCGCACATTTCCTTTGTGGTGACTCCACTTGGTCCTGGTCCTGAGTCTTGGCCTGCAAGAGAACAAATTCCCCAAATAAACTTTAGGCCACATACACTCCATAACACCCTGTTCAGGAGAAAAGTAAAATGCCCCCTTCACCTAGTCCCTACTGGTTACAAGGGGTAGGACACTCACAGGATGTGCAAGCAAGTAAAATACACTTCATGCTTACCTGCTAGTGTTAGGGCCTGCTTCTGCTGCCTGTGTGGGTATTGCAGAGGAGTCTATCCCATCCCTGTAGTGGTCTGCAGCCTCTGCTGGGTTTCACCGTTTATAAAACCACCAGCCTCCCAGCGTCCCTGTTTGCACCATTTAGAGACCAGAACTAGCATCTCCGGTGCCCGCTGATGACGTTGGGAAGTGACCCCGCCAGGTACTTCCTGTGGGCCAGCTTGGAACGCAAGTTCTGCCCCTCCATGCGCGCGGCTTCCTCGCTTCCACTGCACACTCCAGCCAGGCTATTTAGCAAGGAAAACAAGCCAACTGCCGCCATGCGGTTCGCAGGGAGGAGCTCAGATGAACACTGCGGTGCTGCCATTCCCCATGCACTGAGAAGCAGGGACAGCAGCCACAAACCTACTCCCCCGGTGGATGTGCCGCTCTGGGACCTAAGAAGACGGTAGGAATACCACCCCATCGCCACAGGAGCCACACTAATGAGACATAGAGGAACCAGTTCCACCGAACATGTTACCCCCCCGTCCAGAGGAAACACTAATATTGACATGGGGCCTAGAGGACCGCCCTTTTATTTGGTGGGGGTTAGTGTGTTTCCTGTCCTGCTAGGAGGAGCCCTAGGTCTCATGGCTGTCCTGAAAGACGCTTAGAGAAATAGTGTATTTAGAAGACAAACGTTTCTTGACAAAGTGGGAGATATATAGTTCCATAAAGTAATATTGGCAGAAGGTTCTTCAGACACTAGAGCTTCCAAGGTGACCAGAAAGAGATATTTATATCAAATCTCCAACAGAGACAGCACATTCAATAGTTTTGGTGAAAATATTCTTGAAGAAAGTTCTTCAGAGACTGGAAAGTCTTTGGGTCCAGTGAAGTTAGCCAATAAAAGCTATCATTACAACAGATCTGCATTGGTCCAATGACAAAAGATACACAGAAAGTTCTTCAAAAAGGTCAAGTGAACAGAAATACATAGAAAGTTCTTAAAAGAAGAATGAAAGTTTCTAAAAGGTGAAGGTCTATATGTCTAGTGTTGCAAATTATTTGAATATTCTTAATGGAGTTCCATTGTGAAGATAATAACAGAATGGTTTTAAGAGCCCGTTGGGTTGGCATGTAAAGTGGGGAGGGTAACCCTAGGTTCTTAGTAGACGGGAAGATTTAGAAGTCTATTATAGATGTACAACAAAGGTTCCTGATGTGCTGGAAGGCCACTAGTGTAGACTTAACAATTCTTGATAGAATTTAGGGCCTACAATTCAATGCAGAGGTATCAACAGAAGAATACTGAAGGACTGGTATGCGATGTTCAGAAAATGCTCTAACGTTTCCTGGAAAGTGTTTGACCCAACTGGTTGATTATAGATAACAATGAAAAATTTGTATTGATTGTTGGAATTCTAGGATGAGTATAGATGTATTAACTAATAAAGGGTGTCTGAATGACTAGTAGGCCTGAAAGTCCACTGCAGGCATGGTGACAGAACCTTCCTGTTTGGGTCTGCAAGCGGGTTGCTGAAAGTTTTGTTTTCTCATAAGGCTCACAAAAAGAAATATACCGTATGGTAGTAAAGAAATATTCTTTTAAAATAACACACATCAGCAACTGAAGTCCCACGCGTAACTGGATGGACATATTTTGGTTGAACTGGATGGTCTTCTTTTAACCAGACTAACTATATCCTAGATATACATATTGTACATTAGACTAGTCTATAGGCCAGGGGTCTCCCAACTTTCTACACAAAGTACCAGTTTACTACCCTTTAAACCTTAGGGGGCCAGACTGTAGCCCATGGGAGTAAAAAATGGAATATAGACATATAGATTAATGCCCCAATGATGGTGTCAGTGGTAGGACTAGTGCCTCCCCATTGGGGTCAGTGGGAGGAATATTGCCTCATCATTGAGGTCAGTGGAGGAAGAGCCTCATCATTGGTGTCAGTGGGAGGAATAGTGCCCAATCATTGGTGTCAGTGGGAGGAATAGTGCCCAATCATTGGTGTCAGTGGGAGGAATAGTGCCCAATCATTGGTGTCAGTGGGAGGAATAGTGCCCAATCATTGGTGTCAGTGGGAGGAATAGTGCCCCATCATTGGTGTCAGTGGGAGGAATAGTGCCCCATCATTGGTGTCAGTGGGAGGAATAGTGCCTCATTATTGATGTCAGTGGGAGGAATAGTGCCCCATCATTGGTGTCAGTGGGAGGAATAGTGCCTCATTATTGATGTCCATGGAGGAATAGTGCCCCATCATTGGTGTCAGTGGGAGGAATAGTGTCCCATCATTGGTGTCAGTGGGAGGAATAGTGTCCCATCATTGGTGTCAGTGGAGGAATAGTGTCCCATCATTGGTGTCAGTGGAGGAATAGTGTCCTATCATTGGTGTCAGTGGGAGGAATAGTGTCCCATCATTGGTGTCAGTGGAGGAATAGTGTCCCATCATTGGTGTCAGTGGAGGAATAGTGCCCCATCATTGGTGTCAGTGGGAGGAATAGTGTCCTATCATTGGTGTCAGTGGAGGAATAGTGTCCTATCATTGGTGTCAGTGGGAGGAGTAGTGTCCTATCATTGGTGTCAGTGGGAGGAATAGTGTCCCATCATTGGTGTCAGTGGAGGAATAGTGTCCTATCATTGGTGTCAGTGGGAGGAGTAGTGTCCTATCATTGGTGTCAGTGGGAGGAATAGTGTCCCATCATTGGTGTCAGTGGAGGAATAGTGCCCCATCATTGGTGTCAGTGGGAGGAATAGTGCCCCATCATTGGTGTCAGTGGAGGAATAGTGCCCCATCATTGGTGTCAGTGGAGGAATAGTGTCCTATCATTGGTGTCAGTGGAGGAATAGTGTCCTATCATTGGTGTCAGTGGAGGAATAGTGCCCCATCATTGGTGTCAGTGGGAGGAATAGTGTCCCATCATTGGTGTCAGTGGAGGAATAGTGTCCCATCATTGGTGTCAGTGAAGGAATAGTGCCCCATCATTGGTGTCAGTGGAGGAATAGTGCCTCATCATTGGTGTCAGTGGAGGAATAGTGCCTCATCATTGGTGTCAGTGGAGGAATAGTGCCCCATCATTGGTGTCAGTGGAGGAATAGTGCCTCATCATTGGTGTCAGTGGAGGAATAGTGCCTCAAAAGTGGGAGAAATAGTGTCCCAAAAGCCACATAAAAGCAAACAAATATGGCCCTTGGCTGCAGTTTGGAGATCACTGTTATACACCAAAACGGGACAATAAAATACATTTTCTTCTTTTAAAAAATCATAAATATTGAACCAGACCAGAGTTACTAATAAACCCCAAACCATCATAAATATAACACAAAGGCTCACATACCAAAACATACTGTACACATAACCTAGATCATCCAAATCTATAAGAATTGTTATGATTTCAAGCCAATTCATGCAAATTGGACACAGTTGGACAAGACTGTTGTAAAGTTGGTGGAAGAACCAAGCCTATAAAAATTACAAATGACCTCATTAAAAATGATGTAAAATAAGCTACAGGTATAATATGTCAAAAGAACTACCAAATAAAAAAAAAAAACGATAGGCAATAAAGATTATTAGAAGCCCATCCATGGCTTGGTAACAAGGTCAGCCTCAGAGGTGGAACCCAAATCTTTTATCTCGTGTTTGGACTTACAATCCACCCAGTTATGATAGGCTGCCATAAAACGTATTTTAAAATATCGATTTATAAATTATATATATATATTACAATACAAAAAACTGCCAAACTCGCTCTTCGCTGGAGTGCGTCTTCATTCCTACTAATATCCATCGCAAAATGTGGTAACCTCATTTACGGCCTGTATGCTCGACATGTTCTATTGTTTAGGATCGTTCTTAGAAAATCAATAAGTCAGATTAAATCATAAAAAAAAAATACTGACCGAAATATATCCACGCTACAATACATGAGAATATACAGCTTTAGTCCCCAATGTTTTACACCACGGCGTGAAATCTAATCTTGGTTCTGCCATTGGCCTTGGCCTTTGAAGCGTTACAAGAAGACTTTACATGGAAGAGCCATCTTGTATCTAAGTCGGCACCATTTTGTCCTTCATCCACCTTGGCAAGCTTCAATCACGTTACGTATCAAATTCCAGCTTTATTACTTCTCTCCTAAATGTCGGGGAGCGCGCTGTTCTCTAAACCTTTCCGTTGCAGAAGCCAGTCCACATTAGAAAAAACAGGTATCGCTAATATGCCAAGAAAATGAAACGGCAGACCTCACCACTTACTAACGGGGAATGTGTTTTCAGATATCTAACCCATGTATAGTATCAATAAAACGTATAGATGATTGTGTATCAGACTTGTCATTAAACAGACAGTCCGGGAAAATCTCATTACTAATGATTTCTAAAAGAACGGTCATATATGGTAAGCGGGCGAGCGGTGCAGACGCAGCAGGAATACGGTGCACGAGATGCCGCACACACATCACCATTTACAGGCAGAAATCTCTATTGGCGGATTTGCCCGGGCCTTGTTGAGAAGGTGCTGTGTTGTTTGGAAGATAACATGGGGCGATATTTGGGGGGGTTTTTTGGAAGAGAAATGGATATTGTCCTTGCTGACAGTGTGTGTTTGGTCTGCGCATCTGAAGCATCAAATGAGCCCACAGTTGGGGGTTATTCTGCAGGATGGCTTCCAACAGGGAGCGCACAGATGGATGCTGGGAGGGTAGCGGAGCAGGTGCGCTGCTTTCGATATGGCTATCGTATATCATTTGAACGGGCGGCAGGTTGTGATAGATGTTCGGTTCGGGAGATGGAGACCCAGCGCGGGGCGTCCATGGAGGTTCCTTCACCCCTATGACTACCAGCAGGTAAAGCTGGAATGTGAAGTATCACAACTGAAACTGATGGCAGGGCCGGTAAGGCAGATGGTTTATTAAGCTTTGCATTACAAACCCCCAACCCCCCCCCCCCCCCCAAACACTAAGCCAATCTACTGGGGAAGAAAGGCAGGCCGAATATCAAGGCACCATGCGAGGCTTAATCCAGCTACCTGTGGTGTCGCACACAGCACGGGGGCGACTAGATAAACGTTGGCTGAGGAAGACGGCTTAAACGTCACCAGTGCAAGTGGCTGCTTATCAGGGACGCTGCCAATTAAAACTAAATAATTGGGGTAACTAATATTAACCTGCACCCAGACGGGGGGGGGTAAAGCAATGCCGTTAATCTCCTGCCGAAGAGCAAGCGCCGGAGCCGTGGAGGCGAGTCACCGGCACGGGACGCGTTGCATTCGGGGGGTTACCTTTGCGTCTCTGTCTCTCCACGCCTGCATCTTCTTCTCATGCTCGGAGACGGTATTCTGGAGCTGCCCGTCCAGCCGATCGATCTCCTGCTCATGGTCCTTCATGATACCCTCCTTCTCGGCACTATGCTGCTGGAAGAGGTAAGTCTTCTCCTGTTCATGCTCAAGCTTCAGTTCCACAATCTGATTGGACAATGGAATGTACAGTGCATTACTGGAATATCCCTGTCACCATGACAACACATGCAGACCCCCAGTTTCTGCCCCCACCCACCTATTCCAAACACCACCTTGTGGCACGACTTTCGAAAAATTAACGCCACATGTATGACACACACACACATGGAAGAGGTCATCAAAACTCATGGAGAAACGTCCTACGTCACACACACACACACACACACACAACTCAAAGCCGTCTGGGTCCCTGGGTTATCCTTCCCACCCCAAACCCGCAAAGATAACATGTATGACACACACACACATGGAAGAGGTCATCAAAACTCATGGAGAAACGTCCTACGTCACACATACACACACACACAACTCAAAGCCGTCTGGGTCCCTGGGTTTTCCTTCCCACCCCGAACCCGCAAAGATAACAAAAACCACGCAGGAACTCCCAAAACTAGGCGACGGCTTAGGGCAAAAAAAAATAACGGCAGCCGACGCGACCGCCCCAATTTTCACCCCATGTAGAAATATCGCCGTGACACAACCGAGACGACAAACAGTTAAGGCTCCCGGTTTTAGTCGTGAAATCGGGGCCCATGAGGGTTTTGAAATGGGTGTAAAAAAAAAATCGCTTCATGCGCGGTTTGTAATCTGTCCTGCGGCAGATTAATGAGTGCAAGCTCGGGGGATAAAGTACAGTTGTCATTTTTTTTTATCTTCAAAAGATAATTAAGAAAAGAAAGGCCTATTATGTCCTTGTCAGCTACTGTATAGTGGCACGGAGGGGAGAACGTGTTCCTAGCGGGGCACCTGCTGTGCCCATGGCTGCACCATGGCTTCTGAGAAAGCCTTCTATTCTCAGGATCTTTTCCCAGTCGCCGTCATGCTGGATGCTGTGACCTCCGCCAGTCGCAGCTTCTCCCAGCTGGGTGTGAATGGGGGGGGGGGGGGGGGACGAGATGAAGGCCCAGACTGCTTTCTCTTTGATATTAATCCTCCCAGACTGGCGATAAAGGCACCCTACCTGGCCTGTTCTGTACAAGCATCCAGGCAGCCTTTGAAGTGGAGTCTGCAGGAAGCCGGCCTCCCCGCCATCCGCAGGCCTCACAGCTGCTGCTCCCAGTCACTAGCGTTTCTCTTCAGTTTTGGTGGATTTTATAAAGAGATGAAGAGGGGGGGGGGGAAAGAAAAAAAAAGGAAGGCGGCCGATTATCAACACCATATCTCTTCTCAACGTCCAGCGTGAGAATCCGAACGACTCTTCCAAACTTGATCCTGTTTGTGAGACCAGAAAGCCTCCCGGACCGCGTATGGCACAGCTGCCTCGTCCCCCTTTCTGCAGGTGTCTATGCGGCTGAGACGGTGGGGACGGAGGGAAAGGGGACCCGATTCCACAATGTTTGCAATGGGCTGCGCGCCGCATCAGTCTGAATTCAAACGTTTTAAGGGGGAAAAAAAAAAAAAGAGGCGTATACACCGGGGGAATGATATGGAAATTATACCGGCGCTGCGATTTACTATTCGCTATGTCTTGTGTTATGTTGATGGGGGGGGGGGTGGGAGGTGAACAAGGGGACAGGTGGCTGCGTCTGGGGCTTGGCCTCCTTATATCATCACTTTATATCCTAATGGGCTCAGCCACAAGGTACGTACATGACAGACCCCTGCATTAAATTATCTACCTGAAAAATATATATTTTTTTATACTGAAAAAGACACCCTGATATAAATGATGTGCTGTATATGATATAATGTTGTGAAGGGTTCAAATGACCTAATTTGGCGATGTCGGACACTCAGAGTTTCTTTTATCTCTTGGGGACTCTACTGGTAAGATCCCATATGGAGTTCCTGGGTTTCTACACCCGCTGTGCCCATTATGAGAGGTTCCCACCATCTTTGCTTTGAGTCCCAGTGTCTGTACACCCGCTGTGCCCATTATGAGGGGCTCCTATCATCCCCGTGCTGAGTTCCTGGGTCTGTACACCCGCTGTGCCCATTATGAGGGGTTCCCACCATCTTTGCTTTGAGTCCCAGTGTCTGTACACCCGCTGTGCCCATTATGAGGGGCTCCTATCATCCCCGTGCTGAGTTCCTGGGTCTGTACACCCACTGTGCCCATTATGAGGGGTTCCCACCATCTTTGCTTTGAGTCCCAGTGTCTGCACACCCGCTGTGTCCATTATGAGGGGTTCCCACCATCTTTGCTTTGAGTCCCAGTGTCTGTACACCCGCTGTGCCCATTATGAGGGGTTCCCACCATCTTTGCTTTGAGTCCCAGTGTCTGTACACCCGCTGTGCCCATTATGAGGGGCTCCCATCATCCCCGTGCTGAGTTCCCGGGTCTGTACACCCACCGTGCCCATTATGAGGGGTTTCCACCATCCCTTTGCGGAGTACCGGTTCTGTACACCCGCTGTGCCCATTATGAGTGTTTCCCACCATCCCTGGGCTAAATTCCAGGTCTATACATCTGTTGTGCCCATCATGAGGATTTCCCACCATCCTTGGGCTGAGTTCCTGGGTCTGTACACCTGCTGTACCCATTACGAGGGGCTTCCACCACCCCTGTGCTGAGCACCTGGGTCTGCACACTTGTTGTGCCTATTATGGGGGGTTCCCACCATCCCTGTGCTGAGTTCCCGATGTACCCATTATGAGGGGTTTCTGCCATCCCTGCGCTGAGTTTTGCCGGGCCTACACACCTGCTATGCTCATTATGAGGGGTTCCCACCATCCTTGGGCTGAGTTCCTGGGTCTACATACCTGTTGTGCCCATTTTGAGGGGTTCCCACCATCCCAGTGCTGAGTTCCTGGGTCTCTCCTGGGTCTGAGACACCTGGTGTACCCATTATGAGGGGTTTCCGAACACCCTAGGACTGAGTTACTGGGTCTGTACATCTGCTGTGCTCATTATGAGGGACTGTACACCTGCTCTGCCCATTATCCCTGCTGGAGAGTGAATGCAACAAGAGGAGCTACATCACCCCAAGGTGATCAGGAAAAGAGTCATAAACTATGGAAACAAAACAATAATGATGGGTGTTCAAGAAATCTAAGGTGCCAACCTGTTGACTCATCCCATTAGACTCCACCTAGAACTCAACTAAGCACTGTGGAATGGCTCTTTATAAATCACCTCTATGTTAAAAGGCCAGATAAAATTTTAAAACCAGAACCTGCTCAAACAATGAAATTACACAACACCCTGAAAATGGCGGTATAGTCTCAACTTCTTCCCTCCACAGAGAGAACATTATTAGAGCAGAATAGGGGAACCATTCATTGCATCATGGCAACCTGTTCGGTTTTTCGTGGTTCAGACCTTCTTATGTGGGACATAATGAAGAAGCGTGGTCATGTCAAATGGACAGACCTTCTTTGAGACCACAAAGTCTATCCATGGTGCGAAGTAGGGCAAGTTTCTCCATGGTGGGAAGTCTCTCCATGGTGGGAATTGGGAGAAGTCTTTCCATTGTGGGAAGTAGGAGACATCTCTACATGGTGGGAAGTGGAAGGAAGTCTCTCCATGGTGTGAAGTGAGAGAAGGCTCTCCATGGTGTGAAGTGGGAGATGTCGCTCCATGGTGGGAGGTGGGGGAAGTCTCTCCATGGTGGGAGGTGGGGGAAGTCTCTCCATGGTGGGAAGTGGCGGAAGTCTCTCCATGGTGGGAATTGGGAGAAGTCTTTCCATTGTGGGAAGTAGGAGACATCTCTACATGGTGGGAAGTGGAAGGAAGTTTCTCCATGGTGTGAAGTGAGAGAAGGCTCTCCATGGTGTGAAGTGGGAGATGTCGCTCCATGGTGGGAGGTGGGGGAAGTCTCTCCATGGTGGGAGGTGGGGGAAGTCTCTCCATGGTGGGAAGTGGCGGAAGTCTCTCCATGGTGGGAAGTGGCGGAAGTCTCTCCATGGTGGGAAGTGGCGGAAGTCTCTCCATGGTGGGAAGTGGCGGAAGTCTCTCCATGGTGGGAAGTGGCGGAAGTCTCTCCATGATGAGAAGTGGGGGAAGTCTCTCCATAGTAGGAAGTGTTTCCATGGTGGGAAGTGGGGGAAGTCTCTCCATGATGAGAAGTGGGGGAAGACTTTTCATGGTGGGATGTAGGGGAGGGTCTCTCCATGGTGGGAAGTGGCGGAAGTCTCTCCGTGGTGGGAAGTGGGAGAAATCTTTCTGTGGTGGGAAGTGGGGGAAGTCTCTCTATGATGAGAAGTGGGGGAAGTCTTTTCACAGTGGGAAGTAGGCTAGGGTTTCTCAGTGGTGGGAAGTGTTTCTATGGTGGGAAGTGGGGGAAGTCTCTCCATGATGAGAAGTGGGGGAAGTCTCTCCATAGTAGGAAGTGTTTCCATGGTGGGAAGTGGGGGAAGTCTTTTCACGGTGGGAAGTAGGGGAGGGTCTCTCCGTGGTGGGAAATGGGGGAAGTCTCTCCATAGTAGGAAGTGTTTCCATGGTGGGAAGTGGGGGAAGTCTTTTCACGGTGGGAAGTGGGGGAAGTCTCTCCATGATGAGAAGTGGGGGAAGTCTCTCCATAGTAGGAAGTGTTTCCATGGTGGGAAGTGGGGGAAGTCTCTCCATGATGAGAAGTGGGGGAAGTCTCTCCATAGTAGGAAGTGTTTCCATGGTGGGAAGTGGGGGAAGTCTCTCCATGATGAGAAGTGGGGGAAGACTTTTCATGGTGGGATGTAGGGGAGGGTCTCTCCATGGTGGGAAGTGGGGGAAATCTCTATATGGTGGGAAGTCTCTCTATGGTGGGAAAAGGCGTGGGATTCATTTCTACGTTTTTTTTCTTACTTGCTTTGCCAATCTATGCAATTTTTTTACAGATCACATTGACATCACAACTTTCCTCATCTGCGGGAAACACGGGCAAAGTTTAGGACAATCCGCAGCCAAAGGAAAGGCCTGGCCCGGAAGCAGAGGGCAGACTGTAGGACAAGGATGTGGTGTGTAGAGCTCGGCTATGGACCTGCACACAGCGTTAACATTGTTCCCGCATTTGGAGGAGACTTTACGGCCTCAGCTGGGGTTATACAAACAAAACCACTGCAGCAGATTTATAAAAGGACAACAGGCGGCTGGCTGTGCGGAGCTGTGTGGTCCGGTGACACCACGCTGTGCGCGGGACACGGGTTTTGTAACCGCTCGCTTTAAAAGAGAGAAAAACAAATGACATCAGAAGATTCCCAAATGCACTGGAGTTGAGGAGGAGATCTAAGGACAGGAAGAGCCATCACGTGTTCCAATATGGAGGCCGTCACGGCCTTTACATGAGGGCTGTCTGCAGAGAGGACACAAGAGTCTATGCAATCAGCCACACAAGAGCCAAAAGTAAGCATCCTATCAGAATAATGGGTTTCAACATTTGCTCTTTTCTCTTGAGTTAGCCTGTCTTAGAAAAATTCTTTATAGACTGTTAAAAATAAACAGTATATTGGAACATTTTTGAATATTTGTGAATATCCTCTGAATATTTTTGGGAAGCTAGACAATAATGAATCTGTTGACTTTACTGCTTTATTAGTCCAACTGATTTTTGTTTAAATTTATGTTTTGTTTTCTTTTTATATACTTGTTATGAAAACTACCAAATAAAATGTGGATTCAAAAAAAAAAAAAAAAGAATGATGGATTTCACGCCAGAAAAGAAAAAAAGGTTTGTGGTGCCCAGAAAGGGGACCCTCTTTCTCCCCATGCTTCCGGTGCAGCATGGGAAAATGAATGAGAAGATTGGATTGGCTGCTGGAAGAAACAAAATGATGTTTTCCATTACAAAATGATTTGTGAGGTCTTTTGCATAAAATAAGTTCACTGGACAGAAGGCCACACAAGACAGTAACCAACCAATCAAGGACCCCAAACGCCTGGCATAGGTCGTACCTGCTGCTCGTATCTCTGCTTGACTTCTTCCAACTGCCGGATGAACTCTTTATTCTGCTTCTCTCGGAGGGATTTCGATCGGCTCAAGTCCGCCTCTACTTTCTCCATCTACAATGAACACAAAATGAAGGCAAATTGAGATACAAGGCAGCTTCTACAGAGATCATTCTTTCATCCCAAACAACCAATCGGATGTCATTGTTCATCAGCCCGATCCCTCCTAGTCACTGTACCCTACTGCACTCACCGATGGGAAATTCAATAAGACAAATTAAAAAAATGACAACAAAATTGGGTCATTCGTGCCTCAACACATGGCCACATGCCTCAACACATGGTCACATGCCTCAACACATGGTCACATGCCTCAACACATGGTCACATGCCTCAACACATGGCCACATGCCTCAACACATGGTCACATGCCTCAACACATGGTCACATGCCTCAACACATGGCCACATGCCTCAACACATGGCCACATGCCTCAACACATGGCCACATGCCTCAACACATGGTCACATGCCTCAACACATGGTCACATGCCTCAACACATGGTCACATGCCTCAACACATGGTCACATGCCTCAACACATGGTCACATGCCTCAACACATGGTCACATGCCTCAACACATGGTCACATGCCTCAACACATGGTCACATGCCTCAACACATGGCCACATGCCTCAACACATGGTCACATGCCTCAACACATGGTCACATGCCTCAACACATGGCCACATGCCTCAACACATGGCCACATGCCTCAACACATGGTCACATGCCTCAACACATGGTCACATGCCTCAACACATGGTCACATGCCTCAACACATGGTCACATGCCTCAACACATGGCCACATGCCTCAACACATGGTCACATGCCTCAACACATGGTCACATGCCTCAACACATGGTCACATGCCTCAACACATGGTCACATGCCTCAACACATGGTCACATGCCTCAACACATGGCCACATGCCTCAACACATGGTCACATGCCTCAACACATGGTCACATGCCTCAACACATGGCCACATGCCTCAACACATGGCCACATGCCTCAACACATGGCCACATGCCTCAACACATGGTCACATGCCTCAACACATGGTCACATGCCTCAACACATGGCCACATGCCTCAACACATGGCCACATGCCTCAACACATGGCCACATGCCTCAACACATGGCCACATGCCTCAACACATGGCCACATGCCTCAACACATGGCCACATGCCTCAACACATGGCCACATGCCTCAACACATGGTCACATGCCTCAACACATGGTCACATGCCTCAACACATGGTCACATGCCTCAACACATGGTCACATGCCTCAACACATGGCCACATGCCTCAACACATCCTCAGTCTTATGATAAAGAATGTACAAAAACTATAGTGGCCTGAGGTTCACCCAAGGCAGGCTGTCCTATCTCTTACCCCTCTGTCACATAACCCCATACATTCTCAGTGGCCCCTGGTTACTTCCCAGTCTGCAATGCCCACCAGATGACCTAAGGAACGCATTACAAGTACTGAATCTCCACCACTCAGGTCATACAAAGTGATAAAAAATTGTTCTAATTAAAGAGGAATTCTGTCTAATCCATTCAACAATTGATTGATCAGCACCTTTCAATGACTACGCTTTACAGCTAATGTTATGACCTCCTCCTCTTTGATGGCATTGTGTTGGCCATAATGACATTGCATTGACCCCTGATGGGACTGGGGTGTGTGGGGTGTGGGGGGTCTGATAATCACATTTCCATCTATTTTATTTTTGAGATATTGGAGTCGGATCAAAATTTTCAGAGAAATCACAATATAAAAAAAAAGTGTAAAGCAAAGTACAAAGATTTGCTTCCATCAAAGCTGATTGGAGGACCCAACCTTTGCCACCCATAGCAGAACTGTTCTAAAGCAATCAATCCAGCGTTCACACAATACATGGGACTTTTCTACTGGTTTTTAAGATAAAAAAAAAAAGAAAAATTTCAGATGCCGTCTTAGCCCTTGTACACACGGACATTCTGCCAACCAAATCCGACGGATTGTGTCTGAAACTGTTGCATACACACGGTCGGACCAAGTTGTCGGAAAATCCGATCGTTCAGAACGTGATGACGTTATTTCGTTACGATGGGACTACGTTCAGGCTAGTAGCTAATAGCTTTGGTGTAGGAATTTGATCTGAGCATGCGTGGCACTTTGTCCGATCGGAATTCTCTACACATGATCGGAGTATGTCCGATCGGACCAGTTTGTCGGAAAATATTTCCAACAAGTTGGAAAATTGGGTCCGACGGATATTCCGACGGAAACAGTCCGATGCATACCACACACAGTCGGATTATCCGACAAAACGGTCCGATAGGACACATTCCGACGGAATCTCCGACCGTGTGTACAAGGGCTTAGTCTTGGATTGTGCAATAGGCCGGTCTGTAATTGTCCAAGGGGGTGAAAATCATTTTGAGGGTTCATAAGATCCCTCTTTATCGGGGCTTGGTAGTGTTGAACAAAGTGTGGCCTGGACTGATAAAATTAGAGGGATCATGAGGGGGTACGTAATCCAAACAATCGTTTCAGGTGGAAGAGACCAAACCCACATCTGGAGCAATCATACTAACCGCCTTTCATGAGACCTCCAATTCTACCAGCAGTGTCGGGATAAGGGGTGGGCAGAAGGGACGGCTACAATGGTCTCAGAATGTATTGTAGAGATGGGGATGCCGCAACTTCCTTCTACTAGAAGGCTGACAGGAGTAGTGACAGCAGCATCACTACTTCTGTCAGCCCAGTGCTGGAAGCAGCATGGAGAGGAGGATAGAGCCAGGAGGAGGTGCGGGCTGTGCACACTTTCCTCCTCATAAGATCACACATAATGAAGGGGGGGGGGGACACGAATTGCTGTCTTTGCCCTGGGCACTGGATCATCTTGTTCGGCATGGTGTACCAGTCCAATGCACACTTTGTTAGTAGTAACAAGGCCTTTTGAAGACCCAAAACCTGTTGGAATTTCATGATCCGAGAGTCTGAATAAAATTTAATCTGGACTTCATATGTTCTGCTTTTGGCTCTTTCATCCTTGCATGGCCAGTTTGTACTCAATCGGAGAGTCGACCTTCAACCACCACTCCTGGAGCAACTGCCTAAGGAGAATCATCCCCTCTACACTGCTATAAGAGTTCCAGCACCCCACACCTTTCTTCTACTTCCCGAGGGTTGGACTTGCGTTTGCCTCTTGGGGAAATTTTACCCCTTTTTGTCACTGGAAAAAAAAGAAAAGACATCTCCTCAAAAAAAAAAAAAAAAAATTTTTTTTACAGGTGTTGAGCTCTAACCACCTCAAGACCGGACACTTTCACCCACTTTCTGCCCAGGCCATTTTTCATCTTTCAGCAATTACTTAGTCATGCAACACTGTACACAAAAAACATTTTTTTAACCACTTCAGCCCCGGACCATTTTGCTGGCCAAAGACCAGACCACTTTTTTGCGATTCGGCACTGCGTCGCTTTAACTGACAATTGCGCGGTCGTGCGACGTGGCTCCCAAACAAAATTGACGTCCTTTTTTTCCCACAAATAGAGCTTTCTTTTGGTGTCATTTGATCACCTCTGCGGTTTTTATTTTTTGCGCTATAAACAAAAATAGAGCGACAAGTTTGAAAAAAACGCATTATTTTTTGTTATAATAAATATCCCCCAAAAATATATATAAAAATTTTTTTTTTCCCTCAGTTTAGGCCGATACGTATTCTTCTACATATTTTTGGTAAAAAAAAAAACGCAATAAGCGATTATTGATTGGTTTGCGCAAAAGTTATAGCGTTTACAAAATAGGGGGTAGTTTTATGGCATTTTTATTAATATTTTTTTTTTTACTAGTAATGGTGGCGATCAGCGATTTTTATTGTGACTGCGACATTATGGCAGACACATCGGACATTTTTGGGGCCATTGACATTTATACAGCAATCACTGCTATACAAATGCACGGATTCCTGTGTAAATGACACTGGCAGTGAAGGGGTTAACCAGTGGGTGGCAGTGTAGGGGTTAAGTGTTCCTAGGGGCGTGTCACTAACTGTGGGGGGCAGGGGTTTCTTTTAGTGAACACTGATCTCTGCTCCAATCACATGGAGCAGAGATCAGTGTCACTTGTTGCTAGGCAGAACGGGGAGATGCTGTTTACAATGGCATCTCTTCTGTTCAGCCACCCCGTGAGACGATCGCGGGTATGCCCGCGGCGATAGAGTCCGCGGGACCCGCGACCGGATTCACAGAGGTCCCGACCAGCACGCGAGCGGCGGCGAGCTCGCGATGGCAAGGCGGCATTAAAGATTGGACGTGCGCTGGTCGGGAACTGGTTAACGGACAGAGCTTTATTTTTTTATTTATTTTTAGACGGACAGAGCTTTATTGTGGTGGTATTTAATCACCATTGGATGTTTTATTTTTTGCTATATAAGCAAAAAAAAAAAAAAAAAAAAAACCTGGAAAAAAAACTAGTTTTTTGTTTCTGTTGTAAAATTTTGAAAATAAATAATATTTCTCCATAAATTTATCCCAAACTGTATTCTGCAACATATCTCAGATAAAAATAACCACCCAAATCAGTGTACATTATTTAGTCTGTGTGAACATTAATGGAGTCCTCAAACTATGTGATATATCTCAAAATTGATCAATCCTGATGTACTGACAGCCTTTGAGGCCTTGAAATGTCAGGACAGTACAAATCCCCCCCCCTCCAAATGACCCCTTTTTGGAAAGTAGACAGTCCAAGATATTTAGTAAGAGGCATGTTGAGATTTTTGACGTTGTAATTCTTATGTCACAACTTTCTCGAAAATGAAGAAATTAAATAAAAATGTGTTTTTTGTTTTACAAAGTTGTCAATTAATAATACATTTCTAACGCACATTATAGGTATTCTTAGAATTACACCCCCAAAACACATTCTGCTACTCCTCCCGAGTATGGGGCTTCCACATGCGTGAGACATGCGTGAGACTTTTTCACAGCCTGGCCACATAAAGGGGCCCAAAATCCAAGGAGCACCTTCAGCCTTTTCTAGGGGCATAAATTACACATCCAATTTCCTAACTACCTATCACATTTTTGGAGGCCGTGAAGCACTAGGGCAGTGGAAACACCCACAAAATTACCAAAGCTTACCAAAATTGGAAAGCAAACACACCAAGGTACTTTTAGGAGGTATGGCAAGTCTTTTTAAGACCTCACTTTATTCCCACAAGTTTTTGGAAAGCGCAGAAAGAAAATAATATAGAATTAATATATAAATAATATAGAATATAGAAAAATAGAATTTACTGACAAGTATAAAAAGGCAAAATTGGATATCCCCCTAACATGACCATACCCACCTTGGCCATGTGCACAGCCCTCAGCTGAGTCAGATTAGTCAGGGATACCTTATAGAAATGATGTCAACCCCCCCCCATCCCACCCCCTTACCTGCTCCTTCATCTCAGCATACACCTTCTCTGTGTTCAGCTCCACCTGGTGTTTCAGTTCTTGGAGGGCTGCATCTGCCTGTTGGGCCTGGATGGCCTGCATCTCTGTCATGCGTGCCATCTGCTCCTCCTTCTCCCTGGATAAAGACACAACGCATATTGATCAGATTATAAAAGAGTCAATCCATTCAAAAGTAATTTCATTTATCAATGGATACTGCCAGGCCGAGTCATCCCCCCACTTTCTTAGTGAGATCTCCTCACCATAATTATTGTTCCTACCTACCGTGGGTGTTCCCATTCCTTATTCTTATTAAATTCCAGGTAGTACAAATGAAAGACAGGAAAGGGAAGTCAGAGCCACTTGTAGTGCCCACGGTAGGTGCGCAGACCTGAACTCAGAGCAGAGTTCTGGACACTCATAATGAGGATCTGAGGTATTTTCATGAGTTTACTTATTTTGGAGACCAATAACCAATAAGGAGCGAAGCTTTGAACACCCAAAAATTATTTTTTTTGTATTCTAGTAGGGGCTGATAAAGTGCTTGAAAAGTTTAAGTTTCAAAAGAAACAGACACGTTATTTCCTGCACATATGTTAAGATGTGATTGGTGGGGCAAAAAAAGGGCCCTCGGCATCTACAGGTCACACAACCAGCTGAATGGTTTGAGAGGTCAGCCTGCCAGGCACATCCCCGCTGGACCTGTAGAGAGGAGTGATGCAAGTCATCAACCAACACAGGCTAACCAAACGTGGCCAAGAAAAGACACCACTCATATAGACAGTGTGACAGTGGGGGGGGGGGGGGGGGGACCTACTGAGAAATCTAACCATGAGCTTGACCAGATCCCCTTACATTAACATTCCCACCTTACCGTGGTCCTCACCTTACCTTGATCCTTATCCTAACCTTGGTCCCCACCTTACCTTGATCCTTATCGTAATCTTGGTCCTCCCCTTACCTTGATCCTTATCCTAACCTTGGTCCTCCCCTTACCTTGATCCTTATCATAACCTTGGTCCTCACCTTACCTTGATCCTTATCGTAACCTTGGTCCTCACCTTACCTTGATCCTTATCATAACCTTGGTCCCCACCTTACCTTGATCCTTATCCTAACCTTGGTCCCCACCTTACCTTGATCCTTATCCTAACCTTGGTCCTCACCTTACCTTGATCCTTATCATAACCTTGGTCCTCACCTTACCTTGATCCTTATCCTAACCTTGGTCCTCACCTTACCTTGATCCTTATCCTAACCTTGGTCCTCACCTTACCTTGATCCTTATCATAACCTTGGTCCTCACCTTACCTTGATCCTTATCCTAACCTTGGTCCTCACCTTACCTTGATCCTTATCATAACCTTGGTCCTCACCTTACCTTGATCCTTATCATAACCTTGGTCCTCACCTTACCTTGATCCTTATCCTAACCTTGGTCCCCACCTTACCTTGATCCTTATCCTAACCTTGGTCTCCACCTTACCTTTATCCTTATCATAACCTTGGTCCTCACCTTACATTGATACTTATCCTAACCTTGGTCCTCACCTTACCTTGATCCTTATCCTAACCTTGGTCCCCACCTTACCTTGATCCTTATCCTAACCTTGGTCCCCACCTTACCTTGATCCTTATCGTAACCTTGGTCCTCACCTTACCTTGATCCTTATCATAACCTTGGTCCTCACCTTACCTTGATCCTTATCCTAACCTTGGTCCTCACCTTACCTTGATCCTTATCATAACCTTGGTCCTCACCTTACCTTGATCCTTATCATAACCTTGGTCCTCACCTTACCTTGATCCTTATCATAACCTTGGTCCTCCCCTTACCTTGATCCTTATCATAACCTTGGTCCTCACCTTACATTGATACTTATCATAACCTTGGTCCTCACCTTACCTTGATCCTTATCATAACCTTGGTCCTCACCTTACCTTGATCCTTATCATAACCTTGGTCCTCACCTTACCTTGATCCTTATCCTAACCTTGGTCCCCACCTTACCTTGATCCTTATCCTAACCTTGGTCTCCACCTTACCTTTATCCTTATCGTAACCTTGGTCCTCACCTTACATTGATACTTATCCTAACCTTGGTCCCCACCTTACCTTAATCCTTATCATAACCTTGGTCCTCACCTTACCTTGATCCTTATCGTAACCTTGGTCCTCCCCTTACCTTGATCCTTATCCTAACCTTGGTCCTCACCTTACCTTGATCCTTATCATAACCTTGGTCCTCACCTTACCTTGATCCTTATAACCTTGGTCCTCACCTTACCTTGATCCTTATCCTAACCTTGGTCCCCACCTTACCTTGATCCTTATCCTAACCTTGGTCTCCACCTTACCTTGATCCTTATCGTAACCTTGGTCCTCACCTTACCTTGATACTTATCCTAACCTTGGTCCTCACCTTACCTTAATCCTTATCCTAACCTTGGTCCCCACCTTACCTTAATCCTTATCATAACCTTGGTCCTCACCTTACCTTGATCCTTATCGTAACCTTGGTCCCCACCTTACCTTGATCCTTATCGTAACCTTGGTCCTCACCTTACCTTGATCCTTATCGTAACCTTGGTCCTCACCTTGCCTTGATCCTTATCCTAACCTTGGTCCCCACCTTACCTTGATCCTTATCCTAACCTTGGTCCTCACCTTACCTTGATCCTTATCATAACCTTGGTCCCCACCTTACCTTGATCCTTATCGTAACCTTGGTCCTCACCTTACCTTGATCCTTATCCTAACCTTGGTCCCCACCTTACCTTGATCCTTATCCTAACCTTGGTCCTCATCTTGCCTTGATCCTTATCCTAACCTTGGTCCCCACCTTACCTTGATCCTTATCGTAACCTTGGTCCCCACCTTACCTTGATCCTTATCGTAACCTTGGTCCTCATCTTACCTTGATCCTTATCCTAACCTTGGTCCCCACCTTACCTTGATCCTTATCCTAACCTTGGTCCCCACCTTACCTTGATCCTTATCGTAACCTTGGTCCCCACCTTACCTTGATCCTTATCGTAACCTTGGTCCCCACCTTACCTTGATCCTTCTCCTAACCTTGGTCCTCACCTTACATTGATCCTTATCCTAACCTTGGTCCCCACCTTACCAATGCCACCAAAGAAAGCGTACGACACTCTGAAATGCTCTCAGTACAGCTTTATCTGAGGTTACCAAAATCAAATTTGATCCACATTTTTAGTTAATGTACAAAATCTCATATTAGCTTTATGTTAGAACTCTAGGCAATTAGTGAAGTACACAGATTATCAACAAAGGATTTTTATTTTTGTCCATCTATTCCTAAGATTTTCACAGCTCTACCACACAGGACAGCCCTGTCTGATGGAGGAAGAGGAACCTGATTTTTCTATGCCACAGTTAGCCACTTGCTGCTGGGCCACGTACCCAAAATCTTGGGGGAAAAAAATACACTTTTCTTAGTTTCTGTTATACAATTTTGCAAAGAAATAACATTCTTTATAAATTCAAGCAAAAATGTATTCTGCTACATTTGTTTGGTATTAATATATTAATAACTCAAATCAGTGTATATTATTTAGTCTGTGTGAAAGTTATAGAGTCCACAAACTATGGTGTATATATATATATATATATATATATATATATATATATATATATATATTTAAAAATAGAATTATCCTGTTGTACTGACTGGCTTACGCATTTTATAAGGCCCTAAAATGCCAGGGCAATACAAATATCTCCCAAATGACCCCTTTTTGGAAAGTAGACATAGTCCAATGTATCTAGTAAGAGGCACGGTGAGTTTTTTGTCACATTTTTTTGGAAAACAATTAAGAAAAATAAATATTTTTTCAGAACATATTCAGAACTACTACATGTGTGAGACTTTTTCACACCCTAGATGCATAGAGGGGGCCCAAAATCCAAGGAGCGCCTTTCCCCTTTTTGGAAAGTAGACATAGTCCAATGTATCTAGTAAGAGGCACGGTGAGTTTTTTGTCACATTTTTTTGGAAAACAATTAAGAAAAATAAATATTTTTTCAGAACATATTCAGAAATACTACATGTGTGAGACTTTTTCACACCCTAGATGCATACTAGGGGCCCAAAATCCAAGGAGCGCCTTTGGATTTTTAAGGCGCATAAATTTACACATCCAATTTCCTGATTACCCAACATTGTTTTTGGAGGCCCTGGAGCACCAGGACAGTTGAAACACCCACAAAATGACACCATTTGTAAAGCAAACAGAATTTCCTGAAAGGCATAGTGAGTCTTTTGAAAACGTAATTTGTTTTGCCAAAAAGTCTTTGGAAAATTCAAGAAAGAAAATGTTTTTTTTATACAGAGTTGACTATTAATAAGATATTTCTCCCACACGGCATAGGCATACTTAGAATTATGCCCCAAAATACATTCTACTACTCCTCCCATGTATGAGACTTTTTCACAGCCTAGCAATATAGAGGGACCCAAAATACAAGGAGCACCTTCGGGCGTTCTAGAGGAATAAATTGCGGGTCTAATTTCTTGACTACCTATCACATTTTTAGAGAACCTGGAGCACCAGGACAGTGGAAACAGCCACAAAATTGCCACATTTTGGAAAGCAAACACCCTAGGGTATTTTTAAGAGGCATGATGAGTCATTTAAAGACTTTATTTTTTGTGCCACAAGTTTTTGGAAAATACAGAATTTAAATGAAAATTATTTTTTTACACAAAGTTGTCAATTTAATAAGATATTTCTCACACACAGCATGTGCATACTTAAGCCGCGTACACACGGGTGGACTGTCTGTCCAACTTAGTCCGTCGAAACACATTTCAGCGGACAGTCCGCTCGTGTGTGGGCTTCAGCTGACTTTTTCAGCGGACAGTCTGGCGGACCAAGTCTTTCGGAATTTCCGTAATACAGTCCGTCCAACTTTGGTTTCAGCGGACAGTCCGCTCGGGAGTAGGCTAGTTCGACGGACTAAGTATGGCGCATGCTCAGAAAGGATTTACACGGCGAAAGGTTGCATTGCAGTGTATTGGACGTCCTATTTCTAGTCCCGTCGTACGTGCTGTACACGTCATCACGCAAGCTTTCGACGGACTGTTTGTTCATCGTGTGTGGTCAAGTCCGTTCATTCGAAAGTAGGACGGACTGTCCGTCGGATTGTCTGACGGACTTAGTTGGCCAGACAGTCCGCCCGTGTGTACGCGGCTTTAGAATTATGCCCAAAAACACATCCTATTACATACAAAAACATTCTACTACAGACTTCTGAGTATGGCGATACCACATGTGAGACTTTTTCACTGTCTGGGATAATTATATATCGGACATTGTATCTTGTGTATCACAAAAAACAACGAATTGTATCAAAACCAATGTACTGCAATGGTTGTGTTCCGTCAGATTAGGAAACCCGTCAGATTCCGTAGCGGAAGTGACGTTCCATCACGGCCATCTTGGTACACCCCGCACTTAGCCACGTTAAGTCTACAGTCTGAAGTCGCCAAGCGGACATCTTTTTAAAACCCATCAAAGTCTTGCATTTTACACATATTTTTACCACTAAACTGAGCTTATACCGTGACATACACTATTTAGAAGTCCGTGACACTGTTTTAATGGTCAATTTTATAAGCAGCGGCAAGCCTGCTGATTTCACAGGTTTGCTGATCTGACAGAAGACCACTGCTTTTAAAATTCAACATCAAAACAGTGTCACAGACTTATAAATACTGTATTTTACTATATAAGCTCAGTTTAGTGGTAAAAATAAGTGTGAAATGCAAGACTTCGGTGGGCGTAAAAAGATGTCCGCCTGGCGACTTTAGGCTTAGTGTGGCTGAGTGTGGGGTGTACCAAGATGGCCGTGACAGGACGTCAATTCCGTAACAAGTTTTGACGGGTCGCCTAATCTTACGGAACAGTTGCCTCTATAAGAGTGGTCAGGGAATATTATAGCTTGGTGTACAAAAGAGAACAAAAAAGAGTTCCTATGGTTCCAGGAGTGACGTAGCTCGCAGGGGATGGAGGGGACTGGTGTCTCACAGGAATATATTCAGTCGAGCGCACAGATGGGTCAGTTCAGACCACAGGCAGAGACATGGTCAGCAAACAGGCAAAGGGTCGGTCCAGGCAACAGGCAAAAATGTAGTCAATAAACAGGCCAGGGTCAGTGCAGGTGGCAGGCAGAGGCAACACTGCAAATGGTGTGGGGGTGATCAGGCTGCACTGGTCTGGTGACAATGGGGACCAGTGTGGTAGCAATCAGGAACACTGCTGCTGACTTACTGTATACCAGGCAGGTGACACTGGGACTGGTGCAGGGACAATATTACTTGTTTACACTGGCATGATCAGGGACACTGTACACTATATTACCAAAAGTATTGGGACACCTGCCTTTACACACACATGACCTTTAATGGCATCCCGGTCTTAGTCCGGAGGGTTCAATATTGAGTTGGCCCTTTGCAGATATAACAGCTTCACCTCTTCTGGGAAGGCCGTCCACAAGGTTTAGGAGGGTGTCTATGGGAATGTTTGACCCATTCTTCCAGAAGAGCATTTGTGAGGTCAGGCACTGATGCTGGACGAGAAGACCTGGCTTGCACACTCTAATTCATCCCAAAGGTGTTCTATTGGGTTGAGGTGCAGGTCTGTCAAGTTGCTCCACCCCAAACTTCCATGTCTTTATGGACCTTGTTTTGTGCACTGGTGCACAGTAGTCATGTTGGAACAGGAAGGGGTCGTCCCAAAACTGTTCCCACAAAGCTGGGAGTATGAAATTGTCCAAAATGTCTTGGTATGCTGACGCCTTAAGAGTTCCCCTCACTGGAACTAAGGGGTCAAGCCCAAACCTTGAAAAACAGCCCCCCCCCCCCCCCACCATAATCCCCCCTCCACCAAATGTTTTGGACCAGTGTACAAAGCAAGGTCCATAAAGACATCGATGAGTGAGTTTGGGATTAAGGAACTTGACTGGCCTGCACAGGGTCCTGACCTCAACCCCTTAGAGCACCTTTGGGATGAATTAGAGCGGAGACTGGAAAGCCAAGGCTTCTCATCCACATCAGTTTACGTTCATGTCCTTGTAAAGGCATGCGTCCCAATACCTTTGGTAATATAGTGTACCTGGTGTGGTGAAATCAGGGACAATATAACTGGTGAGGCGGTGATTAGGGAAATTGATGCTGGTGTGGTTGGTGATCAGAGACAATATGAATGGTGTGGCGGTGATTAGGGACACTGTGTGTGGGTGCCAATGATTGGGGACAATGATTAGTGTGGCAGCAATCAAGAACACTGCTGCTGACTTATACTGGTCAGGTGGCACTAGGACTGGTGCGACTACAATCAGGGAGACCGTTGCTTGTTTACACTGATGTAGTGACACTAACCGGTGCGGCAGTGATCAGGCACAATGACCGGTGCGGCGGTGATCAGGCACAATGACCGTTGCGGCGGTGACGAGGCACAATGACCGGTGTGGTGGTGATCAGGCACAATGACCGATGCGGCGGTGATCAGGCACAATGACCGGTGCGGCGGTGATCAGGCACAATGACCGGTGCGGCGGTGATCAGGCACAATGACCGGTGTGGTGGTGATCAGGCACAATGACCGATGCGGCGGTGATCAGGCACAATGACCGGTGCGGCGGTGATCAGGCACAATGACCGGTGCGGCGGTGATCAGGCACAATGACCGTTGCGGCGGTGACGAGGCACAATGACCGGTGTGGTGGTGATCAGGCACAATGACCGATGCGGCGGTGATCAGGCACAATGACCGGTGCGGCGGTGATCAGGCACAATGACCGGTGCGGCGGTGATCAGGCACAATGACCGGTGTGGTGGTGATCAGGCACAATGACCGATGCGGCGGTGATCAGGCACAATGACCGGTGCGGCGGTGATCAGGCACAATGACCGGTGCGGCGGTGATCAGGCACAATGACCGGTGTGGAGGTGATCAGGCACAATGACCGGTGTGGAGGTGATCAGGCACAATGAATGGTGCGGCGGTGATCAGGCACAATGACCGGTGTGGTGGTGATCAGGCACAATGACCGATGCGGCGGTGATCAGGCACAATGACCGGTGCGGCGGTGATCAGGCACAATGACCGGTGCGGCGGTGATCAGGCACAATGACCGGTGCGGCGGCGATCAGGCACAATGAATGGTGCGGCGGCGATCAGGCACAATGAATGGTGCGGCGGCGATCAGGCACGACTGGTGTGGTGGTGATCAGGCACAATGAATGCTGCGGCGGCGATCAGGCACAATGAATGGTGCGGCGGCGATCAGGCACAATGAATGGTGCGGCGGCGATCAGGCACGACTGGTGCGGCGGCGATCAGGCACGACTGGTGCGGCGGTGATCAGGCACGACTGGTGCGGCGGTGATCAGGCACGACTGGTGCGACGGTGATCAGGCACAATGAAAGGTGCGGCGGTGATCAGGCACAATGAAAGGTGCGGTGGTGATCAGGCACAATGAATGGTGCGGCGGCGATCAGGCACAATGAATGGTGCGGCGGCGATCAGGCACAATTAATGGTGCGGCGGCGATCAGGCACCATGAATGGTGCGGCGGCGATCAGGCACGACTGGTGCGGCGGCGATCAGGCACGACTGGTGCGGCGGTGATCAGGCACGACTGGTGCGACGGTGATCAGGCACAATGAATGGTGCGGCGGCGATCAGGCACAATGAATGCTGCGGCGGCGATCAGGCACAATTAATGGTGCGGCGGCGATCAGGCACGACTGGTGCGGTGGTGATCAGGCACGACTGGTGCGGCGGTGATCAGGCACAATGAAAGGTGCGGCGGTGATCAGGCACGACTGGTGCGGCGGTGATCAGGCACAATTAAAGGTGCGGCGGTGATTAGGGACACAAACTGGCAACACTGGTCTGGTGACATTGTACAACTCTGGCAGTGATCAGAGATAATGGCTGGCGGCACTGACATACAGTAATATCAGAGCAGCCAGCCATTGTAAATTACCACCATTGTGGTATTATGTCACCAAAAAAAGGCGGGAAACACCGCGGCCCGGTACTCAGATGGGTGCAGGATATCAGTCACTGGGATGGAACAAAGAAGACTAAGGAAGGGTAAAAACAAGGATTTTGTGAAAATAAAGGCGTTATAAGAGCAAACCGAACGTCAGTTTTACAAGTACTCGCCCCGATGTGCTGGACTTTCCCCTTTAAGGCCTCATGAAATGGTTATTCTCGGCATTATCTGAACACTTCGGTACATTTCAGAATAAAATCCATTGACCGGAGCGCAGGCAGAGGAGGCAGCAGAAGAAGTGGAGTAAATTATGGAGCTCGGTGCCAGAGGCGCTCTACAGACCGCTATATAAAGACGGGGAGTGCTGTGGCCTAGTCCTCGCCGTTCTGTGTTTTGCTGTGCAAAACCATTCAAGCAGAAGAAGAAAGCAAAGGAAGATCAAAGCAGCTTTGGAGGAGCCAGGGATGAGAAAAATGAAATATTTATTGCCATCAAAACACCATCCTTGGCCGAAAAAGCCCTCGGGGAGGCCGCACATCCTACAGCTTCACAGGGAAGTCCTCCTTGATTTAACCACACAGGACAACTGTGTCTGCTCAATGCGGCCCTCATCCTCGGCCAAGCTGCTGCTACCGTTGTATGACCTTGTTATAACATGGCGCCGGTGAAAAGGAACGGACAGCCTATCTCCAGAGTATAGAAACCTGGCTGCTTCTGGGCCTTGTGTGGTCCCGGAGCCTCGTTGAGATCCTCAGTGAGTTGAACTAAAAGATACCAGATTGTTCTCTAGGCCATCAAAGCTTTCTTACAATGTTCTTCAAATAATAGTCTGGGAATTTTTTTATTTTTTTTCACACGTGTGCCAGGGATAAAACTCATACAAATAGCTGTTCGTTATAAACGAGAGTATTCTGTTTCATGCATATTTCATAACTGGTAATATATTTTGGCCATGGACTATGGAGTTCATAGTTCATAGTTAGTAAGATTGAATAAAGACACCAGTCCATCCAGTTCAACCTGAGCGAGTGTCTACAATTGTCCCTATCCCTGTACATTGCACACTCACATCGGTCCCTACCCTCAAGGAGCCCACAATCTAAGGTCCCCCATTCATATACTAGGGCCTATTTTGGACAGAAGCCAATTAATCTACCTGCATGGACTATGGAGTTGTCCCCCCTCCCCTCATGCCCATTAAGATGGAGTTTCCTCCACTTCGCAGTTATTACAGCTTCTACATGTCTGAAAAGTTTTTCCACGAGTGTCTGGAGTGCGTTTGCCTGAATGTTTAAATGTAAATGGTAACTATAAATGGTAAATATAAATGGTGCTGGAGAAATTAGGAATACCTTATAAAATCCTAAAAGAAAACGTCCATAAGTAGTAAGTCTATAGTAAAAAAATGTCCATACTCTGTAGAAATACAAAAAAAAGGGAACATAATGGGGACGCCAAACTAAGTGCAGTATAGGACCAACCCTGAACGTCTTGTGGGAGGGAGGACATAGGCCTTCTGGCTTGGTTCGCCCTCTCTTTGGGGGGGGTCTGACTTTGGGGGAGCCCCTACCCTAGTACCTGGGTGGGTCTGTCTCGGCAGACCTTCCGGAGAAAGGCGGTCGCCCAGCTTCGGCTGGATGGGCCATGTATTTGGTACCTCAGTCCCCGTCTGGAGCCTAATGCCCCGGGGGGATCAGGGTAAGGTCCTTCCTTGTGGAGGACAGCAGACACCCGTTGCACGTTTTTGTGTGTCACTCTTGATGCGTGTCCACTTTTTTTGGCACCGGGTGGAAGTTTTTGGGTGTGTTTTGCACGCCATAGGCTTTTTCAATCGAAAAATAAATATGGAATCTTCATACTGCACTTAGCTTGGCCCCCCTTGTGCTCCCTATTTGTGAGGTCAGGTATGTTGGATGACAAAAGCTGGTATGCAATTGATGCTCCAATTTATCTTAGCCCTTGTACACACGGTCGGAGAATCCGTTGGAATGTGTCTTATCGGACCGTGTCGTCAGATAATCCGACTGTGTGTGGTATGCATCGGACTGATTCCGTCCGACCCAATTTTCCAACATGTTGGAAATATTTCCCGACCAACTGGGCCGGACGGACCTAATCCGATCATGTGTAGAGCATTTTCATCGGACCAAGTGCCACGCATGCTCAGATCAAATTCCTACATCAAAGCTATTGGCTACTAGCCTGAATGTAGTCCCATCGTAACGAAATTATGTCATCACGTTCTGAATGATCTGATTTTTCGCCAACTTTGTCCGACCGTGTGTATGCAACAGTTTCGGACAAGATCCGACGGACAAAATCCGATTGGGCAAAATCCGACGGATTTGGTTGTGGAAATCTCCGACCGTGTGTACAGGGGCTTAAAGTAGTCCAGTAGGGTTGAGGTCGGTGCTCTGTGCAGGACACTTGAGTTTCTCCACATAAAGGATAACCTCAAGCGTTTTGGATCCTAGTCCAAACCCACCTGAGGGATCCCGCTGGGAAGCTGTCACTGTCTGTAGCCAATGAAAAACAGCCGTCGCAATCCCTGCTCTGCAACCACATGTATATACATGCCCCTTATACACATGTGGCAGAAGGGAGGGGAGAGGAATGCCTTGGCTGCTTATGATTGGCCAAGAACAGATGACAGCTTCCTGGTGGGATTGCTCAGGAGGGTTCAGACTAGGACTGGAACATGCCTGAGTTCATCCCTACGCCACATCAAACTGGTCAGACTAGGACTGGAACATGCCTGAGTTCATCCCTACGCCACATCAAACTGGTCAGACTAGGACTGGAACATGCCAGAGTTCATCCCTACGCCACATCAAACTGGTCAGACTAGGACTGGAACATGCCAGAGTTCATCCCTACGCCACATCAACCTGGTCGGACTAGGACTGGAACATCATCCCTACGCCACATCAAACTGGTCAGACTAGGACTGGAACATGCCAGAGTTCATCCCTACGCCACATCAAACTGGTCAGACTAGGACTGGAACATGCCAGAGTTCATCCCTACGCCACATCAAACTGGTCAGACTAGGACTGGAACATGCCAGAGTTCATCCCTACGCCACATCAAACTGGTCAGACTAGGACTGGAACATGCCTGAGTTCATCCCTACGCCACATCAAACTGGTCAGACTAGGACTGGAACATGCCTGAGTTCATCCCTACGCCACATCAAACTGGTCAGACTAGGACTGGAACATGCCAGAGTTCATCCCTACGCCACATCAAACTGGTCAGACTAGGACTGGAACATACCTGAGTTCATCCCTACGCCACATCAAACTGGTCAAACCATGTCTTTATGGAGCTGGCTACATGCACAGGGGCAAAGTCGTGGTAAAAAAGAAATGGGTCTCCCCCAAACTGTTACCACAAGTTTGGAAGCACATACTTGTTTTTGTATACTGTAGTATCAACAGTACCTACCACTGGAAACACCCAAACTCAATAATTGGGAGGGGTGTCCATATACCTTTGGTCAGAGAGTATATTTGTGGCCCTCAGCATAGTACAGTAGAGTAACCTCACTCAAGACTTCCAAGTCCACTGTAGAATCAGGATCATGGTGCTAGGCAATCTTGAAGGAATACAAGCTGATCACTTGGCAAAGAAACTTCACATTTTCAGCGAGATAGGTCGATGGGCAAGTAGCCACAGCCATATCGCAATAGCACAAATATTAGATACATTTTTTTTTTATTATCATTATTCAGGCCAAATTTTGATTCTATGGCCTAGAGATGTCTTGCCTGGTCAGCAGAGAAGTAGATGGGACTGGGGAGTGAGAGGAAAAATTCCAACAGGAAGCGTCTGAAGCACAGGAACATTTCATGGCTCTTATTGAAATTCCGCAGCATTTTCAAGTTGTAAAACATTTTACATGATCGTTAAATAGAAACTTTAACACATGCGAGTGATTCATGTGCTCTGTATGAGGACTTGGAGAAGAAGGTCACTGCAAAATAGTCACCAGGGCTCTCTGCTCCAAGTAAGGACCTGGAGAAGGAGGTCACTCTATAATGGCTGCCATGAATGAATAACTTGTATAGAGCTACATATGCAAAATAAATCGTCTCAGGGACTTTTTGCTGGCAGTGTCCATGTGGGTCTTCAGAAGAGATGGTCTTGAGCTTCTTCCTGAAGGCCAGATAGTTTTCCTCCAAGCGGATGTCCACGGGTAGAACACTCCATAGCCGCGGTCCTTGTACTGCGAACCTTCATTCGCTTTTTAATTTATAACAGGTCTTGGGGATGTGGAGGAGGTTCTGGTTAGTTGACCAGAGGGGGCAACCTGGGGTGTAGTGCTTTATTCTGTCGCGGGGGTATTGCAAGACTTTTCCTTGTGCACATTTGTGAGTGAGGCAGGAGGGTCTTGAATGTAACTCCATCCTTCACGGCTAGCCAATGGAGGTTCCTCAGGGACGGGGTGATCGATTCCCAGGTTTTTTTCCAATTACCAGTCGGGCTGCTGTGTTCTGGACAGTTTGTAGACGTGAAATTTGGTATTTTGGAAGTCGTAGGTAGAGGGAATTTGCGTAGTCGAGTCGGGAACTGATGATTGTTCCAACTACTGCTGCTGTATCTCCTTCCGGGATGAAGGGGATGAGTCTACGCAGTAGGCGAAGAAGGTAGTAGGATCTGCTGACTACTGATCCTATTTGTGTATCCATCGTCATGTTTGAGTCAAAGATGATTCCGAGGCTTTTGGCTTTAGTGCCGGGGTTGATGGGTTGTCTGAGGATGGCGAGTGGTGTGGACATTATGCCAGGGTTTTTGTTTCGGTTTGCGTGAAGGAAGAGGAGTTCTGTTTTGGATCCGTTGAGTTTAAGGGAGCTCTTCATCATCCAATCGTCGATCAATGAGAGACAGTTTTTCCAGTGCCTGGTATTGGTCTTTTTTTGTTGGTGATGCGTAGGTAGAGTTGGATGTCATCCGCGTAGGAGTGATAAAGTAGATCCTGGTTGCTGATGCTTTTGAGGAGTGGGTGGAGATAGATGTTAAAGAGCGCGGGTGACAGGGGTGATCCTTGAGGGACTCCGCATGTCATTTTTCATGTTTCCAAAGTGAAGGTTCCTAGTTTCACTTTCTGAGATCGGTTTTCTAGAAAGAATGCAAACCATGGCCAAGGCTCTCTGCTCTACATAAGGAACTGGAGAAGAAGGTCATTCTATAATGGCTGCCATGGCTCTCTGCTCTACATAAGGACCTGGAGAAGAAGGTCATTCTATAATGGCTTCCATGGCTCTCTTCTCTACATAAGGACCTGGAGAAGAAGGTCATTCTATAATGGCTTCCATGGCTCTCTTCTCTACATAAGGACCTGGAGAAGAAGGTCATTCTATAATGGCTGCAATGGCTCTCTTCTCTACATAAGGACCTGGAGAAGAAGGTCATTCTATAATGGCTTCCATGGCTCTCTTCTCTACATAAGGACCTGGAGAAGAAGGTCATTCTATAATGGCTGCCATGGCTCTCTGCTCTACATAAGGACCTGGAGAAGGTCATTCTATAATGGCTGCCATGGCTCTCTTCTCTACATAAGGACCTGGAGAAGAAGGTCATTCTATAATGGCTGCCATGGCTCTCTTCTCTACATAAGGACCTGGAGAAGAAGGTCATTCTATAATGGCTGCCATGGCTCTCTTCTCTACATAAGGACCTGGAGAAGAAGGTCATTCTATAATGGCTGCCATGGCTCTCTGCTCTACATAAGGCCCTGGAGAAGAAGGTCATTCTATAATGGCTGCAATGGCTCTCTTCTCTACATAAGGACCTGGAGAAGAAGGTCATTCTATAATGGCTGCCATGGCTCTCTTCTCTACATAAGGACCTGGAGAAGAAGGTCACTCTATAATGGCTGCCATGGCTCTCTGCTCTACATAAGGAGCTGGAGAAGAAGGTCACTCTATAATGGCTGCCATGGCTCTTTTCTCTACATAAGGACCTGGAGAAGAAGGTCATTCTATAATGGCTGACATGGCTCTCTACTCTACACAAGGAGCTGGAGAAGGTCACTCTATAATGGTCACCATGGCTCTCTGTTGTGAGGCCTCAAAGAAGGCGGTCACTCAATAATGGTCATCAGGGTGAGAAAAAGAGGAGAGAATCTAGCACCCATCGACACCCCACAGCACCGAACATAATACACACCATGGTATAAAAAATAATTTTGCTTTAATAGGAGCTCAACGCTTAACAAAATAAACTGCTGTAGCTCCTGAGAATAGGCGCTATAGCGTTGAAGATGATGTTGGATGGCCGGCATTCCAACGCCATGTGTGCAGGCCATCCAATATCATCTTCAATGCTATACCTCCTATTCTCAGGAGCTACAGCAGTTTATTTTGTTAAGCGTTGAGCTCTTATTAAAGGACAATAACCTTTTAATCCGATGGCGTGTATTATGTTCAGCGCTGTGGGGCGTCGGTGGGTGCTAGATTCTCACCGTCCATGGCAAATATTTACATGGGTTGGCGGGAGGAACAATCTTTGTTCTCTCCCGGCAACCTCTTTGCCAGGCAGATTTGTATGGCATGGGCGCTATATCGATGACCTTGTGATGGTGTGGGATGGTGACACTATAGGATTGCATGAATTTTGGAAATGCCTTAATGACAAATGGTTAAATTTGCATTTTTCAATTGAGCATGATGTTTTCAGTATCAACTTTTTAGACGTTACCCTAATGGGCGATCCAACTACGGGGGATGTTTCAACATGCACCTATAGGAAGCCATGCTCTGGTAACTCTACACTTTTTGCAGCCAGTTGTCATCCATCCCACACCATCAATGCCATACCCACGCCATCAATGTTATCCCCACACCATCAATGTTATCCCCACACCATCAATGCCATACCCACACCATCAATGTTATCCCCACACCATCAATGTTATCCCCACACCATCAATGCCATACCCACACCATCAATGTTATCCCCACACCATCAATGCCATCCCACACCATCAATGTTATCCCCACACCATCAATGCCATCCCACACCATCAATGCCATACCCACGCCATCAATGTTATCCCCACACCATCAATGCCATCCCACACCATCAATGTTATCCCCACACCATCAATGACATCCCACACCATCAATGCCATACCCACGCCATCAATGTTATCCCCACACCATCAATGCCATCCCACACCATCAATGTTATCCCCACACCATCAATGACATCCCACACCATCAATGTTATCCCCACACCATCAATGACATCCCACACCATCAATGTTATCCCCACACCATCAATGTTATCCCCACACCATCAATGCCATCCCACACCATCAATGACATCCCACACCATCAATGTTATCCCCACACCATCAATGTTATCCCCACACCATCAATGCCATCCCACACCATCAATGCCATCCCACACCATCAATGACATCCCACACCATCAATGTCATCCCCACACCATCAATGTTATCCCCACACCATCAATGTTATCCCCACACCATCAATGACATCCCACACCATCAATGTTATACCCACACCATCAATGACATCCCACACCATCAATGTTATCCCCACACCATCAATGTTATCCCCACACCATCAATGCCATACCCACACCATCAATGACATCCCACACCATCAATGCCATACCCACACCATCAATGACATCCCACACCATCAATGCCATACCCACACCATCAATGACATCCCACACCATCAATGTTATCCCCACACCATCAATGTTATCCCCACACCATCAATGTTATCCCACACCATCAATGTTATCCCACACCATCAATGTTATCCCAGACCATCAATGCCATCCCACAACCATCAATGTTATCCCCACACCATCAATGTTATCCCCACACCATCAATAACATACCCACACCATCAATGCCATCCCCACACCATCAATGCCATCCCCACACCATCAATGCCATCCCCACACCATCAATGCCATACCCACACCATCAATGCCATACCCACACCATCAATGCCATACCCACACCACCAATGCCATCCCCACACCACCAATGTTATCCCCACACCATCAATGTTATCCCCACACCATCAATGTTATCCCACACCATCAATGTTATCCCACACCATCAATGTTATCCCAGACCATCAATGCCATCCCACAACCATCAATGTTATCCCCACACCATCAATGTTATCCCCACACCATCAATGACATCCCACACCATCAATGCCATACCCACACCATTAATGACATCCCACACCATCAATGTTATCCCCACACCATCAATGTTATCCCCACACCATCAATGTTATCCCACACCATCAATGTTATCCCACACCATCAATGTTATCCCAGACCATCAATGCCATCCCACAACCATCAATGTTATCCCCACACCATCAATGTTATCCCCACACCATCAATAACATACCCACACCATCAATGCCATCCCCACACCATCAATGCCATCCCCACACCATCAATGCCATCCCCACACCATCAATAACATACCCACACCATCAATGCCATCCCCACACCATCAATGCCATCCCCACACCATCAATGCCATCCCCACACCATCAATGCCATCCCCACACCATCAATGCCATACCCACACCATCAATGCCATACCCACACCATCAATGCCATACCCACACCACCAATGCCATCCCCACACCACCAACGCCATCCCCACACCACCAATGCCATCCCCACACCATCAATGCCATCCCCACACCATCAATGCCATCCCCACACCATCAATGCCATCCCCACACCATCAATGTTATCCCCACACCATCAATGCCATCCCCACACCATCAATGCCATCCCCACACCATCAATGCCATCCCCTATGGGGCGTTCATTTGAGCCAAACTAAACTGTTCAACGGACTCAGCCTTTGGCCTGGAACGCAAGGTCATTCATCAGCGCTTATTGGACCGAGGTTGTAACGAATCTGTTATACACCAAGGACTGGAAAGGGTTTTGATAATGGACAGAGAGGAATAAAATAAGCCTAAAACCAAGAGAGAGAATAAAAGAAGAATAAACCTTATAAACCTTACAACTCTAGAGATAGAAGAATGGGCAAACCTATTACTATTATACTGGATTTATATGGCGCCAACAATTTACGCAGCGCTTTACAATATAAAAGGAGACAATACAGTTATAATACAATAAAATACAACAGGATTAAGAAGGCCCTACTCAGACGAGCTTACAATATAATAGACCTATTACGTTTGTAACTACATTTCCTCAAGAATATCATCAAATAGTCAGAATAATAATAAAAAAAAAATCTGCCAAAAAATACAGATAAAGATTGGACTTGCTCTTGCATTAAGAATGCCTCTCCCCAGAGCCTCCTCTCTCTCTTTTCCTTTCTCTCTTCTGTTTTTTTTTTTCCACGTACCTGGATTATTATTTCATCTTTTTTATTTAATGATTATTGAATTTTATGGTGTGCTTTCTTATGCATTTGTCTATATGTGTATGATTGTATGTAAATGTGTGTGTACATACATGTGCATATTATCACTACAAGGTGTGTGAAAATGAGTGGCATACACATGGATCACCCGGATCACATGGATCACATGGATCACCCAGATCACCCAGATCACATGGATCACCCGGATCGCCCGGATCACTCGGATCACCTGGATCACCCGGATCACCCGGATCGCCCAGATCACCTGGATCACCCGGATCGCCCAGATCACCCGGATCGCCCGGATCACCCGGATCACATGGATCACCCGGGATGTATTGCAGCCGATTCTCTTTTTTGGATAATTGCCTGCGATCAATTAAGACAATCAATGGGAGGAGCCTGTGATCTTTAGAGCTACTATTTACTATATACAAGTTTTATGTCTGTAATGTGGTTATTATGACTAAGGCCTTATAGGCTGAAACTCGTCAACTGACTTGAATCTGCATTTGTTCACGGTGGCTATTCAATCAAATGAAGACATTTTAAGAGCAGCAACCGGAGTGCGGATCATTTTTTCTAAATTACTCTACTCAGCCAGCGATTGTGGATTGAGCACCCGAGAGCTCTGCTATCTTCAGTGCCTTGCAAAAGTATTCACCCACCTTGGCATTTTTTTTTCGTGTTTTGTTGCCTCACAACCTGGAATAACATGGATTGTTTGAGGATTTGCATCATTTAACTTTGAAGATTTTTTTTTATTTTGAAGCAAACAACAAATAGGACAAAATAACAGAAAAAGTCAATGTGCAGAACTATTCACCCCCCCTAAAGTCAATACTTTGTAGAGCCGCCTTTTTGCGGCTATCACAGCTCCAAGTCTCTTTGGATAAGTCTCTATGAATCTTCCCACATCTCACCACTGGGATTTTTGCCCCATTCCTCCTCCTTGCAGAACTGCTCCAGCTCCTTCAAGTTGGATGGTTTGCGCAGCAATCTAAGTCTGACCACAGATTTTCTATTGGATTGAGGTCTGGGCTTTGACTAGGCCATTCCAACACATTTACATGTTTCCCCTTAAACCACTCAAGTGTTGCTTTATCAGTGTGTTTGGGGTCATTGTCCTGCTGCAAGGTGAACCTCCGTCCTATCCTCAAATCACACACAGAGAGGTTCAGGATTTGCTCAAGTATATCCACGTATTTATCACCATTCATCTTTCCCTCAACTCTGACCAGTTTCCCAGTCCGGACTGCTGAGAAACATCCCCACAGGATGATGCTGCCACCACCATGCTTCACAGTGGGGATGGTGTTCTTTGGGTGATGTGATGTGTTGGGTTTGCCCCAGACATAGCATTTTCTTTGATGGACAAAAAGTTCAATTTTAGTCTCATCAGAGCAGATCACCTTCCTCCATACATCAGACCAGATCACCTTCCTCCATACATCAGAGCAGATCACCTTCCCCCATACATCAGACCAGATCACCTTCCTCCATACATCAGACCAGATCACCTTCCTCCATACATCAGAGCAGATCACCTTCCCCCATACATCAGACCAGATCACCTTCCTCCATACATCAGAGCAGATCACCTTCCTCCATACATCAGAGCAGATCACCTTCCTCCATACATCAGAGCAGATCACCTTCCTCCGTACATCAGACCAGATCACCTTCCTCCATACATCAGAGCAGATCACCTTCCTCCATACATCAGACCAGATCACCTTCCCCCATACATCAGACCAGATCACCTTCCTCCATACATCAGAGCAGATCACCTTCCCCCATACATCAGACCAGATCACCTTCCTCCATACATCAGAGCAGATCACCTTCCTCCATACATCAGACCAGATCACCTTCCTCCATACATCAGAGCAGATCACCTTCCTCCATACATCAGAGCAGATCACTTTCCCCCATACATCAGACCAGATCACCTTCCTCCATACATCAGAGCAGATCACCTTCCTCCGTACATCAGACCAGATCACCTTCCTCCGTACATCAGACCAGATCACCTTCCTCCGTACATCAGAGCAGATCACCTTCCCCCATACATCAGACCAGATCACCTTCCTCCGTACATCAGACCGGATCACCTTCCTCCATACATCAGAGCAGATCACCTTCCTCCATACATCAGAGCAGATCACCTTCCTCCATACATAAGAGCAGATCACCTTCCTCCATACATCAGAGCAGATCACCTTCCTCCATACATCAGAGCAGATCACCTTCCTCCATACATCAGACCAGATCACCTTCCTCCATACATAAGAGCAGATCACCTTCCTCCATACATCAGACCAGATCACCTTCCTCCATACATCAGACCAGATCACCTTCCTCCATACATCAGACCAGATCACCTTCCTCCATACATCAGAGCAGATCACCTTCCTCCATACATCAGACCAGATCACCTTCCTCCATACATCAGACCAGATCACCTTCCTCCATACATCAGACCAGATCACCTTCCTCCATACATCAGAGCAGATCACCTTCCTCCATACATCAGACCAGATCACCTTCCTCCATACATCAGACCAGATCACCTTCCTCCATACATCAGAGCAGATCACCTTCCTCCGTACATCAGACCAGATCACCTTCCTCCATACATCAGACCAGATCACCTTCCTCCATACATCAGAGCAGATCACCTTCCTCCATACATCAGAGCAGATCACCTTCCTCCATACATCAGAGCAGATCACCTTCCTCCATACATCAGAGCAGATCACCTTCCTCCATACATCAGAGCAGATCACCTTCCTCCATACATCAGAGCAGATCACCTTCCTCCATACATCAGAGCAGATCACCTTCCTCCATACATCAGACCAGATCACCTTCCTCCATACATCAGACCAGATCACCTTCCTCCATACATCAGACCAGATCACCTTCCTCCATACATCAGACCAGATCACCTTCCTCCATACATCAGAGCAGATCACCTTCCTCCGTACATCAGAGCAGATCACCTTCCTCCATACATCAGAGCAGATCACCTTCCTCCATACATCAGACCAGATCACCTTCCTCCATACATCAGAGCAGATCACCTTCCTCCATACATCAGACCAGATCACCTTCCTCAATACATTTTGGGAGTCCCCCACATGCCTTTTCCCAAACTCAAAATGTGGCATTTTGTTTTTTGGTGAAAGTAATGTCTTTCTTCTGGCCGCTCTGCCATAAAGCCCAACTCTATGGAGCGTACGGCTTATTGCCCTCCTATGTACAGATACTCCAGTCTCTGCTGTGGAACTCTGCAGCTCCTCCAGGGTTACCTTGGGTCTCTGTGCTCCTCTCTGATTAATGCCCTCCTCGCCCGCTCTGTGAGTTTTGGTGTGCACCCATCTCTTGCCAGGTTTGCTGTTGTGCCATGTTCTTTCCATTTGGTTATGATAGGTGTGATGGAGCTCCTAGGGATCATCAAAGATTTGGAGATTTTTTTATAACCCAACCCTGACTTGTACTTCTCAACAACATTGTCCCTCACTTGTGTGGAGAGTTCCTTGGTCTTCATGGCAGTGTTTGGTTAGTGGTGCCTCTTGCTTAGGTGTTGCCGCCTCTGGGGCCTTTCACAAAGGTGTGTCTATGTAATGACAGGTCATGTGACACTTAAATTGCAGACAGGTGACATAATTTCACTATATATGCAACTTCTGAAGGTAATTGGTGGCAACAGAGCTTTTTATGGGCTTCATAACAAAGGGGGGTGAATACATACGCACATGACAATTATTTTTTTTATTTCTGAAAAATAGTTTTATGTATATATTTTTCTAATTTTACTTCACCAACTTAGACTATTGTGTTCTGATCATCACATATCATTCAGATTAAAAAGAAAATGTTGAACTGAAGGTTGTAATGTAACAAAATAGGTAAAAAGCCGAGGGGGTGTGAATACTTTTGCAAGGCACTGTATGTGGTGTATGGGTAGTAGCACTGACTTTTCTGTTTATACTCTTTGATGAGTGCAGATGAGTAGAAGAATGTGTTGGAGAATGATGGCTACCGCAATGTGAAGATATACAGTAGGTGACACATTTACTAGTTGACTGAAGAGAAGTGATAAGCATCTGAGGAAATGCTGGATGGATGATCTGCACACCCACGCCAAGATTATAGCAACTGCGACCAGCCCAACAATCTCTGAAAAGTACATTGGATGAGATTTTCCAGCATATGGGAAAACATACATAAGAAAGTCTTGTTGGTTTTCTGTTCTCTTCATACCACCCATCAGCCATAAAACATCAGACAGTCGCAGGCAAGGCGCTAATTCAGGGTTTCTCAACCAGGCTTCCTCCAGAGGTTGCTAGGGGTTCCTCCAGAGGTTCTTAGGGGTTCCTCCAGAGGTTCATAGGGGTTCCTCCAGAGGTTGCTAGGGGTTCCTCCAGAGGTTGCTAGGGGTTCCTCCAGAGGTCCTTAGGGGTTCCTCCAGAGGTTGCTAGGGGTTCCTCCAGAGGTTCATAGGGGTTCCTCCAGAGGTTGCTAGGGGTTCCTCCAGAGGTTGCTAAGCGTTCCTCCAGAGGTTGCTAGGGGTTCCTCCAGAGGTCCTTAGGGGTTCCTCCAGAGGTTGCTAAGGGTTCCTCCAGAGGTTGCTAAGGGTTCCTCCAGAGGTTCTTAGGGGTTCCTCCAGAGGTTGCTAAGGGTTCCTCCAGAGGTTGCTAGGGGTTCCTCGAGTAAAGAGCAATCTCTGCCTCTCAGATACGTTCCCACTGACACCATCGATATTTTTAGCTGTCGGTAAGGGGGTCATTTTTCCCAATGACCACAAGTGTAAAGACCATTTTTCCTACTGACCATCACACTAATGTATTATGAGTTGTAGATTCAATCATTTTTAGCAGAGGTTTCCTCAGACTGGAAGGTTATTTTAATGGTTCCTCTGTGTTGCAAAGGTTGAGAAAGGCTGCTCTGATTGGTGTCAAATGTCTGACTTTTGCTCAGGCATGTACTGGCCATCGGGACTAACGGGAGTTTCCCGGTGGGCCGATGGCTCAGTGGGCCACTCTGATGTAAGGGGTGCTGATGGGACACTGTTGTAAGGGGGCTGCTGATGGGACACTCTGATGTAAGGGGGTGCTGATGGGACATTCAAAATGTAAGTGGGCCGGTCTGGATGAAGTCCAGGGCCAAATTTCTGTCCCAGTCCAGCCCTGCTTTTGCTGGAGGTGTCAGAAAGGTTCTGGTGAACTCTCATACACTGGGCTGCACCTCTTCATGGTTGGGTAATGGTTTATATAAGTCTGTCGCTGTCCTGAGTGTTTTTGGTGTGCAGGTACCGGCAATCACAGCTGGCAGTGCAATCGGATAAAATGAAACTCGGACTAGAACCTTCAGGTCCCTGGAGCAAAAAAAACACAAAGAGCCCCCCTTGACCGCTGGGGCTCATTCCATTGGTCCCGGGGCCCTTCCCTCTGAGTGATAAAAAAAAAAGCTTCCTGCACTACTTTTCTGTGACTTTGGTGTGGTTTCAGTGCCCGTAGACTGCAGTGTTAAAGTGGTTGTAAACCCTTACAAACCACTTTGACCTACAGGTAAGCCTAGATTAAGGCCTTCCTGTAGGTCCAAGAAATATCTCCAAAACCTACAAGGTTTAGGAGATATTTACAAAAAGACAGGCACCGCTGTCTACGGCGCAGGCACACTGAGCATGCCGTTGCTAACGGCGATATACCCTTAGTGGTGGTTCCCGTGCACATGCACGAAAGTGACGTCATCGCTTCTCTGGCGCTGTGAGTGGCCGGAGCAGTGATACCCGGAAGATGGACGCTTTGTGCTACAGGGGACAGCGGCGACATCACTGGCTCCTGTGTCAGGTAAGTGACACATAATGGTCTACTATACGATGCGATGCGATGCGATGCATAGTAGTCCATTATGCTTTACCTTTACAGGGAGACAAAGAGGAAGTAAACCCATCAGGGTTTACTTCCTCTTTAAATCACAAAAGTTGCAAGGAAATCGCAAGCAAGTTGCAGAACTTTGGGTCACAGCAGAGTGAACTGAGCCTCCCAGTCCTGCAGCGTCCCCCACGGTGGCAGAACGCCAGGGCCCAGTCACAAGTGAGATCTTTGTGACCCCCTGGTAGGTCCACCATTGCTCAGACTACTCTAGGCTCAACTCTGCAACCTGACATGATCACAGATTATAAGGAGAACAAAATCGATCCCGCAGCAGTCTGCCTCAAGCCATCAATTGCACCAAAGTGGATCACCCATGCCGAGAAAGCCCAGGACAAGCGGCTCTCCCTTCACTCTCCAGTATGGCTTCTGCTCTCCGAACTACTGACTGCTCTGCTGGGCAGGCTTTTCCTTCCTAGTGCCCTATTGCACTGCTGTCCCAGCCCCTCCAAGTCCTCAACTTGTACAGGGCTGAGCAGCCTCTTTGCAGCCACTTCTTGTCTACATGCATTCCAGCGATGGCTGAATATGATTTCTCAGGGAGGGTTTGCTGATGGTGACACCAGAGGACTATGTCTGTGTAATGTGTGCTGACATGGCCACTTGTAGTCTCCACCAAAAGCCTGTGTGATAATGCAGGAACACCTCATACATCAATATAAGGCCCTGTATGAGGACTTTAGCTAAGATTGTGGCCTCAGCGAGGTCGTTCGCTGATCCTGACCTCCAGTAGAGGGCCTTCTGTTCCCTTCCATATAATCACCTTTCTAGCCCAAAATGTATAAGTGATGTAAGTCACATGGTGTGGTGGTATAGTGAGGTAATAAGACGACTGATGGAGGTATTTAGGCCCATCACTCATCAGTGCAGGAGAGGGATCGCGCTCCATACGGGACTTGTACTCCACCATTATTGTAGAAAAGTAAGGCCACAACTATTCCACATGGACGGATCCAAGTCGCGCCTCTATAAACACGACATGATAACTCTGCTGAATGGTATTTTCTTTACAATAAACCGTCTCAGCGGAAATCTCATAAAATGAAGAATGAACAACTTATCCATCTGTTCCCAATATCAATTATTTACCCAGATCCTCCTCGCACAACTACAGTGGGGGGAGGGGAGGGGGGGGGGGTTTAATTACTGGCACTACACATTTAATGATGATGACAAAATAAAAACAAATGCTTTGCAAGTTAACGCATCACATTCACCAACGCCGCCAGCCGGAAAAAAAAATGACATTCAAACCAAGCAAGTTATTTTATTCTATGGGAAAACAAATAGAAGACCGTAGAAGATTCGTATTCATTTATAAATGTTTTCTTCATTACACCTAATGCTGGACATCAAATTCCAAAACCGAGGCCCTTCATGTAGACTTGATCTTCACCCTGCTATGGCCATTAATATGAAGTTCACCTTCCCCTTACAAAGGCCATTAATATAGAGATGACCTTCCCCTTCCTACGACCATTAATATGAAGTTCACCTTCACTTTCCCTGTGGCCATTAATATGGAGTTCACCTTCCCCTTCCTATGGCCATTAATATGGAGTTCACCTTCCCCTTCCCATGGCCATTAATATGGAGTTGACTTTCCCATCCTATGGCCATTAATATGGAGTTGACCCTCCCCTTCCTAAGGCCAATAATATGGAGTTGACCCTCCCCTTCCTAAGGCCAATAATATGGAGTTGACCCTCCCCTTCCTAAGGCCAATAATATGGAGTTGACCCTCCCCTTCCTAAGGCCAATAATATGGAGTTGACCCTCCCCTTCCTAAGGCCAATAATATGGAGTTGACCCTACCCTTCCTAAGGCCAATAATATGGAGTTGACCCTCCCCTTCCCAAGGCCAATAATATGGAGTTGACCTTCCCCTTCCTATGGCCATTAATATAGGGTTGACCTTCCCTTTCCTTTGGCCATTGATATGGAGTTGACCTTCACTTTCCCTGTGGCCATTAATATGGAGTTGACCTTCCTTTTCCTATGGCCATTATTAAGAGTAGTCCTTCCCCTTGCTATGGCCATTAATATGGAGTTCACCTTCCCCTTCCTATGGCCATTAATATGGAGTTGACTTTCCCATCCTATGGCCGTTAATATGGAGTTGACCCTCCCCTTCTTAAGGCCAATAAAATGGAGTAGACCCTCCCCTTCCTAAGGCCAATAATATGGAGTTGACCCTCCCCTTCCCAAGGCCAATAATATGGAGTTGACCTTCCCCTTCCTAAGGCCATTAATATAGGGTTGACCTTCCCTTTCCTATGGCCATTGATATGGAGTTGACCTTCACTTTCCCTGTGGCCATTAATATGGAGTTGACCTTCCTTTTCCTATGGCCATTATTAAGAGTAGTCCTTCCCCTTGCTATGGCCATTAATATGGAGTTCACCTTCCCCTTCCTATGGCCATTAATATGGAGTTGACTTTCCCATCCTATGGCCTTTAATATGGAGTTGACCCTCCCCTTCTTAAGGCCAATAATATGGAGTTGACCCTCCCCTTCCTAAGGCCAATAATATGGAGTTGACCCTCCCCTTCCTAAGGCCAATAATATGGAGTTGACCCTCCCCCTCCTAAGGCCAATAATATGGAGTTGACCCTCCCCTTCCCAAGGCCAATAATATGGAGTTGACCTTCCCCTTCCTATGGCCATTAATATAGGGTTGACCTTCCCTTTCCCTGTGGCCATTAATATGGAGTCGACTTTCGCCTTCCTATGGCCATTATTATGGAGTTGACCTTCCCTTTCCTACGGCCATTAATGTGGAGTTGACCTTCCCCTTCATGTGGCCATTAATATGGAGTTGACCTTCCCCTTCCTATGGCCATTAATATGGAGTTGCCCCCTTTGTAGCGATATCATTCTCCGCACTTCTGGGAAGAATTTCCACAGGATTTTGGAGGGTGTCTGGGGGAATTTGTACCCATTTGTGAGATCAGATACCGATGTAAGATGAGACTATCTGGCTCCAATTCAACCCAAAGCTGTTCAGTATGGTTGAGGTTGAGGCTCTGAGCAGGACAGAGTTCCTTCACACCAAACTGATCACACCATGATTTTACAAAGCTCACTTTATCAAACTGACCAACGTACCACTAAATCCTTGCAAAGTTGTTGATGCAAAAATCCACAATTGCTCATGAAGTGAGTAACAACTGTTGCACTATATGACCAAAGGTCCAGGAACACCCGACCATCACACCTAAATAAACACGCTGGACATCATATTGGTTGAGAAGGCCTGGCTCACAATCAACATTCCATTTCATGCCAGAGGTGCTCGGTAGTGTTAAAGGCCAGGACATGGATATGCAAATCTTTTGCTCCACCATTCACAGTGCTGTGTAGGTCTTCATGGTTCTCCACATTATACTGGTCAAACAAGGTCTATGTGGAACTGGCTTTGCACACAAAAGACCTCGCATACAATCATTGTTTGCAAGTTATCCTATTCCGCCCTGACCTCATCCCTCATTCGGGGGGGGGGGGGGGGGGATGAGGTGAATGCTCTGTGTAGGCCAAGGTTCGCAATTTTGAAGCGTGACATGTTGGGTATCAATTTACTGGGCATTATATTATCTTTCACAATATTGAAAAAAATTGGGCCAACTTTACTGTTGTCTCATAGAGTGGATAAGTGTCAAAACCATTGTCAAGCCAAAGTCCCATCCATGCATTACTTCAGCAATCAGACGTCGTCAGGGGACAGGAAGAAAGTTCTTCCTGTCCCCTGACGATGTCCAATCGCTGACGAAACGTGTTTCAGTGGAGAATTGGCCTTTTTGATTTAAAGTGATTTCACAGAACAACCTGGACTTGTAAGACCGCCACGCAAAAACAGTGCAATATAAAGAATTGCAACGACCACCATTTTATTCTCTAGGGCTTGGGTAAGCAATCTGGGGCCCTCCAGCTGTTGCAGAACTACAAGTCCCATCATGCCTCTGGGAATAAATTGTAACTGCCAGTCTTGCAATACCTCATGGGAAACATAGTTCCACAACAGCTGGAGGGTCCCAGGTTGCCTACCCCTGCTCTAGGGTGTCTGAAAGAAAAAAAAAATTATATATAATATATATAATAATAATTTTTTCATATATATATATATAATGTTTGGGGAGTTCCAAGTAATTTTCTAGCAAAAAAAAAATGATTTTAACTTGTAAGCAACAAATCTCAAAAATAGGCTTGGTCCTTAAAAACCACTTCCCGCCCGCCGGCCGTCATATGACGTCCTCGACTTTGAATGGGGATATCTGAATGATGGGTGCAGCTGCAGGCATCATTCAGATATCAACTTTAGTGATGGTGATTCCCTACACCATAAAAACAATCATAACGGCTGTTCCACCACTTGATTGTTCTTATCGGCGGCAAGAGGGGAACCCCCCCGCCTTCCGCCGCCCTCCAGTGCTTCTACCGACTCACCGCTTCCATCGATGAGTCATAGAAGGGATCCGCCGGATGTTTACCATAGAGATTTCCAGCGGACCAGATGGTCCGCCGGAGTCTCTATGATCGTTTGGAGGCCGGGCGCAATGTTATGACGTCACGCCCGGCCTCTGCATTCAAACTAACGGTGCCGCCTCGGCTAGGAAGTCAAGATCTTTTTTACTTTTTTTTATTTCAGGCTTCCCAGCCTAGAGGTGAGACGTGGGGTGTTAGTGACCCCCAAATCTCACTGTAAAGAGGACAAATCATGCCATACTCCTATTACAGGGGATGTTTACAGTCCTTGTAATAGGAATAAAAGTGATCAAGATTTTTTTTTAAAAGTGTCAAACTAAAAAAAAAAAAAAAATAAGTAAAATTAATAATAAAAAATACAAATTTAAAGCGCCCCTGTCCCCGTGTGCTCGCACGCAGAAGCGAACGTAAAGTCCCGCCCACATATGAAAACAGTGTTAAAACCACACATGTGAGGTATTGCCGCGATCGATAGAGCGAGAGCAATAATTCTAGCCCTAGACCTTCTCTGTAACTCAAATCATGCAACCTGTAAAAAAAAAATTGAATGCGTCGCCTATGGAGATTTTTAAGTACCGAAGTTTGGCGCCATTCCACAAGCGTGTGCCATTTTGAAGAGTGACATGTTAGGTATCTATTTACTTGGCGTAACTGCATCTTTCACTTGATGCAAAAAAAATTGGGCTAACGTTACTGTGTTTTTTTTTTTTTTTTTAAAGCACAAAACAGTCCCCCCCCCCCCCAAAAAAAAAGCATTTGAAAAATTGCTACGCAAATACCGTGCAACGACAGCCATTGTATTCTCTAGGGTCTTTGTTAAAACCATATATAATCTTTGGGGGTTCTATGCAATTTTCTAGCCAAAAAAAAAAAAAATTATGATTTTTTACATGTGGGAGAGAAATGACAGAATTGGCCTGGGTGGTAAGTGGTTAACTGCTTCAGATCCACGCTATAGCCGAATGATGGCTACAGAGCGGACCTACTTTGCCGGGAGTATGTCAATGGACGTCCTCCCATGTCAGAGCGCCCTGCGCGCCCCCCTGCAGGGTGTGCTCGGTGCGGTCTGTGATCAGCCCAGTCTATGAAAAAAAAAAGCCAATCACCGGCGGCTCTAAGCCCTTGTACACACAGTCGGATATTCCGATGGAAAATGTCCGATCGGACCGCGTTGTCGGATAATCCGACCGTGTGTGGGCTCCAATCGGACTATTTCCATCGGAATATCCGACCGACAAAGTTTTAGAGCTGGGCTATAAAACTTTCCGACAACATGATCTGATCGGACTTTGTCCGATCATGTGTAGAGAATTCCGATCGGACAAAGTGCCACGCATGCTCAGATCAAATTCCTTGACCAAAGCTATTGGCTACTAGCCTGAACGTAGTCCCGTCGTAACTAAATAACGTCATCAATGTTACGAACGATCGGATTTTCCGACAACTTTGTCCAACCGTGTGTATGCAACACCAGTTTCGGACAAAATCCGATGGATTTTTTTGTCGGAATGTCCAATCCATGTGTACAAGGGCTTAGAGGGACATCAGTCCCGATCAAGGAGAGCTCCCGCCAGCTCATCTGTGCCCACCTGTGCCACCTGCCAGTGCCACCTACCAGTGCACAACAGTGCCACCTACCAGTGCCCTCCAGCACCACCTACCAGTGCCCACAGTGCCACCCATCAGTGCCTCATAAACAGTGCTGCACATTAGTGTCACATAACAGTGCCCATCAATGCTACCTATCAGGGCCCACCAGTGCCATCTATGAGTGGTACCTATCAGTAACACCTATCAGTGCCCATCAGTGCCCCCTTATCTGTACTCAGTGCCGCCTTATCAGTGCCCATTAGTACTGCTTTATCTGTGCCTATCAGTGCCGCCTTATCTGTGCTTATCAGTGCCACCTTATCTGTGCCTATCAGTGCCACCTTATCTGTGCCTATCAGTGCCGCCTTATCTGTGCCTATCAGTGCCGCCTTATCTGTGCCTATCAGTGCTGCCTTATCAGTGCCGCCTTATCTGTGCCTATCAGTGCCACCTTATCAGTGCCCATTAGTGCAGCCTAATAGTGCACACCAGTGCCGCCTCATCAGCGCATATCAATGAAGGAGAAAAATTACCTGTTTACAAAATTTTATAACAAACTATGAAACGTTACTATTATTTTTTTTGTTTGTTTAGCAAAAAATAAAACCCCTCAGCTGTGATTAAATACCACCAAAAGAAACCTTCGTTTGTGTGAAAAAAATAATAAAAATGTCATTTTAGTACAGTGTTACATGACCGCGTAATTGTCATTCAAAGTGTGACAGCGCTGAAAGCTGAAAATTGGCCTGGGCAAGAGGGGGGTTTAAGAGCCCGGAAAGCAAGGGGTTAAGCTGCTCCTGCATGTATTTGAGTTGTCTTTAGTTGTGTGTTTGGAGTGCAGATTGAATTTCTCTTTCTTGTGTGCGGAGTGTGTTGTATGAACGGATAGGACAATGTTATTTATGAAGAAGTCTACTCTCTGACCTGGTGATACACAAGGCGTCCCATGAACAGCATTATCAGCTCCCTGATTGCTTTTCCTTACTGCATGACATTGCTTGTTACTGGTCACTGAATAGAGATCTGTGTGGGAGTCATTCGATGTCCCAGCACAGACCGATCGCATCATCCGTCTCTCAGGGGGAATGCTGTGTGTGTGTCTTATGCTGATCCCATCTTTGATGTTCCAGCCACAAGCCACTGTTTGTTCTTCATCGGTCATGCATGAACTATCTGCCCACCTGCCCTTCCAGTAACACACATCTCTATTGTCCAGGGGGGGCCCCCGGGGGACCCAGCTGTGCACTACGAGCTGGAGACGGACCGCGCCTGCTCCACCGCTACCCCCAGCCCCATGGCTTTGACTCCATACACTGCGCAATAATTCTACGTATTTTACGGAATTTTTTTTTGCTAAAAAAAAATTACTTAGAACCCCCAAATATTATGTTTTTTTTTTAGCAAAAACCCTAGAAAATATTATTAAATATTATTATTATTAAATATTATTATTATTATTATTATTATTAAGCATTATTATTATTATTATTATTATTATTATTAATAAATATTATTATTATTATTAAGTATTATTATTATTAAATATTATTATTTCTTTAGTGTTTGATTTGTACTAAAATATGGTCGAAAAAACATATTTGATCACTCAAAGCAACAATTATCCATCTATTACAATGGGTGAATTGGCACCCATTACATAGCGAAACCATTGCGGGTGCGCTGGGGGAGGGGTACTTGATCTTCCCCCCTGAGGCACAGTGAGTACCCAGTAGGGGTGTCCGGGGGGGGGGGGGGAATCACCCTCTCACGTACTGACCTGGGTAAAACAAGAATATTCTTGTGAAATAATCTACTAACCAACCCATCGATTATTGTACTGAATAATGGTCTTTACCGCTACAATGTTATTAATGGATATTGTTAATGTTCCTTGTCATACTTATGGTATTTCCTGCTTCTTTTTTTTTTTTACCCATTTCTTGACAAATTTCAATAAAAAACCATTGAAAGGAAAATGGCAATCATAATATTTTATCTGTCTTTCAAACGCATTTTTTGGGGGAAAAAAATATACTTTAATGAAAAAAAAAAAAAAAAAAAACACAATAGTTACACCATTTTTTTTTTATATGAAAGATAATGTTACGCCGAGTAAATAGATACCCAACATGTCACGATTTAAAATTGCGCACGCTCGTGGAATAGCGGCAATATACGGTACTAAAAAAATCTCCATAGGCGACGCTTTAAAATTCCTTAGCCCTTGTACACACGGGTCAGACATTAAATTCGTCGGATTTTTTCCGACGGATTTTGTCCGAAACTGTTGTATACACACGGTCAGACAAAGTTGTCAGAAAATCCGACGTGATGACGTTATTTCGTTACAACGGGACTACGTTCAGGCTAGTAGCCAATAGCTTTGGTGTAGGAATTTGATCTGAGCATGCGTGCCACTTTGTCCGATCGGAATTCTCTACACATGATCGGAGCATTTTGTCGGAAAATTTTACCAACAAGTTGGAAAACTCGGTCCGTCGGATACTCCGACAGAAACAGTCCGATGGAGACCACACACAGTCGGAATATCCGACAAAACGGTCCGATCGGAAACATTCCGTCGGAATCTCAGGCTGTGTGTACAAGGGCTTACAGGTTACCAGCTTAGCGTTAGACGCTTTTCGCACTGAAGGCAGATTTCAATCATTTTAGCGCTACAAATAGAGCCTGTAAAGCGCCTGAAAACCGCCTCCCATTCATTTCCGTGTGAATTTTCACACTGGGGGGCGGTGCGCTTGCGGGACGTTAGGAAAAGTTTTCTTTGGTGTGGTTTTGGAGCGCTGCGTACAACACTCCCAAGACGCCCCTGCTCGTTGAAATTAATGGCCAGCGCGTCCAAAAAGGCCTGAAAAGCACTTCGGAAGCGCCGCAACACGGGCGTTTTAACTTATTTGGTGTTAAAAGCGCCCTGCTAGTGGCCGAAAAGCTAATGCACGGGGGGGGGGGGGGGGGGCAGTGTGAAAGGGCTCTTATAGAGGGGGGTCTGACGATAGAATTATTGCTCTCGCTCTAATGAGCGTGGTTTAAAGCAGAGTTCCGCCAAAAAAAAAAAAGTTTCTTTAAAGTCAGCAGTTACAAATCCTGCAGCTGACGACTTTTAAAATATTGACATTCACCTGTCCAGGGCGCCCGCGATGTCCTCACCCGAAGCCGATCTTTCCCTCGGCTCCTTGGTGGAGGCGTTGTCATCTTCGGTAAGGGAATCAGGAAGTGAAACCTTTGTGTCTTCACAGCCTGGCTCCCTACTGCGCGATCCCATTGGTCCCTGCTGTCTTCTGGGACCTGTGTGTCTTCCACAAGACAGCGGGGGAGGGGCCGGACATGGCGTAGATCACTGCGGAGCCTGCGGCGAACTACGCCCGGAAGTGGGAACAAATACCCGGATTAGACAGGGATCTGATCAGCGGAAGTTCCATTTGTGAGTGGAACTCCGCTTTAGACACCGTTTACATATGCGAGACGACTTACACATGCGTTCGGTTCTGCGCACGAGCAAGGGGGGACGGGGCGCTTTTAAAAATAATCTTATTCATTTTACTTTTTATTTTCACACTGTCCCTTTATTTTTATTTAGTAAACATCCTTTGTAATATAAATAAGGATGACAGGTCCTCTTTATTGAGAGATCTGCTGTCAAAAAGACCCCAGAGCTTTAATTTATCCTTAAAGTGGGGGTGCCCCCTAAAAAAAAAAAAAAAATGTAAAAGTCAGAAGCTACAAATACTGCAGCTGCTGACTTTTAATAATCGGACACTTACCTGTCCCGGGATCCAGCGATGCGGGGGAACGAAGCCCCCCCCCCCCTCGTTCCCCGTTTCCATTCGTGGCACCGGCATTCTTACTGTGGGCACCCACTGCGCATGCACGAGTGCGCCGTGATACGCCGCATAGTCATCTGGGACACGTGACAGGTCCCAGATGACTGTGCGGCGCCGAGGGGAAGTGATGTCACCAACCCGGGCAATGAAGGAGGCAGACTACAAGGGACCCCCTAGCAACAGCCATTTAGAGGTGAGTAAAAAAAAGTTTCCAAATTTTTTTTTTTTTTTTATGAATTTTAAGCAATTTTTTTTTTTTTGGTGGCAACACCACTTTAACAGCAAAAAAAAAAATTATTAAAAATTTTTTTTTGCATTTTTACTTTAAAGGGGTGGGCCAGCGAAAAAAAGTTAATAATTTAAAAGTCAGCAGCTACAAACACTGTAGCTGCTGACTTTTAATAAGCACACTTACCTTTCTAGGGTGCCCGTGATGTTGGCCGCCCGAGGCCGACCCGTCCCTCGGCTCTCGGTTCCCAGCGCTGCCATTCAAACTAAGGGAAACAGGCAGTGGAGCCTTGCAGCTTCACTGCCTGTTTCCTACTGCGCATGCGCGAGTCGCCCAGCGCTTTGTGAATGGGGCGCGCTGTGTTCTGGGACACGCACAGTTCCCACAACACACAGCGCCCCATTCCCCAGAAGACAACGCGAGGAGGAGAAGACAGAAGATCACAGTGGAGTAGGAAGAGGCAGATTAGGATGATCTGCCTAGTAACAGCCATTTCTGGTAAGTGAAAAAAATTATTATTATTTTTTTTCATTTTTTTGCAGCCTTTTTATGCTTTTTTTAATTTTATTTTTTTAAGGGTAAAGTTTGGCCTGAGAACTGGAAGCGACGTCAGACATTGCTCCGGCCCTCCAAGGGCATAGAGACGAGTGGCGGCCAGCTTGGCCTCACTTTCTGCCCAGCAAACATCTGCATCTGATCGCTCCGGGGGCTTCACCGATGTGTCAGGTCAGCCCGGGAACAACCGAAAAGCTGCTACCCTCCCGCCGCTGCTAAAAGTGATCTCGCGGGTGGACCACTTGTATGCGACAGAGAACCGGATATAGTAGAAAATGGTACCAGGGTAATGGCAGCTAGCCAATTGAGCATCAATGTAATGATGGATTCTTACTATGGGCCCATCGTCAAGAGGTTAAGATGCAAAAATTGAATTTTTTCCACAACGAGGTCCATCAAAAATGAGAAATAAAATGAAAGCACAGAAGTGTAGTGCCAGGGGATGGGCAACCTTGGCACTTGGCCTGCTGTAGAACTTCAATTCCCATGAGGCATTGCAAGACTCGGACTCTGACTCAACCAGGGTTCCTCCAGAGGTTGTAGGGGTTCCTTCAGCATTGGGAATTTCTGCCTCTCAGATAAGTTCCCACTCACATCATTGATCTTTTTAGCTCTCTGTAAGGAGGTAATTCTTCCCAATGACCACAAGTGTGAGGACCATTCTTCCCACTGACCACAAGTGTAAGGACCATTCTTCCCACTGACCACAAGTGTAAGGACCATTCTTCCCAATGACCACAAGTGTAAGGACCATTCTTCTCACTGACCACAAGTGTAAGGACCATTCTTCCCACTGACCACAAGTGTAAGGACCATTCTTCCCAATGACCACAAGTGTAAGGACCATTCTTCTCACTGACCACAAGTGTAAGGACCATTCTTCCCACTGACCACAAGTGTAAGGACCATTCTTCCCAATGACCACAAGTGTAAGGACCATTCTTCCCACTGACCACAAGTGTAAGGACCATTCTTCTCACTGACCACAAGTGTAAGGACCATTCTTCCCACTGACCACAAGTGTAAGGACCATTCTTCCCAATGACCACAAGTGTAAGGACCATTCTTCCCACTGACCACAAGTGTAAGGACCATTCTTCCCAATGACCACAAGTGTAAGGACCATTCTTCCCACTGACCACAAGTGTAAGGACCATTCTTCCCAATGACCACAAGTGTAAGGACCATTCTTCTCACTGACCACAAGTGTAAGGACCATTCTTCCCACTGACCACAAGTGTAAGGACCATTCTTCCCAATGACCACAAGTGTAAGGACCATTCTTCTCACTGACCACAAGTGTAAGGACCATTCTTCCCAATGACCACAAGTGTAAGGACCATTCTTCCCACTGACCACAAGTGTAAGGACCATTCTTCCCACTGACCACAAGTGTAAGGACCATTCTTCCCACTGACCACAAGTGTAAGGACCATTCTTCCCAATGACCACAAGTGTAAGGACCATTCTTCTCACTGACCACAAGTGTAAGGACCATTCTTCCCACTGACCACAAGTGTAAGGACCATTCTTCCCAATGACCACAAGTGTAAGGACCATTCTTCCCAATGACCACAAGTGTAAGGACCATTCTTCTCACTGACCACAAGTGTAAGGACCATTCTTCCCAATGACCACAAGTGTAAGGACCATTCTTCCCACTGACCACAAGTGTAAGGACCATTCTTCCCACTGACCACAAGTGTAAGGACCATTCTTCCCACTGACCACAAGTGTAAGGACCATTCTTCCCAATGACCACAAGTGTAAGGACCATTCTTCTCACTGACCACAAGTGTAAGGACCATTCTTCCCACTGACCACAAGTGTAAGGACCATTCTTCCCAATGACCACAAGTGTAAGGACCATTCTTCTCACTGACCACAAGTGTAAGGACCATTCTTCCCAATGACCACAAGTGTAAGGACCATTCTTCCCACTGACCACAAGTGTAAGGACCATTCTTCCCACTGACCACAAGTGTAAGGACCATTCTTCCCAATGACCACAAGTGTAAGGACCATTCTTCTCACTGACCACAAGTGTAAGGACCATTCTTCCCACTGACCACAAGTGTAAGGACCATTCTTCCCAATGACCACAAGTGTAAGGACCATTCTTCTCACTGACCACAAGTGTAAGGACCATTCTTCCCACTGACCACAAGTGTAAGGACCATTCTTCCCAATGACCACAAGTGTAAGGACCATTCTTCCCACTGACCACAAGTGTGAGGACCATTCTTCCCACTGACCACAAGTGTAAGGACCATTCTTCCCAATGACCACAAGTGTAAGGACCATTCTTCTCACTGACCACAAGTGTAAGGACCATTCTTCCCAATGACCACAAGTGTAAGGACCATTCTTCCCACTGACCACAAGTGTGAGGACCATTCTTCCCACTGACCACAAGTGTAAGGACCATTCTTCCCACTGACCACAAGTGTAAGGAGCATTCTTCCCACTGACCACAAGTGTAAGGACCATTCTTCCCAATGACCACAAGTGTAAGGACCATTCTTCCCAATGACCACAAGTGTAAGGACCATTCTTCTCACTGACCACAAGTGTAAGGACCATTCTTCCCACTGACCACAAGTGTAAGGACCATTCTTCCCAATGACCACAAGTGTAAGGACCATTCTTCCCACTGACCACAAGTGTAAGGACCATTCTTCCCACTGACCACAAGTGTAAGGACCATTCTTCCCACTGACCACAAGTGTAAGGACCATTCTTCCCAATGACCACAAGTGTAAGGACCATTCTTCTCACTGACCACAAGTGAAAGGACCATTCTTCCCACTGACCACAAGTGTAAGGACCATTCTTCTCACTGACCACAAGTGTGAGGACCATTCTTCCCAATGACCACAAGTGTAAGGACCATTCTTCTCACTGACCACAAGTGTAAGGACCATTCTTCCCACTGACCACAAGTGTAAGGACCATTCTTCTCACTGACCACAAGTGTAAGGACCATTCTTCTCACTGACCACAAGTGTAAGGACCATTCTTCTCACTGACCACAAGTGTAAGGACCATTCTTCCCAATGACCACAAGTGTAAGGACCATTCTTCTCACTGACCACAAGTGTAAGGACCATTCTTCCCACTGACCACAAGTGTAAGGACCATTCTTCTCACTGACCACAAGTGTAAGGACCATTCTTCCCACTGACCACAAGTGTAAGGACCATTCTTCTCACTGACCACAAGTGTAAGGACCATTCTTCCCACTGACCACAAGTGTAAGAACCATTCTTCCCCCTGACCACAAGTGTAAGGACCATTCTTCCCACCGACCACAAGTGTAAGGACCATTCTTCCCACTGACCACAAGTGTAAGGACCATTCTTCCCCCTGACCACAAGTGTGAGGACCATTCTTCCCAATGACCACAAGTGTAAGGACCATTCTTCTCACTGACCACAAGTGTAAGGACCATTTTTCCCACTGACCACAAGTGTAAGAACCATTCTTCCCCCTGACCACAAGTGTAAGAACCATTCTTCCCCCTGACCACAAGTGTGAGGACCATTCTTCCCAATGACCACAAGTGTGAGGACCATTCTTCCCAATGACCACAAGTGTAAGGACCATTCTTCCCACTGACCACAAGTGTAAGGACCATTCTTCTCACTGACCACAAGTGTGAGGACCATTCTTCCCAATGACCACAAGTGTGAGGACCATTCTTCCCAATGACCACAAGTGTAAGGACCATTCTTCCCAATGACCACAAGTGTAAGGACCATTCTTCCCAATGACCACAAGTGTGAGGACCATTCTTCCCAATGACCACAAGTGTAAGGACCATTCTTCCCACTGACCACAAGTGTGAGGACCATTCTTCCCACTGACCACAAGTGTGAGGACCATTCTTCCCAATGACCACAAGTGTAAGGACCATTCTTCTCACTGACCACAAGTGTGAGGACCATTCTTCCCAATGACCACAAGTGTAAGGACCATTCTTCCCAATGACCACAAGTGTGAGGACCATTCTTCCCAATGACCACAAGTGTAAGGACCATTCTTCCCAATGACCACAAGTGTAAGGACCATTCTTCCCACCGACCATCACACTTATGTATCATGAGTTGTAGATTTCTAATTTTTATCAGGGGGTTCCCCGAGACCGGAGAACTATTTCAAGGGTTCCTCTGTGTTGGAAAGGTTGAGAAAGGCCGCTCTGAGTACTCTAGGCATGACCCCCAGAGGTAGAAAGATGATGGGATTTGTAGTTTCAGCACACTTGGGGATTAGTAAGGTTGCCTATCCCCGTTGTGTATAAGAGATGGTCACTATGACCTCATAGTAACATAGTTCGGGTGAAAATAAGGACACAAGTCCATCTTCATTATATCAAGTGAAAAAATATGAATTAATAGAACACATAAAAAAACCTCCATATACAGAATGATATACCCACGGAGGATCCGGAGGACGGCAAAAACCACCGGGGCAGAATGAAGTCTCTCTTTATATCTCTGGAGAGACCTCATTTTCCAGAAGCATTCCCTGAAAAGGGTTTCGCGGAGGAGGGGGGTGGGAAACGCCCGGATCGAGGCCGGGCCCGTGGAACTCCCTCCCGGCCGCGGCGCCAGGATCCGACCTCATCCGTGACTTCTGCGGTTAAATGGAGAAGTACAGCACCTTGAAAAAGTATTCATACCCCTTGAGATTCCCCACATCTTGTCATGTTACAACCAAAAACGTAAATGTATTTTATTGGGATTTTATGTGATGGACCAACACAAAGTGTCACATAATTGTGAAGTGGAAGGAAAATGATAAATGATACAAATAAATATGTGAAAAGTGTGTGTGTGGGGGGGGGGGGGTCGAGGGGCATTTGTATTCAGCCCCCTTTACTCCGATACCCCTAACTAAAATCTAGAGGAACCAATTGCCCTCAGAAGTCACCTAATTAGTAAATAGAGACCACCTGTGTGTCATTTAATCTCAGTATAAATACCGCTGTTCTGTGAAGTCCTCAGAGGTTTGTTAGAGAACCTTAGTGAACAAACAGCACGATGAAGGCCAAGGAACACACCAGACAGGTCAGGGATGAAGTTGTGGAGAAGTATAAAGCAGGGTTCGGTTATAAAGGAATCTCCCAAGCTTTGACCATCTCACGGAGCTCTGTTCAATCCATCATCAGAAAATGGAAAGAGTACGGCACAACTGCAAACCTACCAAGACATGGCCGTCCACCTAAACTGACCGGGCCGGGCAAGGAGAGCATTCATCAGAGAAGAGCCAAGAGGTCCATGGTAACTCTGGAGGAGCGGCAGAGATCCACAGCTCAGGGGGGAGAATCTGTCCACAGGACAACTATTAGTCGTCTCTCCACAAATCTGCCCTTTATGGAAGAGTGACAAGAAGAAAGACATTGGAGAAAGAAAGTCATAAGAAGTCCTGTTTGTAGTTTGTGAGAAGCCATGTGGGGGAGGGGGCAGCAAACATGTGGAAGAAGGTGATCTGGTCACAGGAGACCAAAATTCTACTTTATGGCCTAAAAGCAAAACGCTATGTGTGGGGAAAACTAACACCGCCCATCCCCCGAACACACCATCCCCACCGTGAGACATGGTGGTGGCAGCATCATGTGGTGGGGATGGTTTTCTTCAGCAGGGACAGGGAAGCTGGTCAGAGTTGATGGGACGATGGATGGAGACAAATACGGGGCAAACAGAGAAGTATTATGAATGGAGTCTATTTGCTGACAACAATTTAGTGATTAGCTCTTCCCCCCTTGCAGCACTGGGGTTCTTGATTTGATACCCAGCTTGGAAACCCCCTACATGAAGTTTGATGCTCCCCCTGTGCTTCCATGGGCTATCTTCAGGTACTCTGGTATTCATTTCAATGACATATTTTTGTGATCAGAGTTCGGCTTCAACAAATGAGCTGCACCACTGTTGTGATGAGGGGTCAGGAAGAAATCTCAGAGTTTTCATCCATTCATGGATTAACAACCTGAACCTCCTTCAGTTTCCAGGGAAGCTCTGCAGCTTTCATTTGGTAATGATTGGCCATAGGGAGCCTTTAGTGCTATCTGGGAGCCCTGGCTGTGTGTGCAACCTCAAGAACACAGAAATAACCAGGCCCGGACTGGCCATAGGGAACACTGGGCATTTGCCTGGTAGGCCGGGGGTGCATGTTGTAACAAGAACTACCTGTTGGTGACCGGGCCACACAGCCGGAGGTGTGACAACCGCGGTCGCCACTTACCTCCCATTATGCAGCCATGTCTCCTCTCCTGGCTCTCCCTCCCCACCAAGGTTGTCATCCTATCAGGTTAGCGGGGGGCGGGGGAGATGGACATCTGTACAAAGAGCGGGGGTCTTTTCATATCCACAATCAGGTAATCGCCTGCTGGGTAATAAGATCCAGATCTGCACCTCTACCCACCCCTCGCCACAGTCACGGTCTGTGGGGCAGGAGAGCCAGGAGAGGAGACACGGGCTGCCATGGCCAAGGGAGAGAGTAAAAGAGGGCAATGTGATATAAAGGGGTCTGCACTATAAAGGGGCCCTGAAATCATTAAAGTGTGGAGTCCCGTCACCAACCACCGGAGAGATGAAAGGGAGCCAGGCGATGGAAGGAGACAAGGAAGGGAGCCAGACAATAGGATAGAAGGAGAGATGAAAAGGAGCCAGGCGATGGAAGGAGAGATGAAAGGAAGCCAGGCGATGGAAAGAGGGATGAAAGGAAGCCAGGCGATGGAAGGAGGGATGAAAGGAAGCCAGGCGATGGGAGGGGAGATGAAAGGAAGCCAGGGGATGGAAGGAGAGATGAAAGGAAGCCAGGGGATGGAAGGAGAGATGAAAGGAAGCCAGGCGATGGAAGGAGAGATGAAAGGAAGCCAGGGGATGGAAGGAGGGATGAAAGGAAGCCAGGCGATGGGAGGGGAGATGAAAGGAAGCCAGGCGATGGAAAGAGGGATGAAAGGAAGCCAGGCGATGGAAGGAGAGATGAAAGGAAGCCAGGCGATGGAAGGAGGGATGAAAGGAAGCCAGGCGATGGAAGGGGAGATGAAAGGAAGCCAGGCGATGGAAGGAGAGATGAAAGGAAGCCAGGCGATGGAAGGAGAGATGAAAGGAAGCCAGGCGATGGAAGGAGGGATGAAAGGAAGCCAGGCGATGGAAGGGGAGATGAAAGGAAACCAGGCGATGGAAGGAGAGATGAAAGGAAGCCAGGCGATGGAAAGAGGGATGAAAGGAAGCCAGGCGATGGAAGGAGAGATGAAAGGAAGCCAGGCGATGGAAGGAGAGATGAAAGGAAGCCAGGCGATGGAAGGAGAGATGAAAGGAAGCCAGGTGATGGAAGGAGGGATGAAAGGAAGCCAGGCGATGGAAGGAGAGATGAAAGGAAGCCAGGCGATGGAAGGGGAGATGAAAGGAAACCAGGCGATGGAAGGAGAGATGAAAGCAAGCCAGGCGATGGAAGGAGGGATGAAAGGAAGCCAGGCGATGGAAGGAGAGATGAAAGGAAGCCAGGTGATGGAAGGAGGGATGAAAGGAAGCCAGGCGATGGAAGGAGGGATGAAAGGAAGCCAGGCGATGGAAGGAGAGATGAAAGGAAGCCAGGCGATGGAAGGAGAGATGAAAGGAAGCCAGGCGATGGAAGGAGAGATGAAAGGAAGCCAGGCGATGGAAGGAGGGATGAAAGGAAGCCAGGCGATGGAAGGGGAGATGAAAGGAAACCAGGCGATGGAAGGAGGGATGAAAGGAAGCCAGGCGATGGAAGGAGAGATGAAAGGAAGCCAGGTGATGGAAGGAGAGATGAAAGGAAGCCAGGTGATGGAAGGAGAGATGAAAGGAAGCCAGGTGATGGAAGGAGAGATGAAAGGAAGCCAGGTGATGGAAGGAGAGATGAAAGGAAACCAGGCGATGAAAGGAGAGATGAAAGGAAGCCAGGCGATGGAAGGAGAGATGAAAGGAAGCCAGGCGATGGAAGGAGAGATGAAAGGAAGCCAGGTGATGGAAGGAGAGATGAAAGGAAGCCAGGCGATGGAAGGAGAGATGAAAGGAAGCCAGGCGATGGAAGGAGGGATGAAAGGAAGCCAGGCGATGGAAGGGGAGATGAAAGGAAGCCAGGCGATGGAAGGAGGGATGAAAGGAAGCCAGGCGATGGAAGGAGAGATGAAAGGAAGCCAGGCGATGGAAGGAGGGATGAAAGGAAGCCAGGTGATGGAAGGAGAGATGAAAGGAAGCCAGGCGATGGAAGGAGGGATGAAAGGAAGCCAGGCGATGGAAGGGGAGATGAAAGGAAACCAGGCGATGGAAGGAGAGATGAAAGGAAGCCAGGCGATGGAAGGAGAGATGAAAGGAAGCCAGGTGATGGAAGGAGGGATGAAAGGAAGCCAGGCGATGGAAGGAGAGATGAAAGGAAGCCAGGTGATGGGAGGGGGGATGAAAGGAAGCCAGGCGATGGAAGGAGAGATGAAAGGAAGCCAGGTGATGGAAGGAGGGATGAAAGGAAGCCAGGTGATGGAAGGAGGGATGAAAGGAAGCCAGGTGATGGGAGGGGGGATGAAAGGAAGCCAGGCGATGGAAGGAGAGATGAAAGGAAGCCAGGCGATGGAAGGAGAGATGAAAGGAAGCCAGGCGATGGAAGGAGGGATGAAAGGAAGCCAGGCGATGGAAGGGGAGATGAAAGGAAGCCAGGCGATGGAAGGGGAGATGAAAGGAAACCAGGCGATGGAAGGAGAGATGAAAGCAAGCCAGGCGATGGAAGGAGGGATGAAAGGAAGCCAGGCGATGGAAGGAGAGATGAAAGGAAGCCAGGTGATGGAAGGAGGGATGAAAGGAAGCCAGGCGATGGAAGGAGGGATGAAAGGAAGCCAGGCGATGGAAGGAGAGATGAAAGGAAGCCAGGCGATGGAAGGAGAGATGAAAGGAAGCCAGGCGATGGAAGGAGAGATGAAAGGAAGCCAGGCGATGGAAGGAGGGATGAAAGGAAGCCAGGCGATGGAAGGGGAGATGAAAGGAAACCAGGCGATGGAAGGAGGGATGAAAGGAAGCCAGGCGATGGAAGGAGAGATGAAAGGAAGCCAGGTGATGGAAGGAGAGATGAAAGGAAGCCAGGTGATGGAAGGAGAGATGAAAGGAAGCCAGGCGATGGAAGGAGAGATGAAAGGAAGCCAGGTGATGGAAGGAGAGATGAAAGGAAACCAGGCGATGAAAGGAGAGATGAAAGGAAGCCAGGCGATGGAAGGAGAGATGAAAGGAAGCCAGGCGATGGAAGGAGAGATGAAAGGAAGCCAGGTGATGGAAGGAGAGATGAAAGGAAGCCAGGCGATGGAAGGAGAGATGAAAGGAAGCCAGGCGATGGAAGGAGGGATGAAAGGAAGCCAGGCGATGGAAGGGGAGATGAAAGGAAGCCAGGCGATGGAAGGAGGGATGAAAGGAAGCCAGGCGATGGAAGGAGAGATGAAAGGAAGCCAGGCGATGGAAGGAGGGATGAAAGGAAGCCAGGTGATGGAAGGAGAGATGAAAGGAAGCCAGGCGATGGAAGGAGGGATGAAAGGAAGCCAGGCGATGGAAGGGGAGATGAAAGGAAACCAGGCGATGGAAGGAGAGATGAAAGGAAGCCAGGCGATGGAAGGAGAGATGAAAGGAAGCCAGGTGATGGAAGGAGGGATGAAAGGAAGCCAGGCGATGGAAGGAGAGATGAAAGGAAGCCAGGTGATGGGAGGGGGGATGAAAGGAAGCCAGGCGATGGAAGGAGAGATGAAAGGAAGCCAGGTGATGGAAGGAGAGATGAAAGGAAGCCAGGCGATGGAAGGAGAGATGAAAGGAAGCCAGGCGATGGAAGGAGAGATGAAAGGAAGCCAGGTGATGGAAGGAGGGATGAAAGGAAGCCAGGCGATGGAAGGAGAGATGAAAGGAAGCCAGGTGATGGGAGGGGGGATGAAAGGAAGCCAGGCGATGGAAGGAGAGATGAAAGGAAGCCAGGTGATGGAAGGAGGGATGAAAGGAAGCCAGGTGATGGAAGGAGGGATGAAAGGAAGCCAGGTGATGGGAGGGGGGATGAAAGGAAGCCAGGCGATGGAAGGAGAGATGAAAGGAAGCCAGGTGATGGAAGGAGGGATGAAAGGAAGCCAGGCGATGGAAGGAGAGACGAGTCGGGGAGAACGTGAACTGGTCTATTTTTCGATGGAGGTGGGGAAGGTCAGAGGACTTTCCAGCCCAGTCCTCCAGCGCCTGGTCAGGTGACAGGAAGTATTAGCGGGCCAACATGGAGGAGCGCCACCGCTAGACGGCTGCCATGCTGAACTGGCAGGGAGCGAAGGGATGGCAAGGCTTCTGTTTCAGGCTAATAAGAGGGGGGGGGGGGTCATTCCAGAATCACACCTGGCGTGTGATAACCCGAGGACAACCAGCCTGTCCTTCCAACCTGAGACCAGACGTCTCGTATCTGCGTACTATTCATGTCTGATATCTATGGCACCAACATCTACCGTCACCCCCTGTACACAGTACAGTCACTATCAGGCTGGTATAACCCCCCTCCCACATGTAAAGACATGACAATGCCCACCACAGGAGTGGGCACCTTAGAAGCACAGAGGGGTCAGATACAAGAGGGTGTGTTGTGGAGGATTATCTCCATCCTGGAACCTCACCATTATGTGCAGCCAGGAACCTCACCATTATCTCCATCCTGGAACCTCACCATTATCCCCAGCCTGGAACCTCACCATTATCCCCAGCCTGGAACCTCACCATTATGTGCAGCCAGGAACCTCACCATTATCTCCAGCCTGGAACCTCATCATTATCTTCAGCCTGGAACCTCACCATTATCCCCAGCCTGGAACCTCACCATTATCTCCTGCCTGGAACCTCACCATTATCTCCAGCCTGGAACCTCATCATTATCTTCAGCCTGGAACCTCACCATTATCTCCATCCTGGAACCTCACCATTATCCCCAGCCTCGAACCTCACCATTATGTGCAGCCAGGAACCTCATCATTATCTCCAGCCTGGAACCTCACCATTATCTCCATCCTGGAACCTCACCATTATCTCCAGCCTGGAACCTCACCATTATGTGCAGCCAGGAACCTCATCATTATCTCCAGCCTGGAACCTCACCATTATCTCCAGCCTGGAACCTCACCATTATCTCCAGCCTGGAACCTCACCATTATCTCCAGCCTGGAACCTCACCATTCTCTCCAGCCTGGAACCTCACCATTCTCTCCAGCCTGGAACCTCACCATTCTCTCCAGCCTGGAACCTCACCATTATCCCCAGCCTGGAACCTCACCATTATCCCCAGCCTGGAACCTCACCATTATCTCCAGCCTGGAACCTCACCATTATCTCCAGCCTGGAACCTCACCATTATCTCCAGCCTGGAACCTCACCATTATCTCCTGCCTGGAACCTCACCATTATCTCCAGCCTGGAACCTCACCATTATCTCCTGCCTGGAACCTCACCATTATCCCCAGCCTGGAACCTCACCATTATCCCCAGCCTGGAACCTCACCATTATCTCCAGCCTGGAACCTCACCATTATCTCCAGCCTGGAACCTCACCATTATCTCCTGCCTGGAACCTCACCATTATCTGCAGCCTGGAACCTCACCATTACCCCCTGCCTGGAACCTCACCATTATCTCCTGCCTGGAACCTCACCATTATCTCCTGCCTGGAACCTCACCATTATCTCCAGCCTGGAACCTCACCATTATCTCCAGCCTGGAACCTCACCATTATCTGCAGCCTGGAACCTCACCATTATCTCCTGCCTGGAACCTCACCATTATCTCCAGCCTGGAACCTCACCATTATCTCCTGCCTGGAACCTCACCATTATCCCCAGCCTGGAACCTCACCATTATCTCCAGCCTGGAACCTCACCATTATCCCCAGCCTAGAACCACACCATTATCTCCTGCCTGGAACCTCACCATTATCTCCCGCCTGGAATCTCGCCATTATCTCCAGCCTGGAACCTCACCATTATCTCCAGCCTGGAACCTCACCATTATCTCCAGCCTGGAACCTCACCATTATCTCCTGCCTGGAACCTCACCATTATCTCCAGCCTGGAACCTCACCATTATCTGCAGCCTGGAACCAGCCTTAAGTTATGGAGGGATCATCTTTGTGAATGGATTTTTACACTCAAAATACACTAAAAACAATAATAACAATATATAGACAATAAATATTCAGGGGAGATCTCTTTACTGAACTGAAAAATACACTTTTGATTGTTGACTGATTTTAGATTGCAAGCTCTTCAACCCATTAAAGCTGATAAAAATTATTTCTGGAACTAAACTCCTCTATCGGTTATTAAGCCCGTTTTAGTTGTAGATGTGGCCCTTGTTCATTATACTCTGGATGGTCAGGTGGAGCCACATGCAGCCCCCCCCAGGGTCTTGTCTGATGTGCGGCCCCCCTGCCATAGGAGGGAAGGTGGTATAATGCAATGGAAAATGCAATGGAACAGCACCCCCTTGTGGTCAGAACATCGGGAACCCGGCCAATGTCACTCACCGGAGGAGATCACTGAGCTTGGAGATTTTCTTCTGGGCCCCGTCCTTCTCTTCTTCCAGCTGCTTGTGAAGATGGTGAACCTGCCAAAGTCAATGGAGGAGAGGAAAACATCAGTGCATGCTAGAGCTCCCTGTGTCCTCCTACCCTCAGATCTGTCCCTGGGGCCCCTCACCTGTCCCTGGGGCCCCTCATCTGACCCCCCTGACCTGTCCCTGGGACCCCTCATCTGACCCCCCGACCTGTTCTTGGGGCCCCTCATCTGTCCCTGGGGCCCCTCATCTGACCCTCCAACCTGTCCCTGGGGCCCCTCATCTGACCCCCAGACCTGTTCTTGGGGCCCCTCATCTGACCCCTGCGACCTGTCCCTGGGGCCCCTCATCTGACCCCCCAACCTGTCCCTGGGGCCCCTCATCTGACCCCCCGACCTGTCCCTGGGGCCCCTCATCTGACCCCCCGACCTGTTCTTGGGGCCCCTCATCTGACCCCTGCGACCTGTCCCTGGGGCCCCTCATCTATCCCTGGGGCCCCTCATCTGACCCCCCGACCTGTCCCTGGGACCCCTCATCTGATCCCTGCGACCCCTCATCTGACCCCCCGACCTGTCCCTGGGGCCCCTCATCTGTCCCTGGGGCCCCTCATCTGACCCCCCGACCTGTCCCTGGGGCCCCTCATCTGACCCCTGCGACCTGTCCCTGGGACCCCTCATTTGACTCCCCCGACCTGTCCCTGGGGACCCTCATCTGACCCCCCCCCCCACCAGACTATTACTGAATCCTATGTCCTCCCTCCATTCCCAGATTATTCAATCTAAGCAGGGACTGAGCGTTGTCACCCTATAACAGGAAGCACCCAGACATGACCTCCATGGCGGGATCACCGAGGATTATTTTAATAAAAGATGCAGATTTAAATGGATGGAAAATGACATTAATGTTAAGCGGAACTTCGGGAGAAAACTAATCTTAAAACTGCTCTCACCTTTGCTAAAAATTTTACTGACCGGGTCTACTGATCCTTAAAGTGATTGTAAACCCTCCATATACCCAGTGCAGTGACTGGCCTCATATGATACACAGAGAAACAAATCCTCCTACATAAGTTGTACCTTTTTATCTACGGTCTTCTCTTCTCTACATCCGTTCAAAGTGCTGAATTTATACAGCTTGTCTGAGGTTTCAGATAGCAGGGGGTGGGGAGCTGAAGATGCACTCTGCAGAGCTCAGTGAGCGCTGATTGGAGGGGAGGGAAAGGACCCCCCACCCCTTTCACACAGCACACAGGGACAGAGCTGAGGCTATCAATCACAGGCTGTGTGCTGAAGCTCCCACCCCTGTCACCTTTTATCTCTTGGTGTCAGAAAAACTTGTCAGAAGTGACTCATGCAGATAGCAGGGGAAGGAGGCAGCAGACAGAAATGACACTTAGTGCTCTGGACTGAGACGAGTACACACTATAGAGGGATGTGCTTTGTTCAGATTTCAGGTCTGAGGTTTACATTCACTTTAAGTCACGATGATGACACGTGACATCTTTTCTGGGTATTTCTGATCTCCTCCATTACTATGGATCCCCTTCCTTTATTGAATTATTGATTTTACACTTATTCTCTGGCCCCGCCTACTTTTCAGAATTTTTTTTCTTGCCGATTTGCACAAGAACCCTTGATACAAGCAGTGGGAGGAGTTATGCAAATATCAAAATGCTTTGATGGGTGGGTGTCAGTCTGTATGTGTGGGCGTTCCTAGGCAGACTGTATTTGCATAGGTAACGCCCACATGTGATGCTGAGCCTCCATGAGTGATAGAACTGAAATCCAATGAATGAAAGGGGCGGGGCCAGGGACAGTCAGGCTAGGGAGGAAAGGACTGGATCGGGGGTATCAAAATCAAATTAATTGGGGGGTCGCACCAGCATTATGGTTGTCCTTAACGGGTCAGTTCTACCTGTAAGACTATACAAATGTATCCAGGGTGCACAGCAGAGGAACTCAACTACGTTCCAAACCACCCAATCACATCAACTGTGGGTGTGGCTAAATTGCACTAACAGTGGAATGATCTTAAAGGGGCAATAAATACTAGCAGTTTCAGGGGTGTTCTATGTACAGAGTTCAGGAGAGCGCTATGTACAGAGTGCAGCGTTCAGAGATGTGCTATGTACAGAATGCAGGGTTTAGGAAAGCACTAAGTAAGAGTGCAGGGTTCAGGGGTGTGCCATGTACAGAGTGCAGAGTTCAGGGGTGCGCTGTGTACAGAGTGCAGGGTTCAGGGGTGCGCTGTGTACAGAGTGCAGGGTTCAGGGGTGCGCTGTGTACAGAGTGTAGGGTTCAGCAATGCGCTATGTATAGAGTGTGTGGTTCAGGGGTGTGCTATGTACAGAGTGCAGGATTCAAGGGTGCGCTATAATCAGAGTGCAGGGTTGAGGGGTGCTCCATGTACAGAGTATGCAGGGTTCAGAGGTGTGCTATGGCCAGAGTGCAGGGTTGAGGGGTGCGCTGTGTACAGAGTGCAGGGTTGAGGGGTGCGCTGTGTACAGAGTGCAGGGTTCAGAGGTGTGCTGTGGCCATAGCGCAGGGTTGAGGGGTGGGCCGTGTACAGAGTGCAGGGTTCAGGGGTGCGCTATGTACAGAGTGCAGGGTTCAGAGGTGCGCTATGTACAGAGTGCAGGGTTCAGGGGTGTGCTATGTACAGAGTGCAGGGTTCAGAGGTGTGCTATGTACACAGTGCAGGGTTCAGAGGTGTGCTATGTACACAGTGCAGGGTTCAGAGGTGTGCAATTGCCAGAGTGCAGGGTTGAGGGGTGCGCTGTGTACATAGTGCAGGGTTCAGAGGTGTGCTATGTACAGAGTGCAGGGCTGAGGGGTGTGCCATGTACAGAGTGCAGAGTTCAGGGGTTTGCTATGTACAGAGTGCAGGGTTCAGAGGTGCGCTATGGTCAGAGTGCAGGGTTGAGGGGTGCGCCATGTACAGAGTGCAGGGTTCAGAGGTGTGCTGTGGCCATAGCGCAGGGTTGAGGGGTGGGCCGTGTACAGAGTGCAGGGTTCAGGGGTGCGCTATGTACAGAGTGCAGGGTTCAGAGGTGTGCTGTGGCCATAGCGCAGGGTTGAGGGGTGGGCCGTGTACAGAGTGCAGGGTTGAGGGGTGTGCCATGTACAGAGTGCAGAGTTCAGGGGTTTGCTATGTACAGAGTGCAGGGTTCAGAGGTGCGCTATGGTCAGAGTGCAGGGTTGAGGGGTGGGCCGTGTACAGAGTGCAGGGTTCAGGGGTGCGCTATGTACAGAGTGTGGGGTTCAGAGGTGTGCTGTAGCCATAGCGCAGGGTTGAGGGGTGCGCTATGTACAGAGTGCAGGGTTCAGGGAAGTGCTATGTACATAGTCCAGTGTTGCGTTCAAAAGCCCTGGGTGCCAGGGCCCCATGACGTGGCCTGGTGGGCCAGATTCGGCCCTTGGGCCTTGTATTTGACACATGTGGACTAGTGTTTCTCAACTCCAGTCCTCAAGGCGCCCCGACAGGTCATGTTTTCAGGATTTCCCTTCGAAGAACCGGCTGTGGTAATTACTAAGGCAGTGAAACTGATCAAATCACCTGTGAAAAACAATGGAGGGCCTGAAAACCTGACCTGTCGGGTCGCCTTGAGGACCCGGAAAGGAGAAACGCAACACTGAGACCTCAAAAAATTGGGATTGTAAAGGCAAAAATAATAAAGAAAAAATAATGATTTTCAAGAAAATTAATTTATCTAAAAAAATATATAATTGATTGAAGGAGAAATAGACGATGTCAGAATATCAGCGATCCGACGGATGGAAACCAAAGAACATTGAATAGATAGATACAACTAGAGATACACCAAAGAGAAGCGGTGAAAACATCACTCAGTGTAGTAGGTAGCTGAAAAGTCTCCGACGCGTTTCGAAAAAAAGTGCATATAAATTCTTCATCAGGGACAGAAATCCACTATGTATCAAAATATTGATCCTAGAAAGGAACAGCATCCAGAGAACGCTACAAAGCTTCTGCAACAATGACTCAGCGAGGACCTCAAATCCAAAAAGACTCCGTCCCAACCCCCCAAACCCCCCAATCCCCCCAAACCCCCGGGACAGTCAGGGGGGGAATGAGATATAAATAAAAGTACGCAGTACATGTCGGCGCCATTAACCGTGACCTACCAATTTGTCTGATATTGATGATGAACTCATCACAGCGGCGGCTCACAGGTCACAACCCCCCCCCCCACACACACAGGACGAGGCGATTCAGACGGTGGGGGAAAGTTCAGCTGCGTCGTGCTAATGAGATCCAACATGAAACAGGAAGAGATCCCCCCCCCCTCTCCCCGGTCTCAGCAAAAATCCCCCCCCCCCAAAAAAAAAAATCCAGAACTAATCTGCATACTCACCCTCCTAAGTATAAACTTCCTCTGCAAGAGAATATCCCCCCCCCCCCCAAAAAAAAAGCAAAAATGCACACAAACGCACACTTTTCCCCCTCCTAGCACAAATCTTTCCCCCCCAACCTCCTTACCAGCTTAAATCCCCCCAACCATTCCCCCTCCTAGCACAAATTATCCCAATGAAAAAAAAATCATCCCTCCAAGCACAAATCCCCCCCCCCCAAATTTCCTTTCCTAACACAAAGCTTCAACCCCAAATCCCCCCTCATAGTATAAATACCCAACTTATCACAAATCCCCCCCTCCTAGTATAAATCCTCTCCCCACAAATCCCCCCTCCTAGTATAAATACCCCACTTATCACAAATCCTCCTCCTAGCATAAATCCTCTCCCCACAAATCCCCCCTCCTCCCTCCGAGTGTAAATCCTCCCTCTGACTATAAATAACCCCTTACCACAAATCTCCCTTCTTAGCATAAACCCCCCCTTGCGACAAATTCTCCCCCACAAATTCTCCCTCCTAGTATAAATCCCTTCCTTACCACAAAATCTCCCGTCCTAGCATAAATCCTCCCTCCCCCAAAAAATCTCCCTTCTTATCATAAATCCCCCCTCTCAGCATAAATTGCCCCCACAAAAACCCCATCCTAGTATAACTCCCCCCCCCCCCCCCCCCACATAGTATAAGTTCCCCTTCTTAGTACAAATCTCCATTCTTAGCATAATACCGCCCCCTTATCTCAAATTCCCCCTCTTAAAATAAATCCCTCCTCCTAGAATAAATGCCTCCCCAAATCCCCCTACAAAGCACCCCCTCCTAGCATAAATCCAACCTCCTAGCATAAATCCTCCCTCCCAGCATAAATGCCTTCTCAAATCCCCCTACAAATCACTCCTCCTAGAATAAATGCCTCCCCAAATCCCCCTACAAAGCCCGCCTCCTAGCATAAATCCGCCCTCCTAGCATAAATCTGCCCTCCTAGCATACATCCCCCCCTCTAGCATAAATCCCTCCACCTAGCATAAATCCCTCCTCCTAGCATAAATCGCCCCTTCTAGCATAAATCCCTCCTCCTAGAATAAATGCCTTCTCAAATCCCCCTACAAATCCCCCCTCCTAGCATAACCATCTTTATAACAATCTCCCCATTACAATCCCTCCTCCCAGCTGTAGTGACAGGATCTCAGTGGCCCCCCCTCCACTTAGTACAAACTTTCCTCCCCGCAATCCCCCCTCCTAGAATAAATCCTCTGCTTGTAACACTTAACAGCCCAGCAAGATGCCAACAGCAGCCTGGGGGGTTGTATGAAAACATTTTCCAGCATGCGGGACCAATTCTACATCTCATCCCCACAGACAAGCAACAGAAATCCAGAATAATCCATTGTTATCCACTGGATGTGAGGAGGAAGTGGTGTCAGCCCCTCCCGGCGGTGCCAGGCCTGTTTACTCTGCAGGTCTGGCAGTTATCAGGGCTGGTGCAGGTGTTTCCTCGCCTTGTAAAGTCATTTGGTGGCGGAGTTCCTGGAGGCCTCATCAAACGCTCTCATTTATGGCCCCTCGGCCCCTTTGATGTGCGGAGGCCTTATTAAAAAGACAAGAGCCCCGTAAATCAGTCAGATAATGGCGGAGCTGCACCTGACCCGGGCCGAGGGCCGCTTCCTGGGCAAACAATGGCAGCTGGACGCACCCAGGAGTAAACACGGCTATCCTCTACAGGCGACTCGCAACCGCCATCAAACGCCGTGCTGGAGACGCCGAGGAGCCCGATAAAGATTCATCTGTATATATACTCCGTATACCCCAATGTATCCTTCACGTGTCATTCCCACCCATCAACCATCACATACTGACTGTATACAATGTATATACCCCTCCCCCTCTGTATACACCCATCAACCATCACATACTGACTGTATACAATGTATATACCCCTCCCCTCTATATATACCCATCAACCATCACATACTGACTGTATACAATGTATATACCCCTCCCCCTCTGTATACACCCATCAACCATCACATACTGACTGTATACAATGTATATACCCCTCCCCCTCTGTATACACCCATCAACCATCACATACTGACTGTATACAATGTATATACCCCTCCCCCTCTGTATACACCCCTCAACCATCACATACTGAGTGTATGTGACGTATCTGCTCCTCAGTGTGACGTATCTGCTCCTCAGTGTGACGTATCTGCGCCTCAGTGTGACGTATCTGCGCCTCAGTGTGACGTATCTGCTCCTCAGTGTGACGCATCTGCTCCTCAGTGTGACGCATCTGCGCCTCAGTGTGACGTATCTGCGGCTCAGTGTGACGTATCTGCGGCTCAGTGTGACGTATCTGCTCCTCAGTGTGACGTATCTGCGCCTCAGTGTGACGTATCTGTGCCTCAGTGTGACGTATCTGCTCCTCAGTGTGACGCATCTGCGCCTCAGTGTGACGCATCTGCGCCTCAGTGTGACGTATCTGCTCCTCAGTGTGACGTATCTGCTCCTCAGTGTGACGTATCTGTGCCTCAGTGTGACGTATCTGCTCCTCAGTGTGACGTATCTGCTCCTCAGTGTGACGCATCTGCTCCTCAGTGTGACGCATCTGCGCCTCAGTGTGACGTATCTGCTCCTCAGTGTGACGTATCTGCTCCTCAGTGTGACGTATCTGCTCCTCAGTGTGACGTATCTGCTCCTCAGTGTGACGCATCTGCTCCTCAGTGTGACGTATCTGCTCCTCAGTGTGACGTATCTGCGGCTCAGTGTGACGTATCTGCGGCTCAGTGTGACGTATATGCTCCTCAGTGTGACGTATCTGCGGCTCAGTGTGACGTATCTGCTCCTCAGTGTGACGTATCTGCTCCTCAGTGTGACGTATCTGCTCCTCAGTGTGACGTATCTGCTCCTCAGTGTGACGTATCTGCTCCTCAGTGTGACGTATCTGCGCCTCAGTGTGACGTATCTGCGCCTCAGTGTGACGTATCTGCGGCTCAGTGTGACGTATCTGCTCCTCAGTGTGACGTATCTGCTCCTCAGTGTGACGTATCTGCTCCTCAGTGTGACGTATCTGCTCCTCAGTGTGACGTATCTGCGCCTCAGTGTGACGTATCTGCGCCTCAGTGTGACGTATCTGCTCCTCAGTGTGACGTATCTGCTCCTCAGTGTGACGTATCTGCTCCTCAGTGTGACGTATCTGCGCCTCAGTGTGACGTATCTGCGGCTCAGTGTGACGTATCTGCGGCTCAGTGTGACGTATCTTTGGCTCTGTGTGACGTATCTGCTCCTTAGTGTGACGTATCTGCTCCTCAGTGTGACGTATCTGCTCCTCAGTGTGACGTATCTGCTCCTCAGTGTGACGTATCTGCTCCTCAGTGTGACGTATCTGCTGCTCAGTGTGACGTATCTGCTGCTCAGTGTGACGTATCTGCACCTCAGTGTGACGTATCTGCGGCTCAGTGTGACGTATCTGCTCCTCAGTGTGACGTATCTGCTCCTCAGTGTGACGTATCTGCGCCTCAGTGTGACGTATCTGCGGCTCAGTGTGACGTATCTGCTGCTCAGTGTGACGTATCTGCACCTCAGTGTGACGTATCTGCGGCTCAGTGTGACGTATCTGCTCCTCAGTGTGACGTATCTGCGCCTCAGTGTGACGTATCTGCGCCTCAGTGTGATGTATCTGCTGCTCAGTGTGACGTATCTGCTGCTCAGTGTGACGTATCTGCTCCTCAGTGTGACGTATCTGCGGCTCAGTGTGACGTATCTGCTCCTCAGTGTGACGTATCTGCTCCTCAGTGTGACGTATCTGCTCCTCAGTGTGACGTATCTGCGCCTCAGTGTGACGTATCTGCTCCTCAGTGTGACGTATCTGCTCCTCAGTGTGACGTATCTGCTCCTCAGTGTGACGTATCTGCGCCTCAGTGTGACGTATCTGCGGCTCAGTGTGACGTATCTGCGGCTCAGTGTGACGTATCTGCTCCTCAGTGTGACGTATCTGCGCCTCAGTGTGACGTATCTGCGGCTCAGTGTGACGTATCTGCGGCTCAGTGTGACGTATCTGCTCCTCAGTGTGACGTATCTGCTCCTCAGTGTGACGTATCTGCGCCTCAGTGTGACGTATCTGCGGCTCAGTGTGACGTATCTGCACCTCAGTGTGACGTATCTGCGGCTCAGTGTGACGTATCTGCTCCTCAGTGTGACGTATCTGCGCCTCAGTGTGACGTATCTGCGCCTCAGTGTGATGTATCTGCTGCTCAGTGTGACGTATCTGCTGCTCAGTGTGACGTATCTGCTCCTCAGTGTGACGTATCTGCGGCTCAGTGTGACGTATCTGCTCCTCAGTGTGACGTATCTGCTCCTCAGTGTGACGTATCTGCTCCTCAGTGTGACGTATCTGCGCCTCAGTGTGACGTATCTGCTCCTCAGTGTGACGTATCTGCTCCTCAGTGTGACGTATCTGCTCCTCAGTGTGACGTATCTGCGCCTCAGTGTGACGTATCTGCGGCTCAGTGTGACGTATCTGCGGCTCAGTGTGACGTATCTGCTCCTCAGTGTGACGTATCTGCGCCTCAGTGTGACGTATCTGCGGCTCAGTGTGACGTATCTGCGGCTCAGTGTGACGTATCTGCTCCTCAGTGTGACGTATCTGCTCCTCAGTGTGACGTATCTGCGCCTCAGTGTGACGTATCTGCGGCTCAGTGTGACGTATCTGCGGCTCAGTGTGACGTATCTGCGGCTCTGTGTGACGTATCTGCGGCTCAGTGTGACGTATCTGTGGCTCTGTGTGACGTATCTGTGGCTCTGTGTGACGTATCTGTGGCTCTGTGTGACGTATCTGTGGCTCTGTGTGACGTATCTGTGGCTCTGTGTGACGTATCTGTGGCTCTGTGTGACGTATCTGCGGCTCAGTGTGACGTATCTGTGGCTCTGTGTGACGTATCTGTGGCTCTGTGTGACGTATCTGTGGCTCAGTGTGACGTATCTGCTCCTCAGTGTGACGTATCTGCGCCTCAGTGTGACGTATCTGCGGCTCAGTGTGACGTATCTGCGGCTCAGTGTGACGTATCTGCTCCTCAGTGTGACGTATCTGCGCCTCAGTGTGACGTATCTGCGGCTCAGTGTGACGTATCTGTGGCTCTGTGTGACGTATCTGCGGCTCAGTGTGACGTATCTGTGGCTCTGTGTGACGTATCTGTGGCTCTGTGTGACGTATCTGTGGCTCTGTGTGACGTATCTGCTCCTCAGTGTGACGTATCTGTGGCTCTGTGTGACGTATCTGTGGCTCTGTGTGACGTATCTGTGGCTCTGTGTGACGTATCTGCTCCTCAGTGTGACGTATCTGTGGCTCTGTGTGACGTATCCGCGGTTCAGTGTTACCGGTCTGCCGCACTGTGTGACGTAGATGGGGTGGGGCTGTGTGCTGCCTGTACCTACCCCCAAGAAATGCCCATAATTTGAACTTCAAAAGGGGATTAAGCTACAGCCAACATTAGCATGGGGGTGACTGCAGACTGCATTATATGTATCGCCACACCATGAATAGTGTGTGCTTGGGGCAGGCACACTCTGGAGACACAGAAAAGATGGTGGATGAGGGTAGAAGAGTGGAAGCTGGAAAGGCCCAGAGGAAGGAGGAGAAATTGATGAAATCTTCTTGCAGCTTCCCATGGACATCTCATACGGCACATCTTTGGTCAGATCTCTAGTGAGTACCCATGAAGAACAGAATCAAGATGTTGGGGAAATCTTCTGAGTTGGTTTATTTAGAGAGTGGACAACGCCGTCCAGAGTGTATTCACTGCCGACGAAAGGAACATCCAACGCATATCAAAGGACAATGACCACAGGACAATGACCTCACCCCTTGGTGCTCCCACGCCCGGCATGAGCCATGTGTGATGCTTCCTGCATGGTGACATAGTGCCGTACAATCAGAGGAGCCGGGCGAGGAATGTGCCGGGCGAGGAATGTGCCGGCCTTAGAGAGATCCTTATAATGACTCATACAAGGACCTCGGTGCTCTATTGTCTTCGGAAGTAGATGATTATCAGACCCCAGGGACCCGATCTTGGTAAAAATATTCTGAACAGAAGAAGTGAATCATGTTAGACTCGGGCCCATGAAGGTGAGTCAGTGACAGCTGCAGAACAAACATGGCGGAGGGAAGACACGGGACGTATGTGTTACACATGGCATTCCTACACCCTGTCCACATCGCTAATCCCATTACACTTTACAATGCGGATGGTTCTGATTACGGAGATTTATGGCGGACAGAAGGATCTCTGCAGCTGGGCGCACATAGTTTGCTTAATAAGAGATCTGGCGCTCCAAGGTGTGGCATGTGGGCAGTAAATTTCCTTCCCCGGATCTGAGAAACACATGTCGCACACCTGCTTATTATTCCTCTGAAACTCAGCACAACTGAAGGCTGCCAGTACCGGGGGGTCCGTGCGGGGGTAAATCACACAGAGGGTTCCAGGTTCCCCCCTCCCCACCATCATAATCAGACAGGCCAAGAACTGGTACCAATTCTAAAGAATCCTGAGATACGTCCATCAACAGAACAGACTTTACTGCCTTGGGAATGCGGCCCCCCTACGTACCCTCATCATTAACTGTCACTGTGCAGCAACTGGAAGAGCAAGACCATGGATGATACCCCCAACCCAAATACTAAATAATAAACCCCGATGCCAAACCTTCTAACTACATTAATGCACCCCCTAAATCTACTCCATTCACCAACCATGCCAGCCTATACCTCATACTGGGGTTACTTTACAGCTGAAAACCGCATGCACCAAAATGATGTGTGCAACACTTATCTCTTATTATTATATGACCGATAAGAGGGGCTTCCTGTGTCCGGTAATGTATCACCTAACATTGGACTATGGGCAGTCATGTATGATATAAAATAAATACAGGGGTCTCCCATGGGTAGTAATATATCATATATATAATAAATACAGGGGTCTTCTATAGGCAGTAATATATCATATATATAATAAATACAGGGGTCTTCTATAGGCAGTAATATATCATATATATAATAAATACAGGGGTCTTCTATAGGCAGTAATATATAATATATATAATAAATACAGGGGTCTTCTATAGGTAGTAATATATCATATATATAATAAATACAAGGGTCTTCTATAGGTAGTAATATATCACATATATATAATAAATACAGGGGTCTTCTATAGTTAGTAATATATCATATATATAATAAATACAGGGGTCTTCTATAGGCAGTAATATATCATATATATAATAAATACAGGGGTCTTCTATAGGTAGTAATATATCATATATATAATAAATACAAGGGTCTTCTATAGGTAGTAATATATCATATATATAATAAATACAGGGGTCTTCTACAGGTAGTAATATATCATATATATAATAAATACAGGGGTCTCCCATGGGTAGTAATATATCATATATATAATAAATACAGGGGTCTTCTATAGGCAGTAATATATAATATATATAATAAATACAGGGGTCTTCTATAGGTAGTAATATATCATATATATAATAAATACAAGGGTCTTCTATAGGTAGTAATATATCATATATATATAATAAATACAGGGGTCTTCTATAGTTAGTAATATATCATATATATAATAAATACAGGGGTCTTCTATAGGCAGTAATATATCATATATATAATAAATACAGGGGTCTTCTATAGGCAGTAATATATCATATATATAATAAATACAGGGGTCTTCTATAGGCAGTAATATATAATATATATAATAAATACAGGGGTCTTCTATAGGTAGTAATATATCATATATATAATAAATACAAGGGTCTTCTATAGGTAGTAATATATCATATATATATAATAAATACAGGGGTCTTCTATAGTTAGTAATATATCATATATATAATAAATACAGGGGTCTTCTATAGGCAGTAATATATCATATATATAATAAATACAGGGGTCTTCTATAGGTAGTAATATATCATATATATAATAAATACAAGGGTCTTCTATAGGTAGTAATATATCATATATATATAATAAATACAGGGGTCTTCTATAGTTAGTAATATATCATATATATAATAAATACAGGGGTCTTCTATAGGCAGTAATATATCATATATATAATAAATACAGGGGTCTTCTATAGGTAGTAATATATCATATATATAATAAATACAAGGGTCTTCTATAGGTAGTAATATATCATATATATAATAAATACAGGGGTCTTCTACAGGTAGTAATATATCATATATATAATAAATACAGGGGTCTCCCATGGGTAGTAATATATCATATATATAATAAATACAGGGGTCTTCTATAGGCAGTAATATATCATATATATAATAAATACAGGGGTCTTCTATAGGTAGTAATATATCATATATATAATAAATACAGGGGTCTTCTATAGGCAGTAATATATAATATATATAATAAATACAGGGGTCTTCTATAGGTAGTAATATATCATATATATAATAAATACAGGGGTCTTCTATAGGTAGTAATATATCATATATATAATAAATACAGGGGTCTTCTATAGGTAGTAATATATCATATATATAATAAATACAGGGGTCTTCTATAGGCAGTAATATATCATATATATAATAAATACAGGGGTCTTCTATAGGCAGTAATATATCATATATATAATAAATACAGGGGTCTTCTATAGGCAGTAATATATCATATATATAATAAATACAGGGGTCTTCTATAGGCAGTAATATATCATATATATAATAAATACAGGGGTCTTCTATAGGTAGTAATATATCATATATATAATAAATACAGGGGTCTTCTATAGGCAGTAATATATAATATATATAATAAATACAGGGGTCTTCTATAGGTAGTAATATATCATATATATAATAAATACAGGGGTCTTCTATAGGTAGTAATATATCATATATATAATAAATACAGGGGTCTTCTATAGGTAGTAATATATCATATATATAATAAATACAGGGGTCTTCTATAGGCAGTAATATATCATATATATAATAAATACAGGGGTCTTCTATAGGCAGTAATATATCATATATATAATAAATACAGGGGTCTTCTATAGGCAGTAATATATCATATATATAATAAATACAGGGGTCTTCTATAGGCAGTAATATATCATATATATAATAAATACAGGGGTCTTCTATAGGTAGTAATATATCATATATATAATAAATACAGGGGTCTTCTATAGGTAGTAATATATCATATATATAATAAATACAGGGGTCTTCTATAGGTAGTAATATATCATATATATAATAAATACAGGGGTCTTCTATAGGCAGTAATATATCATATATATAATAAATACAGGGGTCTTCTATAGGTAGTAATATATCATATATATAATAAATACAAGGGTCTTCTATAGGTAGTAATATATCATATATATAATAAATACAGGGGTCTTCTATAGGTAGTAATATATCATATATATAATAAATACAGGGGTCTTCTATAGGTAGTAATATATCATATATATAATAAATACAGGGGTCTTCTATAGGCAGTAATATATCATATATATAATAAATACAGGGGTCTTCTATAGGCAGTAATATATCATATATATAATAAATACAGGGGTCTTCTATAGGTAGTAATATATCATATATATAATAAATACAGGGGTCTTCTATAGGCAGTAATATATCATATATATAATAAATACAGGGGTCTTCTATAGGTAGTAATATATCATATATATCAGTGGTCATCAACCCTGTCCTGAGGGCCCACTAACAGGCCAGGTTTGCAAGATAACCGAAATACATCACAGGTGATATAATTTGCTGCTCAGTGATTGCAGTATTCTAGTTTGCATCTCCCCAAGGTAATATATAAAACTTGGCCTGTTAGTGGGCCCTGAGGACAGGGTTGATGACCACTGATATATATAATAAATACAGGGGTCTTCTATAGGCAGTAATATATCATATATATAATAAATACAGGGGTCTTCTATAGGCAGTAATATATCATATATAATAAATACAGGGGTCTTCTATAGGTAGTAATATATCATATATATAATAAATACAAGGGTCTTCTATAGGTAGTAATATATCATATATATAATAAATACAGGGGTCTCCCATGGGTAGTAATATATCATATATATAATAAATACAGGGGTCTTCTATAGGTAGTAATATATCATATATATAATAAATACAGGGGTCTTCTATAGGCAGTAATATATCATATATATAATAAATACAGGGGTCTTCTATAGGCAGTAATATATCATATATATAATAAATACAGGGGTCTTCTATAGGTAGTAATATATCATATATATAATAAATACAGGGGTCTTCTATAGGTAGTAATATATCATATATATAATAAATACAGGGGTCTTCTATAGGTAGTAATATATCATATATATAATAAATACAGGGGTCTTCTATAGGCAGCAATATATCATATATATAATAAATACAGGGGTCTTCTATAGGTAGTAATATATCATATATATAATAAATACAGGGGTCTTCTATAGGCAGTAATATATCATATACAGTGCCTTGAAAAAGTATTCATACCCCTTGAAATGTTCCACATTTTTCTCATGTTACAACCACAAACGTAAATGTATTTTATGGGAATTTTATGTGATGGACCAACACAAAGGCCGCGTACACACGGGCGGACTGTTGGCTCAACTTTGTCCGCTGAACAGTGTTTCAGCGGACAGTCCGCTCGTGTGTGGGGCTTTCAGCGGACAGTTTCAGCGGACAGTTTCAGCGGACAGTTTGACGAACAAAGTTTTTCGGAAATTCCGAAAAACTGTCCGCTGAAACTTGGTTTGAGCGAACAGTCCGCCCGTGTGTAGGCTACTTTCGAAATGAGCAAACTGTTCCCGCTCGGAGGGAAGTCTGCTCCTTTCGAGCGCGTGTGCAGGTAGGCGGGGCCCGCGACGGAGACGTCGCGGGCTCCGCCGCCTGGAATGGACTTAAAGGGGAACCCCAACGCCGAAAAAAATCGGCGTGGGGGTCCCCCCAAAGTCCACAACAGACCCTTGTCCGAGCACGCTACCCGGCCGGCCAGGAAAGGGGGGCGAGCGAGCGCGCCCCCCCTCCTGAGCCGTACCAGGCCGCGTGCCCTCAACATGGGGGGTGCCTTGGGGAAGGGGGGGCCGCGCGGCCCCCCCACCCCAAAGCACCTTGTCCCCATGTTGATGAGGACAAGGGCCTCTTCCCGACAACCCTGGCCGTTGGTTGTCGGGGTCTGCGGGCGGGGGGCTTATCGGAATCCGGGAGCCCCCTTTAATAAGGGGGCCCCCGGATACCGGCCCCCCACCCTATGTGAAGGAGTATGGGGTACAATGTACCCCTACCCATTCACCTGTAAAATAAAAGTACCCAAAAAAAAACAACACACGAGATAAAATATTTTATTGCACAGCTCCGGGGGTCTTCCGTCTTCGGGGGTCTTCTCGCCGGACTCCTCCGCTATCTTCGTGTAGCTCTTTTGCTAGCGGAGGAGTCCGGCTTTCTTCCTCCCCGCCGCTGGCCTCTTCTCCCGACTTCGGGGGTCTTGTCCCCCTCTTCGGTTCTTCTGCCGGGCCACCGCGCCTTCTTATAGCTCTTTTACAGGCGGTGGCCCGGTCTTCTGTCGCCGCTGTCGCCGCCGCCTTCCGTTCTTGTTCTTCTCCAGGAGATGTTGACACGTCGCTCTCTCCGGCCGGAATGCCAGAGCCGCGCTGAGCGGCCACTTATATAGTGACAATGGGGCGGTGTCACATGGTATATGTCACATGGGTTGGTCACATGGGTTGATGTCACATGGGGACTATGACATCGTAAGGGGGCGGGGTCACCATGTGACCAACCCATGTGACATATACCATGTGACACCGCCCCATTGTCACTATATAAGTGGCCGCTCAGCGCGGCTCTGGCATTCCGGCCGGAGAGAGCGACGTGTCAACATCTCCTGGAGAAGAACAAGAACGGAAGGCGGCGGCGACAGCGGCGACAGAAGACCGGGCCACCGCCTGCAAAAGAGCTATAAGAAGGCGCGGTGGCCCGGCAGAAGAACCGAAGAGGGGGACAAGACCCCCGAAGTCGGGAGAAGAGGCCGGCGGCGAGGAAGAAAGCCGGACTCCTCCGCTAGCAAAAGAGCTACAAGAAGATAGCGGAGGAGTCCGGCGAGAAGACCCCCGAAGACGGAAGACCCCCGGAGCTGTGCAATAAAATATTTTATCTCGTGTGTTGTGGTTTTTTTTGGGTACTTTTATTTTACAGGTGAATGGGTAGGGGTACATTGTACCCCATACTCATTCACATAGGGTGGGGGGCCGGTATCCGGGGGCCCCCTTATTAAAGGGGGCTCCCGGATTCCGATAAGCCCCCCGCCCGCAGACCCCGACAACCAACGGCCAGGGTTGTCGGGAAGAGGCCCTTGTCCTCATCAACATGGGGACAAGGTGCTTTGGGGTGGGGGGGCCGCGCGGCCCCCCCTTCCCCAAGGCATCCCCCATGTTGAGGGCACGCGGCCTGGTACGGCTCAGGAGGGGGGGCGCGCTCGCTCAAGGGTCTGTTGTGGACTTTGGGGGGACCCCCACGCCGATTTTTTTCGGCGTTGGGGTTCCCCTTTAAGTCCATTCCAGGCGGCGGAGCCCGCGACGTCTCCGTCGCGGGCCCCGCCTACCTGCACACGCGCTCGAAATGAGCGGACTGTTGCCTCGTGTGTGGGCGAGTCCGCTCATTTCAAAAGTTGCGCGGACTTAGTACGACGAACAAAGTTTGCCGTATTTGTCCGCTCAAAAAGTGCCGTGTGTGGGCGTGTTCGTTCATTCAAAAGTTTGAGCGGACTGTTTGACGAACTTAGTTTCGGCAGACAGTCCCCGCGTGTGTACGCCGCCAAAGTGTCACATAATTGTGAAGTGGAAGGAAAATGATAAATGATACAAATAAATATGTGAAAAGTGTGGGGGAGGGGCATTTGTATGGCGCCCCCTTTACTCTGATACCCCCAACTAAAATCTAGAGGAACCAAATGCCTTCAGAAGTCACCTGATTAGTAAATAGAGTCCTCCTGTGTGTCATTTAATCTCAGTATAAATACAGCTGTTCTGTGAAGCCCTCAGAGGTTTGTTAGAGAACCTCAGTGAACAAACAGCATCATGAAGGCCAAGGAACACACCAGGCAGGTCAGGGATGAAGTTGTGGAGAAGTATAAAGCAGGGTTGGGTTATAATAAATTCTCCCAAGCTTTGAACATCTCACGGAGCTCTGTTCAATCCATCATCGGAAAATGGAAAGAGTATGGCCAGGGGCGGACTGACAACTCATGGGGCCCCCAGCCAATCAGAGATTATGGGGCCACACAGTATACACAAACACACACACACACAGTATACAATCACACAGTATACACAGACATGTTTCTATTGGCTGAGAAGGTACTGGAGAGGCCGGGCAGCTATAATCTCAGGATTTTTAGACCAAAAGGATGTCGGTAAGGGACATTTCAGAGACAGATGTAAAAAAAAAAAACACAAATTTTTACATACTGTCCCTGGTTTTACTGAGGCTGACAACCCTGATGGGGCCTCCTAGTGGCATGGGGCCCTCAGGCAGTGCCCGAGTGGCCCAATGGTCAGTCCGCCCCTGAGTATGGCACAACTGCAAACCTACCAAGACATGGCCTTCCACCTAAACTCCACAGGACAACTATTAGTCGTCTCTCCACAAATCTGCCCTTTATGGAAGAGTGACAAGAAGAAAGACATTGGAGAAAGAAAGTCATAAGAAGTCCGGTTTGTAGTTTGTGAGAAGCCATGTGGGGGAGGGGGCAGCAAACATGTGGGGGAAGGTGATCTGGTCAGAGGAGACCAAAATTCTACTTTATGGCCTAAAAGCAAAACGCTATGTGTGGGGAAAACCAACACCGCCCATCCCCCGAACACACCATCCCCACCGTGAGACATGGTGGTGGCAGCATCATGTGGTGGGGATGGTTTTCTTCAGCAGGGACAGGGAAGCTGGTCAGAGTTGATGGGAAGATGGATGGAGACAAATACAGGACAATCTTAGAAGAAAACCTGTTAGAGTCGGCAGAAGACATGAGACCGGGGCGGAGGTTCCCCTTCCAGCAGGACAACGACCCGAAACATCCAGCCAGAGCTACAATGGAATGGTTTACATCAAAGCATATTCATGTGTTAGAATGGCCCAGTCACAGTCCAGACCTAAATCCCATTGAGAATCTGTGGCAAGACTTGAAAATTGCTGATCACAGACGCTCTCCATCCAATCTGACAGAGCTTGAGATATTTTACAAAGAAGAAGAATGGGCAGAAATGTCCTCTCTAGATGGGCAAAGCTGGTAGAGACACCCCCAAAAAGACTTGTAGAGAAAGGGGGTTCTACAAAGTATTGACTCCGGGGGGCGCCATACAAATGCCCCTCCCCCACACTTTTCACATATTTATTTGTATCATTTATCATTTTCCTTCCACTTCACAATTATGTGACACTTTGTGTTGGTCCATCACATAAAATCCCAATAAAATACATTTACGTTGTTGGGTGTAACATGGCAAAATGTGGGGAATTTCATGGGGTGTGAATACTTTTTCAAGCCACTGTATAATAAATACTGAGGTCTCCTATGGGTAGTAATTTATCATCTATAATAAATACAGGATGTTCCCATGGGTAGTAATATGTCATAACTCATGTGGGGGGAGGGGGGTCCCCTGTGTGTATGGTGGGAGGGGGGTCCCCTGTGTGTATGGTGGGAGGGGGGTCCCCTGTGTGTATGGTGGGAGGGGGGTCCCCTGTGTGTATGGGGGGAGGGGGGTCCCCTGTGTGTATGGAGGAGGGGGGGTCCCCTGTGTGTATGGGGGGAGGGGGGGTCCCCGTGTGTATGGTGGGAGGGGGGTCCCCTGTGTGTATGGTGGGAGGGGGGTCCCCTGTGTGTATGGGAGAGGGGGGGTTCCCTGTGTGTATGGTGGGAGGGGGGTCCCCTGTGTGTATGGGGGGAGGGGGGTCCCCTGTGTGTATGGGGGAGGGGGGGTCCCCTGTGTGTATGGGGGGAGGGGGGGTCCCCGTGTGTATGGTGGGAGGAGGGGTCCCCGTGTGTATGGGGGGGGGTCCCTGTGTGTATGGGGGGGGGTCCCCGTGTGTATGGGGGGGGTCCCCGTGTGTATGGTGGGAGGGGGGTCCCCGTGTGTATGGTGGGAGGGGGGGTCCCCTGTGTGTATGGGGGAGGGAGGGTCCCCTGTGTGTATGGTGGGAGGGAGGGTCCCCTGTGTGTATGGTGGGAGGGGGGGTCCCCTGTGTGTATGGTGGGAGGGAGGTCCCCTGTGTGTATGGGGGGAGGGGGTCCCCTGTGTGTATGGGGGGAGGGGGGTCCCCTGTGTGTATGGGGGAGGGAGGGTCCCCTGTGTGTATGGTGGGAGGGAGGGTCCCCTGTGTGTATGGTGGGAGGGGGGGTCCCCTGTGTGTATGGGGGAGGGGGGTCCCCTGTGTGTATGGGGGAGGGAGGGTCCCCTGTGTGTATGGGGGAGGGAGGGTCCCCTGTGTGTATGGTGGGAGGGAGGGTCCCCTGTGTGTATGGTGGGAGGGGGGGTCCCCTGTGTGTATGGTGGGAGGGAGGTCCCCTGTGTGTATGGGGGGAGGGGGTCCCCTGTGTGTATGGGGGGAGGGGGGTCCCCTGTGTGTATGGGGGAGGGAGGGTCCCCTGTGTGTATGGTGGGAGGGAGGGTCCCCTGTGTGTATGGTGGGAGGGGGGGTCCCCTGTGTGTATGGTGGGAGGGGGGTCCCCTGTGTGTATGGGGGGAGGGGGTCCCCTGTGTGTATGGGGGGAGGGGGGTCCCCTGTGTGTATGGTGGGAGGGGGGGTCCCCTGTGTGTATGGTGGGAGGGGGGGGTCCCCGTGTGTATGGTGGGGGGGGGGTCTCCTGTGTGTATGGTGGGAGGGGGGGTCCCCTGTGTGTATGGGGGAGGGAGGGTCCCCTGTGTGTATGGGGGAGGGAGGGTCCCCTGTGTGTATGGTGGGAGGGGGGGTCCCCTGTGTGTATGGTGGGAGGGGGGTCCCCTGTGTGTATGGGGGGAGGGGGTCCCCTGTGTGTATGGGGGGAGGGGGGTCCCCTGTGTGTATGGTGGGAGGGGGGGTCCCCTGTGTGTATGGTGGGAGGGGGGGTCCCCGTGTGTATGGTGGGAGGGGGGGTCCCCTGTGTGTATGGGGGGAGGGGGGTCCCCTGTGTGTATGGTGGGAGGGGGGGTCCCCGTGTGTATGGTGGGAGGGGGGGTCCCCGTGTGTGTGGGGGGAGGGGGGTCCCCGTGTGTATGGGGGAGGTGGTAGGACACCATCCATACAATGAGCTCTCAGCGTCTCCTTGATGTTGCTGGAGGAAGGAAAGCGGACAAATCTGGGAAGTGAGGAGGTAATAAAGATATAAATGAAAGGATTGTCCCCGGCCTTTGATCTGTGTTGTACACACATCACTGACTCATAGAAATGTCCCCAAGAAGTGCTCAGCACAGGACAGACGAGACAAACAGATGGACAGACCATCCGAGAAATCCAGGCAGAGACTTCTCCATCATGCCATACCATCAGGGAGGCGTGTGATTGGCCCCAAATGTATTCCGCAGCAAGACAACGTCTCCAAATCTTCTGTGTAATGATGAACAGGGAGTCCTACAATCGATGATTTGGCCCCCACAGAGCCCTGATCTCACTATCATGGAGTCTGCCTGGGATGAATGATTGGAGGCAGCCGAGAAGATCTGTGCTTAGTTCTCCAAGATGTACACAGAGCGACCTACCTGCCGAGTTCCTTCACCAACTGTGAGCAAGTCTACCTAGAAGAAGTCGGGGGGGGGCACTCCAAATGTTGATTGGATTTGGAATTCTCTCCATTTACTTTCTATTTTGTTAATTGATAAGTGGGGTGAAGTTCCTTTTCTCAGCATGTAAAATATTGAGTTAGGTGCTACTCCGTTCAGTGTCCGCTACTTGTCTCTGCCAATCCCTATACTGGCCTCCACCCCTCTCTGCCAATCCAGTGGCCTCCACCCCTCTCTGCCAATCCAGTGGCCTCCACCCCTCTCTGCCAATCCCTCCACTGGTCTCCATTCAGTGTCCTCCACCCCTCTCTACCAATCCCTCCACTGGTCTCCATTCAGTGTCCTCCACCTCTCTCTACCAATCCCTCCACTGACCTCCATTCAGTGTCCTCCAACCCTCTCTACCAATCCCTCCACTGACCTCCATTCAGTGTCCTCCACCCCTCTCTACCAATCCCTCCACTGGTCTCCATTCAGTGTCCTCCACCCCTCTCTACCAATCCCTCCACTGGCCTTCATTCAGTGTCCTCCACCCCTCTCTACCAATCCCTCCACTGACCTCCATTCAGTGTCCTCCACCCCTCTCTACCAATCCCTCCACTGACCTCCATTCAGTGTCCTCCACCCCTCTCTACCAATCCCTCCACTGACCTCCATTCAGTGTCCTCCACCCCTCTCTACCAATCCCTCCACTGACCTCCATTCAGTGTCCTCCACCCCTCTCTACCAATCCCTCCACTGATCTCCATTCAGTGTCCCCCACCCCTCTCTACCAATCCCTCCACTGACCTCCATTCAGTGTCCTCCACCCCTCTCTACCAATCCCTCCACTGACCTCCATTCAGTGTCCTCCACCCCTCTCTACCAATCCCTCCACTGACCTCCATTCAGTGTCCTCCACCCCTCTCTACCAATCCCTCCACTGACCTCCATTCAGTGTCCTCCACCCCTCTCTACCAATCCCTCCACTGGTCTCCATTCAGTGTCCTCCACCCCTCTCTACCAATCCCTCCACTGGTCTCCATTCAGTGTCCTCCACCCCTCTCTACCAATCCCTCCACTGACCTCCATTCAGTGTCCACCACCCCTCTCTGCCAATCCCTATACTGGCCTCCACCCCTGTCTGCCAATCCCTCCACCCTTCTCTGCCAATCCCTCCACTGGTCTCCATTCGGTGTCCTCCACCCCTCTCTACCAATCCTTCCACTGACCTCCATTCAGTGTCCACCACCCCTCTCTGCCAATCCCTATACTGGCCTCCACCCCTGTCTGCCAATCCCTCCACCCCTCTCTGCCAATCCCTCCACTGGTCTCCATTCGGTGTCCTCCACCCCTCTCTACCAATCCCTCCACTGACCTCCATTCAGTGTCCTCCACCCCTCTTTGCCAATCCCTCCATTGGCCTCCATTCAGTGTCCTCCACCCCTCTCTGCCAATCCCTCCACTGGTCTCCATTCGGTGTCCTCCACCCCTCTTTACCAGTCCCTCCACTGGCCTCCATTCAGTGTCCTCCACCCCTCTTTGCCAGTCCCTTCACTGGTCTCCATTCAGTATCCACCACCCCTCTCTACCAATCCCACCACTGGTCTCCATTCAGTATCCACCACCCCTCTCTACCAATCCCACCACTGGCCTCCATTCAGTGTCCTCCACCCCTCTTTGCCAGTCCCTCCACTGGTCTCCATTCAGTATCCACCACCCCTCTCTACCAATCCCTCCACTGGTCTCCATTCAGTATCCACCACCCCTCTCTACCAATCCCACCACTGGTCTCCATTCAGTGTCCTCCACCCCTCTCTACTAATCCCTCCACTGGTCTCCATTCAGTGTCCTCCACCCCTCTCTAGCAATCCCTCCACTGGTCTCCATTCAGTGTCCTCCGCCCCTCTCTACCAATCCCTCCACTGGTCTCCATTCAGTGTCCTCCACCCCTCTCTACCAATCCCTCCACTGGTCTCCACTCAGTGTCCTCCACCCCTCTCTACCAATCCCTCCACTGGTTTCCATTCAGTGTCCTCCACCCCTCTCTACCAATCCCTCCACTGGTCTCCATTCAGTGTCCTCCACCCCTCTCTGCCAATCCCTCCACTGACCTCCATTCAGTGTCCTCCACCCCTCTCTACCAATCCCTCCACTGACCTCCATTCAGTGTCCTCCACCCCTCTCTACCAATCCCTCCACTGGTTTCCATTCAGTGTCCTCCACCCCTCTCTACCAATCCCTCCACTGACCTCCATTCAGTGTCCTCCACCCCTCTCTACCAATCCCTCCACTGACCTCCATTCAGTGTCCTCCACCCCTCTCTACCAATCCCTCCACTGACCTCCATTCAGTGTCCTCCACCCCTCTCTGCCAATCCCTCCACTGACCTCCATTCAGTGTCCTCCACCCCTCTCTACCAATCCCTCCACTGGTCTCCATTCAGTGTCCTCCACCCCTCTCTACCAATCTCTCCACTGACCTCCATTCAGTGTCCTCCACCCCTCTCTACCAATCCCTCCACTGGTTTCCATTCAGTGTCCTCCACCCCTCTCTACCAATCCCACCACTCAGTGTCCACCACCCCTCTCTGCCAATCCCTCCACTGGCTTCCCATCCCCCAATGAATAAAATTCAAAACACTAACAATAACATACAAAGCCATTTCCAACTCTGCCCCGAGACACATCACCGATCTCGTCTCCAAATATCACCCAAAGCGTCCTCCCCGCTACTCCCAAGACCTTCTGCTCTCTATCTCCCTTGTCTCCTCCTCCCATTTCCATCTCCATGACTTCTCCAAAGCCTCTCTCATCCTCTGGAGATCTCTGCCCCAATCTGTCCAGCTATCTCCTACTCTGTCCACTTTTAGGCGACCCCTTAAGACTCATCTCTTCAGGAGAGCCTATCCTGCCTATCCAGCTTCTGTTTCTCTCGTCAGTTCATCCCTTAGTTATTACCTTTTTGTTTCACCAGCCCCTCCCTATTAGATTGTAAGCTCACAGGAGCAGGGCCCGCCTCTTGTATTGAATTGTATTGTCCCTTTATATTGTAAAGCGCTGCGCAAACTGTTGCAATTATAAAAATCCCGTCTAAAAATAATAATAATAATGATACTCGGGTGGTATGAATCTCAGAAATTCAGGAAGAAATCTTTATAAATAAATAGAAAGCCCTGAGCAGCTTTATAACCAGGAGGGAATGACGCAATGGAGACGCTGCTGGACTGTCACCCCCCCTCAGACAAGAGAAGGGATAAGGCGAGGGTCCCGCTGAGTGTTGCCCCCCCCCCCCCCCCCGACAAGAGAAGAGATAAGACGAGGGTCCCGCTGAGCATTGCCCCCCCCCCCCCCAGACAAGAGAAGAGATAAGGAGAGGGTCCCGCTGAGCGTAGCCCCCCCCCCCAGACAAGAGAAGAAATAAGACGAGGGTCCCGCTGAGCATTGCCCCCCCCCCCCCAGACAAGAGAAGAGATAAGGAGAGGGTCCCGCTGAGCGTAGCCCCCCCCCCAGACAAGAGAAGAGATAAGGAGAGGGTCCCGCTGAGCGTAGCCCCCCCCAGACAAAAGAAGAGATAAGGAGAGGGTCCCGTTGAGCGTAGCCCCCCCAGACAAGAGAAGAGATAAGGAGAGGGTCCCACTGGACCGCCTCTCTCTCTATGAAGTGACAGAGTTGAGGGAAAGTTGATCCGGCAGACTTTGGCCGTCTCCTGCGCCTGGGCCCACTACGAGCGCATTATTTGTCTGGCACGGCATGGGAACTTCACAGCCACGATACTGTAAACCGCGCCGTACTTTACGGGAAGACGTTTGCGATATGTTCTATGACAACGATGCGTTCAGACAGCTCTCGGCTCGGCGGGACTTTGATGTGCTTTTCAAGAGCCGCGCCGCCTTCCAAGATGTATGGATTCCTGGCAGGAGCGCGGAGAGGGGGGCCAAATATACAAGAATGTTTATAGGAAGTGACCCCTCCTACCGCGCCTGCTATGAACGCCGCACAGACACTCTTATCAAACACGTCCATGACCCGGTAACCCTTTACGTGGCTGTGAGATTGGGGGAGGGGGCAGCAGGGGGCAGAACTTATTGACCCGCACGTGGTAGCCAATGATTTCTGTTTAAGTGGAACTCTAGGCAAAACTTTCCTTTGTTCTTTCCGATAAGAATGCAGAACGGTTGGAACAAAAATCGGGTTCAGATTTTCCCTCACCGCTGGTCCTAGTGACACAACAGAACGTGAGAGAACATCTGACCTGTAACAAGTGTCCCCATTGGAAGATTTCCCCTCTCTTCCTGTTCTGGTGACAACTCTAACATTTTGCAGTTCCCTGCAATTCCTGTCCCAGGACAAAAAGGGAGAGTCAGTTCCTCCCAGAGGGGACACAAACATGGCTTCCAACCCTCCCTAACTCAACCCAGAAAATAAAGTCTTGGCTGGAGTCACACTTTAAAGGCAATGTACAAATACCCTCATAGTCAAGTTACTGCAGCCCTTGTCCTTCATTACACCTGTCCTGAGGGATCCCTTGTCCTTCATTACACTTGTCCTGAGGGATCCCTTGTCCTTCATTACACCTGTCCTGAGGGATCCCTTGTCCTTCATTACACCTGTCCTGAGGGATCCCTTGTCCTTCATTACACTTGTCCTGAGGGATCCCTTGTCCTTCATTACACTTGTCCTGAGGGATCCCTTGTCCTTTAGCAGGTGTAATAAAGGACAAGGACAGAGAGGGGGCTGCATGTATGGAGCGGTCACCTTGTAGTACAGATCAGAGAGGGGGAGGCATGTATGGAACGGTCACCTTGTAGTACAGCCCGGAGAGGGGCAGCATGTATGGAGCGGTCACCTTGTAGCACAGATCAGAGAGGGGGCAGAATGTATGGAGCGGTCACCTTGTAGTACAGATCAGAGAGGGGGCAGAATGTATGGAGCGGTCAGCTTGTAGTACAGATCAGAGAGGGGGCTGCATGTATGGAGCGGTCACCTTGTAGTACAGATCAGAGAGGGGCAGCATGTATGGAGCGGTCACCTTGTAGCACAGATCAGAGAGGGGGCAGAATGTATGGAGCGGTCACCTTGTAGTACAGATCAGAGAGGGGGCAGAATGTATGGAGCGGTCACCTTGTAGTACAGATCAGAGAGGGGGCAGAATGTATGGAGCGGTCACCTTGTAGTACAGCCCGGAGAGGGGCAGCATGTATGGAGCGGTCACCTTGTAGCACAGATCAGAGAGGGGGCAGAATGTATGGAGCGGTCACCTTGTAGTACAGATCAGAGAGGGGGCAGAATGTATGGAGCGGTCAGCTTGTAGTACAGATCAGAGAGGGGGCTGCATGTATGGAGCGGTCACCTTGTAGTACAGATCAGAGAGGGGGCTGCATGTATGGAGCGGTCACCTTGTAGTACAGCTCAGAGAGGGGGCAGAATGTATGGAGTGGTCACCTTGTAGTACAGATCAGAGAGGGGGCAGAATGTATGGAGCGGTCACCTTGTAGTACAGATCAGAGAGGGGGAGGCATGTATGGAACGGTCACCTTGTAGTACAGCCCGGAGAGGGGCAGCATGTATGGAGCGGTCACCTTGTAGTACAGATCAGAGAGGGGGCTGCATGTATGGAACGGTCACCTTGTAGTACAGCCCGGAGAGGGGCAGCATGTATGGAGCGGTCACCTTGTAGCACAGATCAGAGAGGGGGCAGAATGTATGGAGCGGTCACCTTGTAGTACAGATCAGAGAGGGGGCAGAATGTATGGAGCGGTCACCTTGTAGTACAGATCAGAGAGGGGGCAGAATGTATGGAGCGGTCACCTTGTAGCACAGATCAGAGAGGGGGCTGCATGTATGGAGCGGTCACCTTGTAGTACAGATCAGAGAGGGGGCAGAATGTATGGAGCGGTCACCTTGTAGTACAGCTCAGAGAGGGGGCAGAATGTATGGAGCGGTCACCTTGTAGTACAGATCAGAGAGGAGGCAGAATGTATGGAGCGGTCACCTTGTAGTACAGATCAGAGAGGGGGCAGAATGTATGGAGCGGTCACCTTGTAGTACAGATCAGAGAGGAGGCAGAATGTATGGAGCGGTCACCTTGTAGCACAGATCAGAGAGGGGGCAGAATGTATGGAGCGGTCACCTTGTAGTACAGCCCGGAGAGGGGCAGCATGTATGGAGCGGTCACCTTGTAGCACAGATCAGAGAGGGGGCAGAATGTATGGAGCGGTCACCTTGTAGAACAGCTCAGAGAGGGGGCAGAATGTATGGAGCGGTCACCTTGTAGAACAGCTCAGAGAGGGGGCAGAATGTATGGAGCGGTCACCTTGTAGAACAGCTCAGAGAGGGGGCAGAATGTATGGAGCGGTCACCTTGTAGTACAGATCAGAGAGGGGGAGGCATGTATGGAACGGTCACCTTGTAGTACAGCCCGGAGAGGGGCAGCATGTATGGAGCGGTCACCTTGTAGTACAGATCAGAGAGGGGGCGGCATGTATGGAGCGGTCACATTGTAGTACAGCCCGGAGAGGGGCAGCATGTATGGAGCGGTCACCTTGTAGCACAGATCAGAGAGGGGGCAGAATGTATGGAGCGGTCACCTTGTAGTACAGCCCGGAGAGGGGCAGCATGTATGGAGCGGTCACCTTGTAGTACAGATCAGAGAGGGGGCGGCATGTATGGAGCGGTCACCTTGTAGTACAGATCAGAGAGGGGGCAGAATGTATGGAGCGGTCACCTTTTAGTACAGCCCGGAGAGGGGGAGCATGTATGGAGCGGTCACCTTGTAGTACAGATCAGAGAGGGGGCAGAATGTATGGAGCGGTCACCTTGTAGTACAGATCAGAGAGGGGGCAGAATGTATGGAGCGGTCACCTTGTAGTACAGCCCGGAGAGGGGCAGCATGTATGGAGCGGTCACCTTGTAGCACAGATCAGAGAGGGGGCAGAATGTATGGAGCGGTCACCTTGTAGTACAGCCCGGAGAGGGGCAGCATGTATGGAGCGGTCACCTTGTAGTACAGATCAGAGAGGGGGCGGCATGTATGGAGCGGTCACCTTGTAGTACAGATCAGAGAGGGGGCAGAATGTATGGAGCGGTCACCTTGTAGTACAGCCCGGAGAGGGGCAGCATGTATGGAGCGGTCACCTTGTAGCACAGATCAGAGAGGGGGCAGAATGTATGGAGCGGTCACCTTGTAGTACAGCCCGGAGAGGGGCAGCATGTATGGAGCGGTCACCTTGTAGCACAGATCAGAGAGGGGGCAGCATGTATGGAGCGGTCACCTTGTAGTACAGATCAGAGAGGGGGCGGCATGTATGGAGCGGTCACCTTGTAGTACAGATCAGAGAGGGGGCAGCATGTATGGAGCGGTCACCTTGTAGTACAGATCAGAGAGGGGGCGGCATGTATGGAGCGGTCACCTTGTAGCACAGATCAGAGAGGGGGCAGAATGTATGGAGCGGTCACCTTGTAGTACAGATCAGAGAGGGGGCAGAATGTATGGAGCGGTCACCTTGTAGCACAGATCAGAGAGGGGGCTGCATGTATGGAGCGGTCACCTTGTAGTACAGATCAGAGAGGGGGCAGAATGTATGGAGCGGTCACCTTGTAGTACAGCTCAGAGAGGGGGCAGAATGTATGGAGCGGTCACCTTGTAGTACAGATCAGAGAGGGGGCAGAATGTATGGAGCGGTCACCTTGTAGCACAGATCAGAGAGGGGGCAGAATGTATGGAGCGGTCACCTTGTAGCACAGATCAGAGAGGGGGCAGAATGTATGGAGCGGTCACCTTGTAGTACAGATCAGAGAGGGGGCAGAATGTATGGAGCGGTCACCTTGTAGTACAGCTCAGAGAGGGGGCAGAATGTATGGAGCGGTCACCTTGTAGTACAGATCAGAGAGGGGGCAGAATGTATGGAGCGGTCACCTTGTAGCACAGATCAGAGAGGGGGCAGAATGTATGGAGCGGTCACCTTGTAGTACAGCCCGGAGAGGGGCAGCATGTATGGAGCGGTCACCTTGTAGCACAGATCAGAGAGGGGGCAGAATGTATGGAGCGGTCACCTTGTAGCACAGATCAGAGAGGGGGCAGAATGTATGGAGCGGTCACCTTGTAGTACAGCCCGGAGAGGGGCAGAATGTATGGAGCGGTCACCTTGTAGCACAGATCAGAGAGGGGGCAGAATGTATGGAGCGGTCACCTTGTAGTACAGATCAGAGAGGGGGCAGAATGTATGGAGCGGTCACCTTGTAGCACAGATCAGAGAGGGGGCGGCATGTATGGAGCGGTCACCTTGTAGTACAGCCCGGAGAGGGGCAGCATGTATGGAGCGGTCACCTTGTAGTACAGATCAGAGAGGGGGCAGAATGTATGGAGCGGTCACCTTGTAGCACAGATCAGAGAGGGGGCAGAATGTATGAAGCGGTCACCTTGTAGTACAGATCAGAGAGGGGGCAGAATGTATGGAGCGGTCACCTTGTAGTACAGATCAGAGAGGGGGCAGAATGTATGGAGCGGTCACCTTGTAGTACAGATCAGAGAGGGGGCAGAATGTATGGAGCGGTCACCTTGTAGTACAGCCCGGAGAGGGGCAGCATGTATGGAGCGATCACCTTGTAGTACAGATCAGAGAGGGGGCAGAATGTATGGAGCGGTCACCTTGTAGCACAGATCAGAGAGGGGGCAGAATGTATGAAGCGGTCACCTTGTAGTACAGATCAGAGAGGGGGCAGAATGTATGGAGCGGTCACCTTGTAGTACAGATCAGAGAGGGGGCAGAATGTATGAAGCGGTCACCTTGTAGTACAGATCAGAGAGGGGGAATCATGTATGGAGCGGTCACCTTGTAGTACAGATCAGAGAGGGGGCAGAATGTATGGAGCGGTCACCTTGTAGTACAGATCAGAGAGGGGGCAGAATGTATGAAGCGGTCACCTTGTAGTACAGATCAGAGAGGGGGCAGAATGTATGGAGCGGTCACCTTGTAGTACAGATCAGAGAGGGGGCAGAATGTATGGAGCGGTCACCTTGTAGTACAGATCAGAGAGGGGGAATCATGTATGGAGCGGTCACCTTGTAGTACAGATCAGAGAGGGGGCAGAATGTATGAAGCGGTGACCTTGTAGTACAGATCAGAGAGGGGGCAGAATGTATGGAGCGGTCACCTTGTAGTACAGATCAGAGAGGGGGAATCATGTATGGAGCGGTCACCTTGTAGTACAGATCAGAGAGGGGGCAGAATGTATGGAGCGGTCACCTTGTAGCACATCCCGGAGTGGGGGGGGGGGGGGGGTGGTTGGGGCGGCATGTGTGGTGAGGTCACTGATCACTGCAAGGTAGGGAAGTCTTGTCCCTTTAAAAGACCTTCATTAAATGACCCCCCAGGGTGACCTCATAGACTGAGCACAGCGGGTGACATGTGATGCCCTCCTCTGGTCAGCACAGGTATCACAGTCCTTATACAGATCCATACAATGTAATGTACCTTTCTCTCCCACTGATCTTCCAGCTGCATCTTCTCTTTCTGGAATCGGCTCTCCTGTTCCTGAAATAAACACAGCGATCAGTCAGAGATGACATACTCATATATAGTGTGAGAGAGCTCAGCCTGCACCCAGCCTCGGTGGTAGGTGATCTGCAGACACAAGGCTATACGATGCACTGCCAAAATAAAGTAACCGCTGTGTTAGATTGTAAGCTCTCAGGGCCCTCTGATTCCTCCTGTACCAAATTGTATTGTAACTGTAATGTCTGCCTTCCTTTTGTAAAGCGCTGAGCAAACTGTTGGCGTTCTATAAATCCTGTATAATAAGAATAATAATAGTAAAGTGCCCCAAACCAGCCCATAGTGACCACCAACAGGCCAAACATACTCCACATCTCCGCACACATCAAAGGAGAAGTCATCAGACCCCAATCATCAGAGCTCTGCCTCCACCTCCACACCGGCTACATCACCAGCTCTGCCTTTATCACTGGATCTCTGCTTTACATTTCATTGCAGGGGAAGAAGTATATACTGCAGGAGAAGTGTATATACTGCTGAGTGAGATGTATAGAATGCTGGGAAAATTATACATGTCTGTGGGTTGTATATACTGCTGAAGAAAAAGTATATACTGCTGGGAGAAGTATATAGTGCTGGGAGAAGTATACACTGCTGTAGGATGTATATACTGCCGGAGGAGAAGAATATAGTGCTGGAGAAGTATATACTGCTGGGAGGAGAAGAATAAGGTGCTGTGTGATGTATATACTGCTGGAAGGAGAAGTATATAGTGCTGTGTGATGTATATACTGCTGGGAGGAGAAGTATATAGTGCTGGAGAAGTATATACTACTGGGAGAAGTATATAGTGCTGGGAGAAGTATATAGTGCTAGGAGAAGTATATACTGCTGTGGGATGTATATACTGCCGGAGGAGAAGAATATAGTGCTGGAGAAGTATATACTGCTGGGAGGAGAAGTATATAGTGCTGTGTGATGTAGTGTTGTGGGATGTATATACTGCTGTGAGGGGAAATATATACTGCTGGGGGATGTACATACTGCTGGGGGAGAAGTATATAGTACTGAGGGGAGAAGTATATACGGCTGTGGGATGTATATACTGCTGGAGGAGAAGTATATAGTGCTGTGTGATGTATATACTGCTGGGAGGAGAAGTATATACTGCCGGGAGGATAAGTATATAGTGTTGTGGGATGTATAGACTGCTGGGAGGGGAAATATATACTGCTGGGGGATGTACATACTGCTGGGGGAGAAGTATATAGTACTGAGGGGAGAAGTATATACGGCTGTGGGATGTATATACTGCTGGAGGAGAAGTATATATATGGCTGGGAGGCTAAGTATATAGTGCTGTGGGATGTATATACTGCCTGGGGATGTACATACTGCTGGAGGGAGAAGTATAAACTGCTAGAGGAGAAGTATATACTGCTGGGGGGGGGGGGGGGGTAGAAGTATATAGTACTGGGGGGGAAAGTATATACTAATGGGGGGAGAAGTATATACTACTGGAGAGAGAAGTTTATACTACTGGGGGGAGAAGTTTATACTACTGGGGGGAGAAGTTTATACTACTGGGGGGAGAAGTTTATACTACTGGGGGGAGAAGTATATACTACTGGGGGGAGAAGTTTGTACTACTGGGGGGAGAAGTTTGTACTACTGGGGGGAGAAGTATATACTACTGGGGGGAGAAGTTTGTACTACTGGGGGGAGAAGTATATACTACTGGGGGGAGAAGTATATACTACTGGGGGGAGAAGTTTATACTACTGGGGGGAGAAGTTTGTACTACTGGGGGGAGAAGTTTGTACTACTGGGGGGAGAAGTTTATACTACTGGGGGGAGAAGTTCATACTACTGGGGGGAGAAGTTTATACTACTGGGGGAGAAGTATATACTACTGGGGGGAGAAGTATATACTACTGGGGGGAGAAGTATATACTACTGGGGGGAGAAGTTTATACTACTGGGGGGAGAAGTATATACTACTGGGGGGAGAAGTATATACTACTGGGGGGAGAAGTATATACTACTGGGGGAGAAGTATATACTACTGGGGGGAGAAGTTTATACTACTGGGGGGAGAAGTATATACTACTGGGGGGAGAAGTTTATACTACTGGGGGGAGAAGTATATACTACTGGGGGGAGAAGTATATACTACTGGGGGGAGAAGTTTATACTACTGGGGGGAGAAGTATGTACTACTGGGGGGAGAAGTATATACTACTGGGGGGAGAAGTATATACTACTGGGGGGAGAAGTTTATACTACTGGGGGGAGAAGTATGTACTACTGGGGGGAGAAGTATATACTACTGGGGGGAGAAGTATGTACTACTGGGGGAGAAGTTTATACTACTGGGGGGAGAAGTTTATACTACTGGGGGGAGAAGTTTATACTACTGGGGGGAGAAGTTTATACTACTGGGGGAGAAGTATATACTACTGGGGGGGAGAAGTATATACTACTGGGGGATGTATATACTGCCAAGAGGAAAGTATATACAGCTAGGGGTATGACGTATATACAGCTGGGGGGGTATATAAACCCAGATTAGCGGAGTCCACTTGAAGCCTCGTTGGCTACATAAGAGACTTCTCGGGCCGGAGTTCGGCTTTACCATAACAGCCGTAATTCTCCTTTTCTCAGCAGCGATCTTAGAAATATTGTGACTGCTCCTGTGTGCGTCCACACTGAATGGGCTGCCAAAGGATAATGACTATTTCAGGGTAAAATACACATTGCAGTACATCAAAGGCTTTACATGGCTGCCCCCCCCCCCCCCCGGGTGGGTGAGGGGTTCCGACTTACCCTCATCTCCTTCTGTATGTGATGCTCCCTCTCATGTCCTTGTTGTTTAGTCCGGGACACACTCTGCTCCAATTCCTCTATGAGAGCCGAGGCCTGCCGACAAACACCGGAGAAAAGGATCACCGGAGGGGTCACACCACACACCTCAAAGTTTCATATTTAGTAAGGTTGAATAAAGACACCAGTCCATCCAGTTCAACCTGAGTGAATGTCTACAATTGTCCCTATCCCTGTACATTGCACACTCACATCGGTCCCTACCCTCAAGGAGCCCACATTCCAAGGTCCCCATTCATATACTAGGGCCAATTTTGGACAGAAGCCAATTAACCTACCTGCATGTCTTTGGATTGTGGGAGGAAACCGGAGTACCCGGAGGAAACCCACGCAGGCACAGGGAGAACATGCAAACTCCAGGCAGGTAGTGTCCTGGTTGGGATTTGAACCAGTGACCCTTCTTACTGCTAGGTGACAGTGCTAACCACTACACCACCGTGCCGCCCATGGTAGTAAAGACTTAATTTCAAAAAAATTATAATAAACATGTTATACTTACCTGCTCTGGGCAATGGTTCTGCACATAGTAGCCCCAATCCACCGGCACTCCTGCACCCCACCCCCTCCCAAATCGAGTGCCCCCCTAGCAATCACTTGTGTGTCCATAGAAACACTAATTGTGGCTCAGCCCCGCCCCCTTCCAATGGCTCCCACCGCTGTTTCTGAGCCTATGAGGAGGGAGAAAGAGCAGGGCCTTGGCTCTTGTGCACTGGATTGAGATCGGGCTCAGGTAGGTATGGGGGGGGTAGTAACTGCAGGGCTTTTTTTCTCAGATAATAGGTGCAGGAACTTTAGCACGACCCCTCAAAACCCCACATACCCCCTCCAAACCACATCAAATAGTGAATGTAGACATATTTCACTAACAGCGGGAGGGTCTTAAAGGGGAACTAAATACCAGAAATGCCATACGTACAAAGTGTAGAGTTTTTTTTGGGGGGGAGTGTTAGTGCAGATTTCAGGAGTGCGCTACATACATAGTGAGGAGTTCAGGGGTGTGCTACATACATAGTGAAGATTAAAGGGGTGTGCTATGTATAGAGTTCAGGGGTGCGCTACATACAGAGTGCAGAGTTCAGGGGTGCACTACGTATATAGTGCAGAGTTCAGGGGTGCACTACGTACATAGTGCAGAGTTCAGGGGTGCACTACGTATATAGTGCAGAGTTCCGGGGAGCACTACGTATATAGTGCAGAGTTCAGGGGTGCACTACGTATATAGTGCAGAGTTCAGGGGTGCACTACGTATATAGTGCAGAGTTCAGGGGTGCACTACGTATATAGTGCAGAGTTCCGGGGAGCACTATGTATATAGTGCAGAGTTCAGGGGTGCACTACGTATATAGTGCAGAGTTCAGGGGTGCACTACGTATATAGTGCAGAGTTCAGGGGTGCACTACGTATATAGTGCAGAGTTCAGGGGTGCACTACGTATATAGTGCAGAGTTCAGGGGTGCGCTACGTATATAGTGCAGAGTTCAGGGGTGCACTACGTACATAGTGCAGAGTTCAGGGGTGCACTACGTATATAGTGCAGAGTTCAGGGGTGCACTACGTATATAGTGCAGAGTTCAGGGGTGCACTACGTATATAGTGCAGAGTTCAGGGGTGCACTACGTATATAGTGCAGAGTTCCGGGGTGCACTACGTATATAGTGCAGAGTTCAGGGGTGCACTACGTATATAGTGCAGAGTTCCGGGGAGCACTACGTATATAGTGCAGAGTTCAGGGGTGCACTACGTATATAGTGCAGAGTTCAGGGGTGCACTACGTATATAGTGCAGAGTTCAGGGGTGCACTACGTACATAGTGCAGAGTTCAGGGGTGCACTACGTATATAGTGCAGAGTTCAGGGGTGCACTACGTATATAGTGCAGAGTTCCGGGGTGCACTACGTATATAGTGCAGAGTTCAGTCTTTTTCCCCAGCTGCTAACCTCTGCACCCCCCTTCCACATTACCCTTTTACCCCTCTTTAGGTCTGTCCTCTGCATACAACCCTTCCCCTCCACCGCACCCATCTTCTCTCCCCCTCCTTAAAAGCTCCACCATCTCTTACGTGTCTTACTTTGATTGCTGTGTTAAACTGAAGCACCTAGTCAGCTCTCCTCGCCCACTGTAGGTGACTTTGCCTCTCTCCCTTGCAAGGAGACCATGCAGTGGGGGTGTCGGCATCCACACTTCACCCCGGGCACCTGCATCTCCCTTATCCCCATCCTGCACTCAGAGGGACCCACTCAGGAGATCAGATCTGTGGAAGCCATTGGGAGACAAGCTTAGGAGATCAGATCTATGGGAGCCATTGGGAGACAAGCTTAGGAGATCAGATCTTTGGGAGCCATTGGGAGACAAGCTTAAGAGATCAGATCTGTGGGAGCCATTGGGAGACAAGCTTAGGAGATCAGATCTTTGGGAGCCATTGGGAGACAAGCTTAAGAGATCAGATCTATGGGAGCCATCGGGAGACAAGCTTAGGAGATCAGATCTATGGGAGCCATTGGGAGACAAGCTTAAGAGATCAGATCTGTGGGAGCCATTGGGAGACAAGCTTAAGAGATCAGATCTGTGGGAGCCATTGGGAGACAAGCTTAGGAGATCAGATCTTTGGGAGCCATTGGGAGACAAGCTTAAGAGATCAGATCTGTGGGAGCCATTGGGAGACAAGCTTAAGAGATCAGATCTGTGGGAGCCATTGGGAGACAAGCTTAGGAGATCAGATCTTTGGGAGCCATTGGGAGACAAGCTTAAGAGATCAGATCTATGGGAGCCATTGGGAGACAAGCTTAGGAGATCAGATCTATGGGAGCCATTGGGAGACAAGCTTAAGAGATCAGATCTGTGGGAGCCATTGGGAGACAAGCTTAAGAGATCAGATCTGTGGGAGCCATTGGGAGACAAGCTTAGGAGATCAGATCTTTGGGAGCCATTGGGAGACAAGCTTAAGAGATCAGATCTGTGGGAGCCATTGGGAGACAAGCTTAAGAGATCAGATCTGTGGGAGCCATTGGGAGACAAGCTTAGGAGATCAGATCTTTGGGAGCCATTGGGAGACAAGCTTAAGAGATCAGATCTGTGGGAGCCATTGGGAGACAAGCTTAAGAGATCAGATCTGTGGGAGCCATTGGGAGACAAGCTTAAGAGATCAGATCTGTGGGAGCCATTGGGAGACAAGCTTAGGAGATCAGATCTATGGGAGCCATTGGGAGACAAGCTTAGGAGATCAGATCTGTGGGAGCCATTGGGAGACAAGCTTAGGAGATCAGATCTATGGGAGCCCTCGGGAGACAAGCTTAGGAGATCAGATCTATGGGAGCCATTGGGAGACAAGCTTAGGAGATCAGATCTATGGGAGCCCTCGGGAGACAAGCTTAAGAGATCAGATCTGTGGGAGCCATTGGGAGACAAGCTTAGGAGATCAGATCTTTGGGAGCCATTGGGAGACAAGCTTAAGAGATCAGATCTGTGGGAGCCATTGGGAGACAAGCTTAGGAGATCAGATCTATGGGAGCCATCGGGAGACAAGCTTAGGAGATCAGATCTGTGGGAGCCATTGGGAGACAAGCTTAGGAGATCAGATCTATGGGAGCCATTGGGAGACAAGCTTAGGAGATCAGATCTATGGGAGCCATTGGGAGACAAGCTTAGGAGATCAGATCTGTGGGAGCCATTGGGAGACAAGCTTAGGAGATCAGATCTTTGGGAGCCATTGGGAGACAAGCTTAAGAGATCAGATCTGTGGGAGCCATTGGGAGACAAGCTTAGGAGATCAGATCTATGGGAGCCATTGGGAGACAAGCTTAGGAGATCAGATCTATGGGAGCCATTGGGAGATAAGCTTAGGAGATCAGATCTATGGGAGCCATTGGGAGACAAGCTTAGGAGATCAGATCTATGGGAGCCATCGGGAGACAAGCTTAGGAGATCAGATCTATGGGAGCCATTGGGAGACAAGCTTAGGAGATCAGATCTATGGGAGCCATTGGGAGACAAGCTTAGGAGATCAGATCTATGGGAGCCATTGGGAGACAAGCTTAGGAGATCAGATCTATGGGAGCCATTTGGAGACAAGCTTAGGAGATCAGATCTGTGGGAGCCATTGGGAGATAAGCTTAGGAGATCAGATCTATGGGAGCCATTGGGGGACAAGCTTAGGAGATCAGATCTATGGGAGCCACTCAGGGACAAGCTTAGGAGATCAGATCTATGGGAGCCCTCGGGGGACAAGCTTAGGAGATCAGATCTATGGGAGCCATTTGGAGACAAGCTTAGGAGATCAGATCTATGGGAGCCATTGGGGGACAAGCTTAGGAGATCAGATCTGTGGGAGCCATCGGGGGACAAGCTTAGGAGATCAGATCTATGGGAGCCCTCGGGGGACAAGCTTAGGAGATCAGATCTATGGGAGCCATTTGGAGACAAGCTTAGGAGATCAGATCTGTGGGAGCCATTGGGAGATAAGCTTAGGAGATCAGATCAGATCTGTGGGAGCCATTGGGAGATAAGTGGTCACTTGTAAACACAGAAGCCATACTTCTGTGTTTACTAGTGATAGTGGTGAGCAGAGGGCCTGAGCCAAAGGTGGTGGAACCGAGTTCCACCAGGTTCCAGCTGAAAAAAAGCCCTGGGTAACTGTATGAATTCTCTGCATTAAAGTAAAAAAAACTGTCAGCCTATAGAATCACTTCAACTATCACAATCATCCCAGTACTGAAAAATGAGGGGAGGAGTCAGCAAGAGATATGTAAATTAAGCGAAGAAAGATTCTGCACTAAGTATTGTAAAGGAGGAGGAGTACACAGAAAGAGGTATGTAAATGAGGGGGAGGAGACAGAGCGAGCAAGAGGTATGTAAAAATAAAAAGAAAAAGGGGGAGGAGACAGAGTGAGCATGATGTAAATGAGGGGGAGGAGACAGAGTGAGCAAGAGGTATGTAAAAAAAAAAAGAAAAAGGGGGAGGAGACAGAGTGAGCATGATGTAAATGAGGGGGAGGAGACAGAGCGGGGAAGAGGTATCCAAATGAGGGGGCGGAGACAGATTCAGAAATATGCATGTAAATGAGGAGCAGAAAAATATAAATGAGGGGGTGGAATACAGAGTGAGCACAGGGGATGCCAATGAGAGGAGGGGACAGATTCAGAAAAATGTATGTAAAGGTGGAGGAGTATGCAGCAATATGTAAATGAGGGGGAGGAGACAGAATAAGAAAGACATGTGCAAATGACTGGAGTTTAAGACAGCAAGATGTATGCAAATGAGGGGGAGGAGACAGAGTCAGCTGACAGTCTAGCACACACCTTGGCAGCGGACAGGGCGTTCTGCTGGGTGATGTAGTTGATGTCGGAGTCGTATTTGTTCTGTAGTTGCTGAATTCGCTTTTCATGGTCCAGGATGAGATTATCTTTATCCTTTTGTAGGAAAGAGAACCTGGAGGAGGAGTCATCACCGTCATCACTATACAAATATATACACAGTATATACACACAGGTATAAGGTATACTCTTCCCAGTCTGTGATACTTCTGTACATGGGAGGAGCCTGTAAAACTTATGTACATGGGAGGAGCCTGTAAAACTTATGTACATGGGAGGAGCCTGTGATACTTGTGTACATGGGAGGAGCCTGTGATACTTGTGTACATGGGAGGAGCCTGTGATACTTGTGTACATGGGAGGAGCCTGTGATACTTGTGTATGTGGGAGGAGCCTGTGATACTTGTGTACGTGGGAGGAGCCTGTGATACTTGTGTACGTGGGAGGAGCCTGTGATACTTGTGTACATGGGAGGAGCCTGTGATACTTGTGTACATGGGAGGAGCCTGTGATACTTGTGTACATGGGAGGAGCCTGTGATACTTGTGTACGTGGGAGGAGCCTGTGATACTTCTGTACATGGGATTTTTTCCTGTTTTTTAAATTTTTTATAAATTTGCAAAGATTTCCAACAAACTTATGTTGTCATTATGGGAGATTGTTAGACAAATTTTGAGGAAAATAATAAATTGAATCCATTTTGGAATAAGGCCGTAACATAACAAAATATGTAAAAACGGAAGCGCTGTGAATAACTTTCCGGATGCTCTGTAACTCTTCTACTGTATTCAGGAAAATCCCTTTGTTATAAACAATCTAATTTAACTGGTAAATCAGTGCCTGTAGAAAACTATGTCACATTTTTACAGCTCTTACAGAAAAGAGCCCCTTCTGCAGCTGAATTCTCTGTTTTGATCATTGATCAGTCGATGATGACATTCCCTCTAATAATTTCTTCCCCATGCAGTATACATGGAGTCTATTTCATCGATCGTCCTAGGCTGAGTCTCTCCATGCCCCTTATCTCTCATCTTCTCCTTCTCTATATTCTATTCAGTCCAAGGACACCATTTCTGTAAACCAATTCCCAACATTTGAACTGTGTATTCCAGATCCGCATGTATTATAGAGCGGTGGCGGGGGAGGGGGCACATTTTGTGTTCTCATGTCTACCTATTTGAACCCCTCACCCACCTGGCCTGTAGCTGCAGTAGTTCTCCATTGGCAGTCTGATATGTAGCCTCCAGCTCGGTCTTCTCCTGTGACAGCCTCTGCCGATGTATAGCGTTATTCTCCGCCTCCACTGTCAGCTGCTGAACTCGGACCTCCAGTTCCTTCACCGTCTGTGCCTGGAAAAGAGGCGACCGTTATACATCATGCATTCTTTACCTTATCGGGGGTGTGCTACATACAGAGTGCAGGTTACAGGGGTACGCTACGTATATAGAGCAGAGTTCGGGTATGCACTACATGCAGAGTTCATGGGTGCACTACATGCAGAGTTCAGGGGTGCACTACATGCAGAGTTCAGGGGTGCGCTATGTACAGTGTGCAGAGTTCAGGGATACGTTAGGTACAGAGTGCAGAGTTGAGGGGTGCTATGTTCAGAGTGCAGAGTTTAGGGAATGTTACAAGCAGAGTTCAGGGGTGCACTACATACAGAGTTTAGGGGTGCACTGGGTAGGAGTGCAGAGATCAGGGGTGCGCCACATGCAGGGTTCAAGGTTGAGCTACGTTCAGAATGCAGAGATTAGGGGTGCGCTATGTACAGAGTGCAGAGTTCAGGGGTGAGCTACCTACAAAGTGCAGAGTTCAGGGGTGCACTACCTACACAATGCAGAGCTCAGAGGTGCGCTGTGTACAGAATGCAGAGTTCAAGGGTGTGCAACATGCAGAGTATAGGGGTGCGCTATGTATAGAATGCAGAGTTTAGGGGTGCACTACGTACACCATGCAGAGTTCAGGGATGTACTACGTGCAGAGTTCAAGGGAGTGCTATGTACATAGTGCAGAGTTGAGGGGTTTCGCCACATGCAGAGTTCAGGGGTGCGCTATGCACAGAGTGCAAAGTTCAGGGGTGGGCTACGTATAGAGTGCAAAGTTCAGGGGTGGGCTACGTATAGAGTGAGAAGTTCATGGTTGCACGATGTACAGAGTGTAGAGTTCAGGGATGCGCTACATCCAGAGTGCAGAGTTCAAGAGTGCGCTACACACAGAGTGCAGAGTTCAGGAATACGCCACATGCAGAGTTCAGGGGTTCGCTATGTACAGCGTGTAGAGTTCAGGGGCTGTTGCGTACAGAGTTCAGGGGTGCGCTACGCACAAAGTGCAGAGTTCAGGGGTGCGCCACATGCAGAGTTTAGGGGTGCGCTATGTAGAGTGCAGAGTTTAGGGGTGTGCTATGTACAGCGTGTAGAGTTCAGGGGCTGCTACGTACAGAGTTCAGGGTTGAGCTACGTACAGAGTGCAGAGTTGAAGAGTGCGCTATGCACAGAGTGCAGAGTTCAGGAATACGCCACATGCAGAGTTCAGGGGTGCGCTATGTACAGCGTGTAGAGTTCAGGGGCTGTTACGTACAGAGTTCAGGGAGGCGCTACGCACAGAGTGCAGAGTTCAGGGGTGCGCCACATGCAGCGTTTCGGGTGCGCTATGTAGAGTGCAGAGTTTAGGGGTGTGCTATGTACAGAGTGCCAAGTTCAGGGGTGCGCTATGTACAGCGTGTAGAGTTCAGGGGCTGCTACGTACAGAGTTCAGCGGTGCGCTACGTACAGAGTGCAGAGTTGAAGAGTGCGCTACGCACAGAGTTCAGAGATCAGGTATGCGCCACATGCAGAGTTCAGGGGTGCGCTATGTACAGTGTGTAGAGTTCAGGGTTGCGCTATGTACAGAGTGCAGAGTTTAGGGGTGCGTTACGTACAGAGTGCAGAGTTCAGGGGTGCGCCACATGCAGAGTGCAGAGCTTAGGGGTGTGCTATGTACAGAGTGCAAAGTTCAGGGGTGCGCCACATGCAGAGTGCAGAGCTTAGGGGTGTGCTATGTACAGAGTGCAGAGTTGAAGAGTGCGCTACGCACAGAGTGCAGAGTTCAGGTATGCGCCACATGCAGAGTTCAGGGGTGCGCTATGTACAGTGTGTAGAGTTCAGGGTTGCGCTATGTACAGAGTGCAGAGTTTAGGGGTGCGTTACGTACAAAGTGCCAAGTTCAGGGGTGCGCTATGTACAGAGTGCAGAGTTCAGGGGTGCGCTACGTACAGAGTGCAGAGTTTAGGATACGCTATGTACAGAGTTCAGAGATGCGCTACATACAGAGTGTAGAGTTAAAGGGTGTGCTACTATTCACATCGCACTTCCACCCTTTCCCTGGGTGTGAGGGCCACATGAAATTGCCAGGAGGGCTGGATTGGCCCCCCGTGGGCCTTGTGTTTGACACACGCGATTCAGAGGCAGCACTATTTCCTCATGAATAAATCTGGATCGCGATTGTGGGTGCTGCGCAGCGCCTGTGCTTTGCTCTTCCGCCCTCCTCTCAGTTCAGGTCTCCGGATCTCCATTTACAATTGGCTTGGCTCCCGCCACTCCTACAACAATCCCCATCAGCTTTCCGAAAACAAACGGCAAAAAGCAGATGGAAGAATTATCACTTAAATATTCCGCGCTTTTGAAGTCACGCGTTTCAGGGACAGGGTTTTTTTTTTTTTATAATTGTTGTTTAGCATTGTTCTTCAAAGAGTTCGGCGGCGGTCCCGGCGCTGCACGCCGATAAATGGAGGCGTAGGAATTATCGCTGCTATCTGGAGGCGCACAAGAGATAACGTCCCGCGCAGGGGAATGAAATAAAAAAAAAATTACGTTATTGTCAATAGCTAAATAAGAAAGACAAATGGCTGTCGGCGCGGCTGGCAATAAAGAGCACAGCGGCGGTTTGGGGAGAAGAAAGGATGGTGGGGGGGAGGGGAGGGAGGGGGGGGGGGGAGAGTTGTCTGAAATAACAACAGAAAGACAGAAAGTAATTTGCAGTGACAGTTTGCGCTTTCATCTCCCTCCATGCCTTGAACTCCACCTTGTTTAATTATTAAATCGGGAGGCCCGCAGCGAGCCCCTCCGCTCTGACCGATCGGCGGATTCAATCAGGCGGACGGTGTGAGTCCAGCCTTTCCGTGTGTTTATCCCTGCCAACGGCGCAGCGCCGCTGCTAATTCCTCAACGCTGCGTTCATTAGCCAAAAAAATCTGATTGCTGGGCGGCCGCCCTTTATAAACACGCACGCGGCGCCTTTACCACTTCAAACCGCCGGCCGCCGTGCCAAAGCCCGCTCCGCGGCTATGATCTCCTCCGCCGACGGCGGGGCTGCGTTTAACAGATCTTTCTTTAAAAAACGCGCACGCTGTTACCCTGCACCTGTTATCAGAGGAAGATTAGACGCCACGACGTGGCAGCTCATCCCCCCGCCTTCTACCGCGACCGTCACATAACCGATATAAGTTACAAGCGCCCCGGCGCGCTCCGCGGGTGGATGAGGTGCCATAGTCTGAGGGTGGGAAACCATTCAAAAGCACGGGAGATCAAAGAACTCAGCTGCATGTTGATTGGTTCGCTCTTCCAATATGGAAATTGCAACACGGTACATGCCTGAAATGCCACAACTTCCCACCAACCCCGGCACCGATATTCCCAAGTAGAGAGCCGATTCCGGGACGCGGTACATACCTGAAATGCCACAACCTCCCACCAACCCCGGCACCGATATTCCCAAGTAGAGAGCCGATTCCGGGACGCGGTACATACCTGAAATGCCACAACCTCCCACCAACCCCGGCACCGATATTCCCAAGTAGAGAGCCGATTCCGGGACGCGGTACATACCTGAAATGCCACAACCTCCCACCAACCCCGGCACCGATATTCCCAAGTAGAGAGCCGATTCCAGGACGCGGTACATACCTGAAATGCCACAACCTCCCACCAACCTCGGCACCGATATTCCTAAGTAGAGAGCCGATTCCGGGACGCGGTACATACCTGAAATGCCACAACCTCCCACCAACCCCGGCACCGATATTCCCAAGTAGAGAGCCGATTCCGGGACGCGGTACATACCTGAAATGCCACAACCTCCCACCAACCTCGGCACCGATATTCCCAAGTAGAGAGCCGATTCCGGGACGCGCTACATACCTGAAATGCCACAACCTCCCACCAACCTCGGCACTGATATTCCCAAGTAGAGAGCCGATTCCGGGACGCGGTACATACCTGAAATGCCACAACCTCCCACCAACTCCGGCACCGATATTCCTAAGTAGAGAGCCGATTCCAGGACACGCTACATACCTGAAATGCCACAACCTCCCACCAACCTCGGCACCGATATTCCTAAGTAGAGAGCCGATTCCGGGACGCGGTACATACCTGAAATGCCACAACCTCCCACCAACCTCGGCACCGATATTCCCAAGTAGAGAGCCGATTCCGGGACACGCTACATACCTGAAATGCCACAACTTCCCACCAATCCCGGCACCGATATTCCCAAGTTGAGAGCCGATTCCAGGAGGCGGTACATGCCTGAAATGCCACAACCTCCCACCAACCCCGGCACCGATATTCCCAAGTTGAGAGCCGATTCCAGGACGCGGTACATACCTGAAATGCCACATCTTCCCACAAATCCCGGCACCGATATTCCCAAGTAGAGAGCCGATTCCAGGACACGGTACATACCTGAAATGCCACAACCTCCCACCAACCTCGGCACCGATATTCCCAAGTAGAGAGCCGATTCCAGGACGCGGTACATACCTGAAATGCCACAACCTCCCACCAACCCCGGCACCGATATTCCCAAGTAGAGAGCCGATTCCAGGACGCGGTACATACCTGAAATGCCACAACCTCCCACCAACCTCGGCACCGATATTCCCAAGTAGAGAGCCGATTCCGGGACGCGCTACATACCTGAAATGCCACAACCTCCCACCAACCTCGGCACCGATATTCCTAAGTAGAGAGCCGATTCCGGGACGCGGTACATACCTGAAATGCCACAACCTCCCACCAACCTCGGCACCGATATTCCTAAGTAGAGAGCCGATTCCGGGACGCGGTACATACCTGAAATGCCACAACCTCCCACCAACCTCGGCACCGATATTCCCAAGTAGAGAGCCGATTCCGGGACACGCTACATACCTGAAATGCCACAACTTCCCACCAATCCCGGCACCGATATTCCCAAGTTGAGAGCCGATTCCAGGACGCGGTACATGCCTGAAATGCCACAACCTCCCACCAACCCCGGCACCGATATTCCCAAGTTGAGAGCCGATTCCAGGACGCGGTACATACCTGAAATGCCACATCTTCCCACAAATCCCGGCACCGATATTCCCAAGTAGAGAGCCGATTCCAGGACACGGTACATACCTGAAATGCCACAACCTCCCACCAACCCCGGCACCGATATTCCCAAGTAGAGAGCCGATTCCAGGACGCGGTACATACCTGAAATGCCACATCTTCCCACAAATCCCGGCACCGATATTCCCAAGTAGAAAGCTGATTCTGGGACACGCTACATGCCTGAAATGCCACAACTCCCCACCAATCCTGGCACCGATATTCTGAAGTGGAGAGCCGATTCCGGGACACGGTACATGCCTGAAATGCCACAACCTCCCATCAACCTCTGCACCGATATTCCCAAGTAGAGAGCCAATTTCAGGACGTGGTACATGCCTGAAATGCCACAACTTCCCACCAACTCCGGCACCAATATTCCCAAGTAGAGAGGCAATTCCAGGACGCGGTACATACCTGAAATGCCACAACCTCCCACCAACCTCGGCACCGATATTCCCAAGTAGAGAGCCGATTCCGGGACACGCTACATACCTGAAATGCCACAACTTCCCACCAATCCCGGCACCGATATTCCAAAGTAGAGAGCCGATTCCAGGACACGGTACATACCTGAACTTCCCACCAATCCCGGCACCGATATTCCAAAGTAGAGAGTCGATTCCAGGACACGGTACATACCTGAAATGCCACAACTTCCCACCAATCCCGGCACCGATATTCCAAAGTAGAGAGCCGATTCCGGGACACGCTACATACCTGAAATGCCACAACCTCCCACCAATCCCGGCACCGATATTCCCAAGTAGAGAGGCGATTCCAGGACGCGGTACATACCTGAAATGCCACATCTTCCCACAAATCCCGGCACCAATATTCCAAAGTAGAGAGCCGATTCCAGGACACGGTACATACCTGAACTTCCCACCAATCCCGGCACCGATATTCCAAAGTAGAGAGTCGATTCCAGGACACGGTACATACCTGAAATGCCACAACTTCCCACCAATCCCGGCACCGATATTCCAAAGTAGAGAGCCGATTCCGGGACGCGGTACATACCTGAAATGCCACAACCTCCCACCAATCCCGGCACCGATATTCCCAAGTAGAGAGGCGATTCCAGGACGCGGTACATGCCTGAAATGCCACAACCTCCCACCAACCTCGGCACCAATATTCCCAAGTAGAGAGGCGATTCCAGGACGCGGTACATACCTGAAATTCCACAACCTCCCACCAACCTTGGCACTGATATTCCCAAGTAGAGAGCTGATTCCAGGACGGGGTACATACTTGAAATTCCACAACCTCCCACCAACCCCGGCACCGATATTCCCAAGTAGAGAGCTGATTCCGGGACACACTACATACCTGAAATGCCACAACCTCCCACCAACCTCGGCACCGATATTCCCAAGTAGAGAGGCGATTCCAGGACGCGGTACATACCTGAAATGCCACAACCTCCCACCAACCCCGGCACCGATATTCCCAAGTAGAGAGGCGATTCCAGGACGCGGTACATACCTGAAATGCCACAACCTCCCACCAACCTCGGCACTGATATTCCCAAGTAGAGAGCCGATTCCAGGACGCGGTACATACCTGAAATGCCACAACCTCCCACCAACCCCGGCACCGATATTCCCAAGTAGAGAGGCGATTCCAGGACGCGGTACATACCTGAAATGCCACAACCTCCCACCAACCTCGGCACTGATATTCCCAAGTAGAGAGCCGATTCCGGGACGCGGTACATACCTGAAATGCCACGTCTTCCCACCAACCCCGGCACCGATATTCCCAAGTAGAGAGCTGATTCCGGGACACACTACATACCTGAAATGCCACAACCTCCCACCAACCTCGGCACCGATATTCCCAAGTAGAGAGCCGATTCCGGGACACGCTACATGCCTGAAATGCCACAACCTCCCACCAACCTTGGCACCGATATTCCCAAGTAGAGAGCTGATTCCGGGACACACTACATACCTGAAATGCCACAACCTCCCACCAACCTCGGCACCGATATTCCCAAGTAGAGAGGCGATTCCAGGACGCGGTACATACCTGAAATGCCACAACCTCCCACCAACCCCCGGCACCGATATTCCCAAGTAGAGAGGCGATTCCAGGACGCGGTACATACCTGAAATGCCACAACCTCCCACCAACCCCGGCACCGATATTCCCAAGAAGAAAGAGCCGATTCCAGGACACGCTACATACCTGAAATGCCACAACTTCCCACCAATCCCGGCACCGATATTCCCAAGTTGAGAGGCGATTCCAGGACGCGGTACATGCCTGAAATGCCACAACCTCCCACCAACCTCTGCACCAATATTCACAAGTAGAGAGCCGATTCCAGGACGCGGTACATACCTGAAATGCCACAACCTCCCACCAACCTCGGCACCAATATTCCCAAGTAGAGAGGCGATTCCAGGATGCGGTACATACCTGAAATGCCACAACCTCCCACCAACCTCGGCACCGATATTCCCAAGTAGAGAGGCGATTCCAGGACGCGGTACATACCTGAAATGCCACAACCTCCCACCAACCCCCGGCCCCGATATTCCCAAGTAGAGAGGCGATTCCAGGACGCGGTACATACCTGAAATGCCACGTCTTCCCACCAACCTCGGCACCGATATTCCCAAGTAGAGAGCTGATTCCGGGACACGCTACATGCCTGAAATGCCACAACCTCCCACCAACCTCGGCACCGATATTCCCAAGTAGAGAGGCGATTCCAGGACGCGGTACATACCTGAAATGCCACAACCTCCCACCAACCTCGGCACTGATATTCCCAAGTAGAGAGGCGATTCCAGGACGCGGTACATACCTGAAATGCCACGTCTTCCCACCAACCTCGGCACCGATATTCCCAAGTAGAGAGCTGATTCCGGGACACGCTACATGCCTGAAATGCCACAACCTCCCACCAACCTCGGCACCGATATTCCCAAGTAGAGAGGCGATTCCAGGACGCGGTACATACCTGAAATGCCACAACCTCCCACCAACCTCGGCACCAATATTCCCAAGAAGAGAGCCGATTCCGGGACACAGAGCACCAAGTCACTTGTATGGGACCAAGCGGCCAAGGAAGTCAAAATGGAACTAAACTCCGAATATACTCACCTCCCCCCTTCCAGTAAAGCGGCAGTTACAGCACCTTGAAAAAGTATCCATACCCCTTAAAAGTTTCCACATTTTTGTCATGTTACAACCAAAACATAAATGTATTTTATTGGGATTTTATGTGATGGACCAACACAAAGTGTCACATAATTGTGAAGTGGAAGGAAAATGATAAATGATACAAATAAATCTGTGAAAAGTGTGGGGGAGGGGCATTTGTATGGTGCCCCCTTTACTCTGATACCCCTAACTAAAATCTAGTGGAACCAATTGTCTTCAGAAGTCTCCTAATTATACAGGATTTAATTTGAGAATAGCCTCACATAATAAGATTTACCTAAACAAAACAAAGTACCATCAACCAAATTGATATACAGAAAAAGGGGAAGGGGTGGGAAAGTTGGGCAGTTGCTGAGGTGACCACACAGTTATTCCAGTCACCTAATTAGTAAATAGAGTCCACCTGTGTGTCATTTCATCTCAGTATAAATACAGCTGTTCTGTGAAGCCCTCAGAGGTTTGTTAGAGAACCTTAGTGAACAAACAGCATCATGAAGGCCAAGGAACACACCAGACAGGTCAGGGATGAAGTTGTGGAGAAGTATAAAGCAGGGTTGGGTTATAATAAAATCTCCCAAGCTTTGACCATCTCACGGAGCTCTGTTCAATCCATCATCAGAAAATGGAAAGAGTATGGGCACAACCGCAAACCTACCAAGACATGGCCGTCCACCTAAACTGACCGGGCCAGGCAAGGAGAGCATTCATCAGAGAAGAACCAAGAGGTCCATGGTAACTCTGGAGGAGCTGCAGAGATCCACAGCTCAGGGGGGAGAATCTGTCCACAGGACAACTATTAGTTGTCTCTCCACAAATCTGCCCTTTATGGAAGAGTGACAAGAAGAAAGACATTGGAGAAAGAAAGTCATAAGAAGTCCTGTTTGTAGTTTGTGAGAAGCCATGTGGGGGAGGGGGCAGCAAACATGTGGAAGAAGGTGATCTGGTCAGAGGAGACCAAAATTCTACTTTATGGCCTAAAAGCAAAACGCTATGTGTGGGGGAAACTAACACCGCCCATCCCCCTGAACACACCATCCCCACCGTGAGACATGGTGGTGGCAGCATCATGTGGTGGGGATGGTTTTCTTCAGCAGGGACAGGGAAGCTGGTCAGAGTTGATGGGAAGATGGATGGAGCCAAATACGGCACAATCTTAGGCCGCGTACACAAGCGCGGACTGTTGGCCCAACTTTGTCCGTCCAACAGTTTGAGCGAACAGTCCGCTCAAACTTAGCATGGACGGACATGGCCACACACGACGAACGAACAGTTTGCTGAAACCGTGCGCGATGACGTGAACGGCACGTACGACGGGACGCAAAATACGACGTCCTATACACTGCATTATAACTTTCGGCTTGAAAATCCTTTCTGAGCATGCGCGGAACTTAGTTTGACGAACAAGCCTACACACGAGCGGACTGTTCGTTGAAACAAGGTTTCAGCGGACAGTTTTTCGGAATTTCCGTAAAACCTTGTCCGTCCAACTGTCCGCTGAAACTGTCCGCTGAAAGCCCACACACGAGCGGACTGTCCGCCCAAACACTGTTCAGCGGACAAGGTTGGGCCAACAGTCCGCGCGTGTGTACGCGGCCTTAGAAGAAAACCTGTAATGCCCCGTACACACAGTCAGATTTTCCAACGGAAAATGTTCGATGGAAGCTTTTTGTTGGAAATTCCGACCGTGTGAGCGGCTCCATCGGAATTTCCGTCACACAAAATTTGAGATCTGGATTTAAAATCTGGATTTCAAATTTTCCGACAACAAAATCCATTGTCGGAAATTCCGATGGTGTGTAGACAATTCCGACGCACAAAGTTCTACGCATGCTCGGAATCAAGCAGAAGAGCCGTACTGGCTATTGAACTTTTCTCGGCTCGTCGTACGTGTTGTACATCACCGCGTTCTTGACGTTCGCAATTTCCGAACAAATTTGTGTCAACATGTGTATGCAAGACAAGTATGAGCCAACATCCGTTGGACACAATCCATGCATTTTGTTGTCGGAATGTCTGATGAATGTCCGATCGTGTGTACGCAGCATTAGAGTCGGCAGAAGACTTGAGACCGGGGCGGAGGTTCACCTTCCAGCAGGACAACGACCCGAAACATCCAGCCAGAGCTACAATGGAATGATTTACATCAAAGCATATTCATGTGTTAGAATGGCCCAGTCACAGTCCAGACCTAAATCCCATTTAGAATCTGTGGCAAGACTTGAAAATTGCTGATCACAGACACTCTCCATCCAATCTGACAGAGCTTGAGATATTTTACAAAGAAGAAGAATGGGCAGAAATGTCCTCTCTAGATGTGCAAAGCTGGTAGAGACACCCCCAAAAAGACTTGTAGAGAAAGGGGGTTCTACAAAGTATTGACTCCGGGGGGCGCCATACAAATGCCCCTCCCCCCCACACTTTCACATATTTATTTGTATCATTTTCCTTCCTCTTCACAATTATGTGACACTTTGTGTTGGTCCATCACATAAAATCCCAATAAAATACATTTATGGTTTTGGTTGTAACAAAATGTGGTGAATTTGAAGGGGTATAAATACTTTTTCAAGGCGCTTTACAACCCTCGCCGGTCACTGTCATTTTGTCTCTGGGTGCTGGGTTTTTGGCTTCATGATTGGCTGGTGGGGGATGACATCATCCAGTACATTCGCACTGGAATCCTCCTCTTTTGCGGTTGCCACCGTAGTAAGACCTTTCCTATGATGGCACAATGCGGGGCCATGCTGCGTGCATCCATAGACACACACAGAGCAACATGACCCTGCCCCTTTCTCCCTCTTCACAGGATTTGATTAACAGCAGCCGGAGCTGTTTCTTTAGAATTCGGTGTACATACAATACCCATAAATACCTTAGAATCATTCCCGAGATCCCCATCTGCATTTATTTCCTTTATGCCTGTGTCTAATCTTAATACCTCTGCTTGTAGTCACACAATCACCTGCACTGAGAGCAGAGAGTGTAAATCATGAGGAATGATGAGCCCAAGTTATAGAACACATCCCTGGTAACCCTTTAGATGAGCATGTTCCTCCCTGCAGGCCTCTGGATGATGTAGACTTTAGCTGTGCTGGTCAGTTGCTTCTATTCTAGAAACAGGTCTGAAAATGTAATTAAGCAGCTGATGCACAAAATACATAGTTCAAGTCCACAAGTCCACACCAGTGCCCAGCTCCCTCCCTGGAACATGCGCATCTAAAGGGTTCCCAGAGATTTTTTTTTTTTTTTTTTAAGAATCGTACTTACTTAGATGGATACTACATCTGTGTCTCCCGACCCCCCTCCCCCGCCTCGAAGTCTGAGAACTAAGTGATCAAACACCACCGATTGCTTCTCAGAACTCCATGAGCAGAGAGCTGGTGACTGTCAGTCAATGCTCTCTGCTCTGCCCCCTCCCCCCCCATCCCCCCAAGCTCACTGGAGCGCCAGGCTGTGGAGGGGGAGGGAGCGGTTGGCTTAGGCTCTCAATGGCACGGTGAGAGGCTGAGCCAGGTGCTAGCCCAGGGTCGCAGGCTTTGTAGGGTTTGTAGGCTTCCCCCACCCTGGACCGGCTCTGACATCAGCGGGCCTCAGCCCCTTGTCTTCTGAAAACGGGTCACAGGAATGCAGAACCAACCGAACATCTGTGATCCACAGGAGAAGTGCAGACAAATGAGCTTTGGCTGTACTTATCCTTCAAGAAAGGGCAACATCACAAACATCAAACACCGAGATCTTGTACCATAACTAAGCAGCAGGAAGAACATATCCCAAGTCTCAGTAATACGAGAAATCGGGTGGCACCAAAATCACTATAGGTGGTCTTGGGTGTCACATAGCGATTGCAACCTCAGGTAGATGAAAAATATATTCTAGATTGTTGCTATGCTACCCGACTTTTTAACCAGAAACAAAAGGATCTAAACTGGGTAGGGTATAATAGGGGGGGGTAAGTGCAGGGGTAAAGGGGAAAGATAGGTCTATGATGAGAGCATTGCCTGACCTTTGGGGAGGGGGGGATCAGCTCGTCAATGTGAGAAATAGAAGCGATTGAAAAGTAAAAAAAAAAGGGGGGGGGGGCATAAGGTGAAAAAGTAAAGGGGGAAAGAGGTATATCGTGGAGGAGATGGCAGTCATAACCTAGTCCAGTGATGGCGAACCTTGGCACCCCAGATGTTTTGGAACTACATTTCCCATGATGCTCAACTACATTGCAGAGTGCATGAGCATCATGGGAAATGTAGTTCCAAAACATGTGGGGTGCCAAGGTTCGCCATCACTGACCTAGTCCCATCTACAGGTAGGTGTGTATATGGGTCAGGATACCATCCTACTGGGTCCCCTGGCACAGACCCAGGTCAAAGCCAAGGAAATTATGGCTCACAGCCCTTTATTGTATCTGGAGGATTATTTAAAGCAGGGGTCTCAAACTGGCGGCCCTCCAGCTGTTGCAAAACTACAAGTCCCATGAGGCATTGCAAGGCTGACCGGTACAAGCTTGACTCTCATAGGCAGAGGCATGATGGGACTTGTAGTTTTGCAACAGCACGAGGGGCCACCAGTTTGAGACCCCTGATTTAAAGTCATTCCAGTAAAGCCATTTCTCATTCACTTAGAGGTGTTGTCCAGAAGGGCCGCTGTGAGATCTTCCATTTCCAGTATATCGCGTTCTTTCACTTTCATTTTCACAATTAGCTGGAATTTGATGTAAAGCATTGAAGTCAAAGGGAATCTGAAGGCCTGCAATGATGTGCATCTGCCAAACGCAGGATAAACAACCCCCCGTCTACATCACAGGTATGTCCTCTTCCTGATATTATTGCTCTGTCTGGTTGGCAGTGAACATCTCTCACAAGATGTATTTCCAGAATAGTCAATACTTACTGTAGACTTTGTTTGGGCCACATAGTCGGATTCCATCTTTTGAAGTCTGGAGTTGGTGTCATCGAGCAGCTCCTGGATGTTTTCTGTGTGTTTCTTCTGCAACTCAAACTTCTCTTGTTCCATGTCAGCAACAGCCATATGAAGCTATGAAGGAATACAGAAGAATTGGATCAGAGGAGCCTTCCCCAATCTGACATTGGTCTGCAATTATTTCCCAATCCATAAAGGATTGCTATACTTAACAGACCAGAGGAACCTTCCCCACCGGTCTGATATTATACTGCATCTGTAAAGTATCACTATACCTAACAGACCAGAAGAACCCCCCCAATCTGACATTGGTCTGCAATTATTCCCCTATCCATAAAGGATTGCTATACTTAACAGACCAGAGGAACCTTCCCCAGCCCACACCGGGCCCCGGTCTGATAAACTGCATCTGTAATGAATCGCTATACCCAACAGACCAGAAGAACCTCCCCCAGTCCAAATCTGACATTGGTCTGCAATTATTCCCCTATCCATAAAGCACTGCCATGCCTAACAGATCAGAGGCACATTCCCCAGCCCAAACCCAACCCTGGTCTGGAATTATTTGGCACCTGTAAAGGATCGCTATACCTAACAGATTGGAAGAACCTTCCCAAGCCCAAATCTGACATCAGTCTGCAATTATTATACATCTGTAAATACCGCTATACCTTACAGACCGGAGGGACATTCCCCAACCCAACGTTGTCATTGGCCTGCAATCATTCTCTATCTGTAAGGACCACTATAGCAAACAAACCAGAGGAGCCTTCCCCAGCCCAATTCCAATATGGCCTGCAAGGCTGTTATATGGAATAAATCAACTTATATTTACAAGCCTTGCATTTCTAAATCCAAGGTAATGGAGGCCATTATACAGGGTGTAGCCCACCAGTGTATAATCACAGCCCCCCACATACAGGCTGAGGCCAGTAAACAGAAGATAATATAGTGGATGGAGTCACCTTCTTCTCCCATTCATTCTTCAGGCTTTCAGTGCTCTGCTCACACATCTTCTTCAGCTCCAGGATCTGGGCCTCCTTTGTCTCTCGGATGATCTGGGATTCGCGCACCAGGGTCTGCACTGGTATACAGAGAAATATATGAAATGAGCGGACCTTTCGTAAGTCTATTTGGTATAAGATAGAGATGTATTGGAAGGATGTGTCTGGGTCAGAGGTTCCCATACAATCTATTCAATCATAAGTTAGAGGAAAGTACCTCTGGAGTTATACTGCAGCACTGGGAGATATGTTAGGGCCCTGCATGGTCACAACATACCTTCTCCAAAGTGGACATCACATTCCTCCACAGAGGACATTTTCCAACACCATGCTTCCATTACTGGCTGATAGTGATTACTAGAATGAGCTTATTTCTGCATAATACTATCATAAAATAGAGAGTGTATTTATCTATGGAAGCCTCTCCTATAGGCTCCACCAGTTCTACTATGGGAGCCTCTGCTACATGCTCCACTAGTTCTACTATGGAAGTCTCTCCTACGGGCTCCACCAGTTCTACTATGAAATTCTCTCTTGGGGGCTCCACCATTTCTATTATGAAAGTCTCTCTTATGGGCTCCATCAGTTCTACTATGGAAGTCTCTCCTGTAAGCTCCACCAGTTCCACTATGGAAGTCTCTCCTACAGGCTCCACCATTTCTACTATGAAAGTCTGTCTTGTGGGCTCCACCAGTTCTACTATGGAAGTCTCTCCTACAGGCTCCACCATTTCTACTATGAAAGTCTGTCTTGTGGGATCCACCAGTTCTACCATGGAAGTCTCTGCTACATGCTCCACCAGTTCTACTATGAAAGTCTCTCCTACAGGCTCCACCAGTTCTACTATGGAAGTCTCTCCTACGGGGTCCACCAGTTCTACTATGGAAGTCTCTCCTTTGGGCTCCACCAGTTCTACTATGGAAGTCTCTCCTATGGGCTCCACCAGTTCTACTATGAAAGTCTCTCCTACGGGGTCCACCAGTTCTACTATGGAAGTCTCTCCTATGGGCTCCACCAGTTCTACTATGAAAGTCTGTCTTGTGGGCTTCACCAGTTCTACTATGGAAGTCTCTCCTATAGGCTCCACCTTTTCTACTATGGAAGTCTCTCCTACGTTCTCCACCATTTCTACTATGGAAGTCTCTCCTATGGGCTTCACCAGTTCTACTGTGGAAGTCTCTCCTGGGGGCTCCACCAGTTCTAATATATAAGTCTCTCTTATGGGCTCCACCAGTTCTAATAAGAAATGCCAAGCACTGCTAAGCATCCTCACAGCACACATCTCACTTTGGGAAGTCTCATTCTAGATAACTGTACAGACAGACCCCAGAGCATGGCAGGCAGCATAGGAGGAGGTGTGCACACCCTAGAGCATGGCAGGCAGCATAGGAGGAGGTGTGCACACCCTAGAGCATGGCGGGCAGCATAGGAGGAGGTGTGCACACCCTAGAGCATGGCGGGCAGCATAGGAGGAAATGTACATACCCCAGAGCATGGCGGGCAGCATAGGAGGAGGTGTGCACACCCTAGAGCATGGCGGGCAGCATAGGAGGAGGTGTGCACACCCCAGAGCATGGCGGGCAGCATAGGAGGAGGGAGACATACCCTTAGAGACTATAGTGGACAGCAATAACACACAAGTGGTACCTTTCTTCTCCAGCTTCCGGATGGTCTCCTCACTCTCACTCTGTTTGTTTCTGTAAAGAGATTTCAGTTCTTCTGTCTCATTATTCTTCCTGTCCAGAATCTGCAAAGAAAAATTCCCATCATCCCACTGTACTGACACTGGCAACCTCCCATCATTTTCTGAAACCTGCCATAGGACAAACACACAACTCATCATTGGCACTCTGTGGTTTTGGAGTGTCCGCCGTGCACCTTTTCTATGAATTCTAACTGACTGAAGAGACTTAGAGCAGGTCCCTGCAGTTTAAAGAGGACCTGGCAGATCTCTTAAACATGAATGGGAAGCTCCCTTAAGAGAGGAGATTGTATACTCACTTTTCCAGTTGCCCATGTCTCCCACCTTCCCTCCACTGCAGAAAAGCAGCCTCCATCTTCTGGAAGTGTGGGATACCTGTGTCCTTCTCCATGCACTGTAGTCCCTTCCTCCAACCCTACATCACAAGAGGACTCAGCAGTAGCATAGTGAATGTAGTAGGGCACCCAGGCACCATGGCACGCAGAATGCTAAAGTGTCTGATTGAGGCTGCAGTGCTGGAAAGGAGGTGATGTAGGAGACACTGGCCACCAGAGAGGTAACCATAAAATCTCTTCTTCTGCAGGGAGGAGTTCACCTCTTCAATCTCTCCTTCTGTCAGCATCTCCTTTAGGCGTGGTTCACACCGCATGCAGTTTTGAAATCACGCTACTTCATTGTGATTTCAAAGCCGCCGGTCAGGGTGATTTCATGCACGGCTTCCCGACATCTGTGCGACTTCCTACACAGATGTCTAAGCAAGTTGCACATTAAATCACCAAAAATAGTACAGGAACCTTTTCAAAAGTCGGAATCACACCGATTTGAACGCTTCCATAGGCACAAATAGGGTGGCTAAAATAATCTAGTATACACAATTGCTACACAAGTCATAGTGTAATTGAATGTTATTAAAAATTATCTTTCCTTTTGTCAGAAGCCATGAATCAGACCAAGACAGAAGTACGGTTAAATCACACTTGTTTAATAATAAAAGTAAATAGAACAAATGTAGTCAAAACATAGCCAAAGTTCGGTAACCAGAACGGATAGTCAGACAAGCCAGAAAGTCAGGAAGCCAGGAATAAGCGTAGTGGAACAGCAAGCAGGATCTGTAGCCAGAACGAATGTCAGCCAAGCAAGTCTTTAACAGGAGTGCAGGAGATAGTCTCTGTGATGTTGACCAAGGCGAAGGCAGAGATCATCTGGGCTGGACAGGTTAAGTAAGCAGGACTGACGAACAGGATATCATCAACAGGCGAGTCACTGTAGAGAGATAGGAGCTGGCAATTAGCCAACAGCTGAGCGGCCAGCTCAGAGAAGAAAGGGCTGAGCCCAGCCCTGACAGTAACCCCTCCTCAATGACCCCTCCCCCTTGGAGGACCACCAGGCTTGACGGGAAAACGTCTATGGATATGATGGAGGAGGGCAGGGCCATGTACGTCCGGGGATAAGTCCCAAGAGCGTTCCTCCGGACCATACCCTTTCCAATGCACCAATGAGCCCACGGAACCTACGGAAGTCAACAATGGACTGTACTTCATACTACTCATGGTTCTCAACCTGTACAGGATGAGGACGTGGCATCGAGGTGGTAAAACGGTTGCAGACCAAAGGATTTAATAAGGAGACATGAAATACATTTGAAATACGTATATTAGAAGGAAGGTCTAACGTGCAAGCCACTGGGTTAATCCTGCGGAGAATGCGGAAAGGTCCAATAAACCGAAGTGCAAAGTTCAGAGAGGAAACACGAAGTCGGAGGTTGCGAGATGACAACCAGACCCTGTCCCTAGCCTGGTAGGAAGGTGCAGGCAGGCATCTGCGGTCAGCATGGAGTCTGTACCTATCATTAGCATGTTGCAAAGCCTCCTGGACTTGTGCCCAAGTGGAACGAAGACCACGGAGATGCTTCTCCAACGCAGGAATACTCTGTGGAACAAATCAGTCAGGCAACATCGAAGGTTGGAAACCATAGTTTGCCTTAAACAGGGACAATCGGGAAGCAGAATTCAAGGCACTATTATGAGCAAACTCTACCCATGGTAAGAGGTCTGACCAGTTGTTATGACTGTCAGAAATATATTAACGTAGGAACTGCTTCAAAGACTGAATTTGCTCGTCATTAGACCGCAGGTGATACGCAGAGGAGAAAGCAAGTTGAATTCCCAACTATGCATAAAATGCTGTCCGAGACGATCACCGTGGGTAGCCCATGTAAGTGAAAGATCTCCTGAGCAAAAATGGAAGCCAGTTCCTTAGAAGTGGGCAAATTCTTAAGTGGAATACAATGAGACATTTTCGAGAGCTGGTCAACCACCATAAGGATAACTGTTTCGCAGGGAGTTGGGTAACTCCACAATGAAAATCCATAGACAGGTGGGTCCAGGGCCTCTCTCCATTGGGTATGGGTTGTAGGAGGCCCACTGGAAGGTGTCGTGGAGTCTTACTCTAAGCACACACGGGACAGGCAGCTACGAAGGCAGTAACATCAGCCAGTAGACTAGGCCACCAGAATTGTTGGGAAATGGCCCAAAAGAGTTGATTCTTCCCAGTGTGGCCAGCAGCCTTGGGAGAATGATAAGTCTGGAGCACAGCAGTACGGAGACTCTCTGGGACAAAGCAGCGGTCACAAGGTTTCTAAGGAGGAGGATTGATCTGAGTGGCAAGAATTATATCACCCAAAGGAGTAGACTGGTGTGAACCGTAGCCAGAATACGATCAGGAGGAATCACAAGAACCCGAACCGACTCAATTGTGGAAGTGGAGGAAAATTGTCATGACAAAGCGTCAGGCCCTTACATTCTTAGTACCTGGTAAGAATGAGACAATCTAATTGAAACTTAACAAGAAAAGAGCCCATCACGCCCTTCTGGGAGAGAGGCGTTTAGCCTCAGGCAAGAATGTGAGATTCTTATGGTCAGTAAGAATGAGAACCGGCACAGTAGTACCTTCGAGGAGAGGTCTCCATCCTTTCAGGGCTAAAATTATTGCTAACAGCTCTCTGTCCCCAATCTCATAATTGCACTCAGCAGGTGAAAATTTTCTTGGAAAAGTAGCCACACGGATGTATAGCGCTCTCAGAGGTAGGACGTTGAGACAGAAGGGAGCCAACTCCAGTCTCAGAAGCATCAACTTTAAGGATAAAAGGTAACGTAGGATCAGGAAGGGCCAACACAGGAGCAGAAACAAAGGCAGCCTTGAGACTCTCAAAGGTCTTAATGGACTCTGGAGACCAACTCTGTAGGTTACCATCCTTTCTGATCATTTCAGTCAGGGGCTTAACCAGAGACGAGAAGTTACGAATAAGCTTACAATAATAGTTGGCAAAGCCAAGAAAATGCTGCAGCTGCATGCGTCTCCAATTTACAATAGAAATTGTTGTCTTAGTTTTTGAAGTACAGGATAGACATCTGTGTGGTGGCTCTGCAGGGACTTGGAAAATATGAGGATATCATTGAGATAAACCACCACACATAACTGCAACAAATCTTGGAGGACATCGTTAATAAATTCCTGGAAAACTCCCAGAGCGTTACAAAGGCCAAATGGCACTCATAATGGCCTGTTCTGGTATTAAACTCAGTTTTCCACTCAACGCCCTCCTTAATCTTCACGAGATTGTATGCCCCTCTCAAATCAAGCTACGTGAAACCTGTTGCTCCCTTGATGTGGTCAAATAACTCGGTAATCAACGGAATCGGATAGGCATTCTTAATCGTGAAACGATTGAGAACTTTATAATCAATACAAGGTCTCAGTTCACCACTCTTTTTCTTCACAAAGAAGAAACCAGCACCAGCAGGAGACAAGGATTTGCGGATGAAACCTCGAGAAAGTGTGTCTGCAACATACTCCTCCATGGCCCTATCCTCCAAGACTGACAAAGGGTATACCCGGCCACGGGTATGGCACCAGGTTGAAGGTCAATTGCGCAATCATACGACCGGTGTGGAGGCAAACTACCGGCTTGACCGTTGTCAAAGACATCACTAAAATCGCGATACTCCTCTGGCAGGGAGGAGAGTGACGAGGTGCACAGGACCTTGGCTACCTTCTGGAAACCTGTCTTACTGCATTGTGGCGACCAGGAGAGAAGCTCAGCACAGAGCCAATCAAAAGAGAGGTTGTGCCTCTGCAACCAAGGATAACCAATAACCAGTGGAAACTTAAGTGAGCAAATAACTTGGAATTGGATTATCTCATGGTGAAGAGCCCCTACGGCCATGGACAACGGAACAGTCTCATGGGTGGGCTTTAGAGGTCTCCTATCAAGAGCCTAAATAGCAAGTGGAGTGTCAAGTAGATGCAGCGGAATCGAGTGCCTCAATACAAAGGCAGCATCAATGAACAGGCCTGCAGCCGCAGAGTCAATTAGAGCCTGTATCTCGACGGATGACTCAGCCCAAGAAAGGGTAACCGGAACCAGGGGGTTTATCCTTCTGACGAAACAACGCCACCTAAGGTCTGTCCATGACAGGACCTCAATGTTCGGGTGTTTCCTTGATGGGTAGGGCAAGACTTCAAATAGTGACCTGCCTGGCCACAATAAAGGCGCAATCTCTCCCTCCTCCTAAGGGCTCTCTCATCTGCAGAGAGACGTGTGAAGCCCAAGTGCATGGGTTCATCTTCACTGACCAACTCTGTACCAAGAGGCAACCTCTCCAGCTCAGTGGGTATATCTCAGGCTGCTATCTCATCTTTCATGTTAACAGAGAGCTACAAGGGCCACATTGTTCCATGCAACCTCTGCTGCCAGCGTACGGAAGTCAATGGCGTAATCGGCTACAGTTCTCGTACTCTGTTTGATGGACATGAGGCTTTTGGCAGCAGAAATGGAACATGTGGGAATGTCAAATACCCTTTAAAGGAGGCCACAAAGTCAGGGTAACTCAAGACAACAGGTTTTTGCATCTCCCATGGAGAGTTTTCCAAGGCCAAGGCTCTCTTAGAAAGCAAAGATATCACAAAACCTACTTTGCTTTGAACTGGATCGCCCCAAAATCGCTGGGGAAGCGGAGAGAAACCAGACATACCTCTTATAGAGGTTATACTTGAGGCCGGTGCCTGCACAGAGACTGGGCCAACAGCAGGGGCGGCCTGCAACACAGGTTGTACCAGAGCGGCCACAGTGGGAGATTCCAAGTGAGCCGTGCGATTCAGGAGCGTTTGTAACGCCGTGGCAAACTGATCCATGTGGTGATCCTGGTCATCCAATCTGGAAAAAATATTACCAACAAGTGGTTTGACTGCATCTTCGGAATTCATGGCCTTCGCCTACTGTCAGAGTTGCGGGTACCAATCCAACAGCGCCTGCAGGAAGAGGCCGGTTTGAAGATGTGTTGGTGACTTCGGATATGAGGTCATTCTCTCAGCTGACCCATCGACAGGTGTCATCCGGATCCAGCATCAGGGAACGCCTAGACCGTCAGGTGTCCGACTACATCGGGTTAACGGCCGATGTGGATGCTCTGAGGAGTGATGAACCCCTGGACTACTGGGTGGGCAGGCTTGACCTCTGGCCAGAGCTTGCCCAATTTGCAATCGAACTGTTGGCTTGCCCCTCGTCCAGTGTCCTGTCCGAATGGACGTTCAGCGCAGCAGGGGGGATCGTGACCGATAAGTGTACTCGCCTAGCTCACGACAGTGTTAACTACCTCACATTTCTAAAAATGAATGAGGCATGGATCTCGGAGGAATTCAACACATGTGACCAGTAGACCATGTATATGTCTATAAACAATTTTTTTAATCGAGCACACAGACCTTCTTTCTTCATTTGGCTCACTTCCTTGTCCAAAAAAAGCACACCGTACTATATGCCCGTACCCTCCTCTTTGAAGAGGTTGAGCGGTGTCATATTTCTACTGGGGCTGCTTATTATGAGGGGCTCCCACCATCCCTGTGCTGTGCTGACTTCCTCCTGGGGCTATACCTCTGCTGTGCATATTATGAGGGGCTCCCACCATCCCTGTGCTGTGCTGACTTCCTCCTGGGGCTGTACCTCTGCTGTGCATATTTTGAGGTGCTCCCACCATCCCTGTGCTATGCTCATTATGAGGGGCTCCCACCATCCCTGTGCTGTGCTGACTTCCTCCTGAGGCTGCTAATTATGAGGGGCTCCCACCATCCCTGTGCTATGCTGACATCCTCCTGGGGCTGCTTATTATGAGGGGCTCCCACCATCCCTGTGCTATGCTCATTATGAGGGGCTCCCACCATCCCTGTGCTATGCTCATTATGAGGGGCTTCCACCATCCCTGTGCTATGCTGACTTCCTCCTGGGGCTGCTTACGGTGCAGGTGTCAGTGCTGTATATCACGGTGCTGCTGTCAGTGCTGTATATCACGGTGCTGGTGTCAGTGCTGTATATCACGGTGCTGGTGTGAGTGCTTTATGTTACGCTGCTGATGTGAGTGCTGTATATTACGGTGCTGGTGTGAGTGCTTTATGTTACGCTGCTGATGTCAGTGCTCTCTATCACGGTGCTGCTGTCAGTGCTGTATATCACGGTGCTGGTGTGAGTGCTTTATGTTACGCTGCTGATGTCAGTGCTCACTATCACGGTGCTGCTGTCAGATGCCTCTATCACGGTGCATGTGTCATTGCTGTATGTCACGCTGCTGGTGATCATCTCCTGCACCCTCTTCTTTGCCTACCCTGGTCCCTGACCTTCCCTCTCCTCCATTGCCTTCATGCGCTCCACAGTCCTGAATTGTCACAACATTTTCCCATATAAAAAAAGAATGCTTGTAGTTATCGATCCCAAATTCACCTCATACATGTGTTATGTCATTGGCCATGTGGTGGGACTATGTTTGCACAGCTATTAATTATTTTGTGGCTGCAAATTTGACCTGTAGGTTTGCGAAGTTCGCCTCCCATTGAAGTCAATGGGGCCCGCCGCAAACGTTCCGGTTCGCGAAATATCGGCCGCGTTGGTCCCGCGTTGGTCCCGTCGGAAGTTCGTCCATCACTATTCCTTACATTGGTGATCAGTGAGAAGAATGTTCCTTACATTGGTGATCAGTGAGAAGAATGTTCCTTACATTGGTGATCAGTGGGAAGAATGTTCCTTACATTGGTGATCAGTGGGAAGAATGTTCCTTACATTGGTGATCAGTGAGAAGAATGTTCCTTACATTGGTGATCAGTGAGAAGAATGTTCCTTACATTGGTGATCAGTGAGAAGAATGTTCCTTACATTGGTGATCAGTGAGAAGAATGTTCCTTACATTGGTGATCAGTGAGAAGAATGTTCCTTACATTGGTGATCAGTGAGAAGAATGTTCCTTACATTGGTGATCAGTGAGAAGAATGTTCCTTACATTGGTGATCAGTGAGAAGAATGTTCCTTACATTGGTGATCAGTGAGAAGAATGTTCCTTACATTGGTGATCAGTGGGAAGAATGTTCCTTACATTGGTGATCAGTGGGAAGAATGTTCCTTACATTGGTGATCAGTGGGAAGAATGTTCCTTACATTGGTGATCAGTGGGAAGAATGTTCCTTACATTGGTGATCAGTGAGAAGAATGTTCCTTACATTGGTGATCAGTGAGAAGAATGTTCCTTACATTGGTGATCAGTGAGAAGAATGTTCCTTACATTGGTGATCAGTGAGAAGAATGTTCCTTACATTGGTGATCAGTGGGAAGAATGTTCCTTACATTGGTGATCAGTGGGAAGAATGTTCCTTACATTGGTGATCAGTGAGAAGAATGTTCCTTACATTGGTGATCAGTGAGAAGAATGTTCCTTACATTGGTGATCAGTGAGAAGAATGTTCCTTACATTGGTGATCAGTGAGAAGAATGTTCCTTACATTGGTGATCAGTGGGAAGAATGTTCCTTACATTGGTGATCAGTGAGAAGAATGTTCCTTACATTGGTGATCAGTGGGAAGAATGTTCCTTACATTGGTGATCAGTGAGAAGAATGTTTCTTACATTGGTGATCAGTGAGAAGAATGTTCCTTACATTGGTGATCAGGAGAAGAATGTTCCTTACATTGGTGATCAGTGAGAAGAATGTTCCTTACATTGGTGATCAGTGAGAAGAATGTCCCTTACATTGGTGGTCAGTGGGAAGAATGTCCCTTACATTGGTGGTCAGTGGTTACCTACCTCGAGGGACCCCTTAGCAACCATTGGAGGAGCCCCGGTTGAGAAAGGTTGAGGTATAAGGAACAATTTACCATTCACTCACCTTCTGTACGTCTGTGTCATGTTTTTGTTGCATTTTTAACTTCTCTTCATGAAACTTTGCTTCCATGGCTTTGATCTTCAAGTCCATCTAGAAAAGAACACATCGTTATGATCAGCACATCGATCGTCCACCTACCTGTCACACACAGGCTCACCTGCTTGAAGTGGACTTGTCATCAGTTATAACTTTTCTTTAACAAAAGTTTTATATACATGAAGTTTACAAAAAGGAATACACAGGACCAAGACAGAGAGACGTGATCCACAATGTGATAAGAAGGGGGCGGGACAACACGATGGCGATGGAATTCTGGTAAATTGAATTACATTGAGAAATTTCCGGCATCATGGCAACAGCGAAAGACAACACAGAGGAGCCATACATTGAGATAGATGAGTGAATGTACTAAGCTCCAGAAACCATACAGGCCCCGGGGCATAACAAACCCAAACCAATGTGGGGAGGGCAATCAGGGTGCACTGCCCAAGACTGGAAAACAAGGGGGAGAAAATGTGGGGAGCTTGGGGGAGGGGAGGGGATAGCAGAGGGAAGGTGTGGTCTGGGTAGAGCATAAAAGTAAATAGGTTATATTAGATGTCTAAAAAGTCTCAGTTCCTCAATGTAAACCCTTTACACAGTAAAACTGATGTAGCTCCCAGAGCTTCAGCCTCACTCATGTGAATCTCCAGAGACGGGGTGGTCACGTGAGACTCCAGAGACGGGGTGGTCACGTGAGACTCCAGAGACGGGGTGGTCACGTGAGACTCCAGAGACGGGGTGGTCACGTGAGACTCCAGAGACGGGGTGGTCACGTGAGACTCCAGAGACGGGGTGGTCACGTGAGACTCCAGAGACGGGGTGGTCACGTGAGACTCCAGAGACGGGGTGGTCACGTGAGACTCCAGAGACGGGGTGGTCACGTGAGACTCCAGAGACGGGGTGGTCACGTGAGACTCCAGAGACGGGGTGGTCACGTGAGACTCCAGAGACGGGGTGGTCACGTGAGACTCCAGAGACGGGGTGGTCACGTGAGACTCCAGAGACGGGGTGGTCACGTGAGACTCCAGCGACGGGGTGGTCACGTGAGACTCCAGAGACGGGGTGGTCACGTGAGACTCCAGAGACGGGGTGGTCACGTGAAACTCCAGAGACGGGGTGGTCACGTGAGACTCCAGAGACGGGGTGGTCACGTGAGACTCCAGAGACGGGGTGGTCACGTGAGACTCCAGAGACGGGGTGGTCATGTGAGACCAGAGACGGGGTGGTCATGCGAGACTCCAGAGACGGGGTGGTCATGCGAGACTCCAGAGACGGGTGGTTATGTGAGACTCAAGAGACAGGATCATGTAAGACTCCAGAGACGGGGTTGCGTGAGACTCCAGAGATGGGGTGGTCACGTGAGACTCCAGAGACGGGGTGGTCACGTGAGACTCCAGAGACGGGGTGGTCACGTGAGACTCCAGAGACGGGGTGGTCACGTGAGACTCCAGAGACGGGGTGGTCACGTGAGACTCCAGAGACGGGGTGGTCACGTGAGACTCCAGAGACGGGGTGGTCATGTGAGACCAGAGACGGGGTGGTCATGTGAGACTCCAGAGACGGGGTGGTCACGTGAGACTCCAGAGACGGGGTGGTCACGTGAGACTCCAGAGACGGGGTGGTCATGCGAGACTCCAGAGACGGGTGGTTATGTGAGACTCAAGAGACAGGATCATGTAAGACTCCAGAGACGGGGTTGCGTGAGACTCCAGAGACGGGGTGGTCATGTGAGACTCCAGAGACGGGGTGGTCATGCGAGACTCCAGAGACGGGGTGGTCATGCGAGACTCCAGAGACGGGGTGGTCATGTGAGACTCCAGAGATGGGGTGGTCATGTGAGACTCCAGAGATGGGGTTGCGTGAGACTCCAGAGACGGGGTGGTCATGCGAGACTCCAGAGACGGGGTGGTCATGCGAGACTCCAGAGACGGGGTGGTCATGTGAGACTCCAGAGATGGGGTGGTCATGTGAGACTCCAGAGACGGGGTGGTCATTCGAGACTCCAGAGACGGGGTGGTCATGCGAGACTCCAGAGACAGGGTGGTCATGTGAGACTCCAGAGACGGGGTGGTCATGCGAGACTCCAGAGACGGGGTGGTCATGTGAGACTCCAGAGACGGGGTGGTCATGTGAGACTCCAGAGACGGGGTGGTCATGTGAGACTCCAGAGACGGGGTGGTCATGTGAGACTCCAAAGACGGGGTGGTCATGTGAGACTCCAAAGACGGGGTGGTCATGTGAGACTCCAGAGACGGGGTGGTCATGTGAGACTCCAGAGATGGGGTGGTCATGTGAGACTCCAGAGACGGGGTGGTCATGCGAGACTCCAGAGACGGGGTGGTCATGTGAGACTCCAGAGACGGGGTGGTCATGCGAGACTCCAGAGACGGGGTGGTCATGCGAGACTCCAGAGACGGGGTGGTCATGCGAGACTCCAGAGACGGGGTGGTCATGCGAGACTCCAGAGACGGGGTGGTCATGTGAGACTCCAGAGACGGGGTGGTCATGCGAGACTCCAGAGACGGGGTGGTCATGCGAGACTCCAGAGACGGGGTGGTCATGTGGAAACTCCAGAGACGGGGGACACGTGAGACTGTCAATGCCGCATACACGCGGTCGGCCTTTCCGGCAGAAAAGGTCAGACGGAATCATTTCATTGGATATTCCAATCCTGTGTGGGGCTTCAGCTGACTTTTCTTTCGATAATTCAGACGGATCCAGAAATAGAACATGTTTGAAATCTTTCCGACTGAACCAATTCCAATCGGGAAAACCGTTCGTGTGTATGCTGTTCTGACAGACCAAAAAAACGACACAAGGGCAGCTATTGGCTACTGGCTATTGAACTTCCTTTTTCTAGTCCCGTTGTACCTGTTGTACGTCACCGCGTTCTAAACGATCGGACTTTGGTGTGATCGCGTGTAGGCAAGTCCGTTTCAGCGGAACTCTGTCGGAAAACCCGTCAGAGTTTATTGTGATGGAGAAAGCGGTGGTGTGTACGCGGCATGAGGCCTTTCTTAGTCCTCGGACACTGGCAGGAAATGGAGTCTTGCTGGGTATGGGAGGGGAAACCACGGAGGAGTCTTGAAACGTTGCTGGTGCTCGAGGCCTGTAGGTGGCAGTATAAGGTGACAGTCCCTGAATTCCTGTGTCCCTCAGTGGACGAGAGAGAAAATGGAATTAGTGACACCTACTATATATCTGTGGACAGAGATCCCGTGGGGCAGAGAGTCCTCTGTACTGGAGTATTGTGACTTCCAGCAGTAGGATCACACATGGTGACAACAGCGCCCCCGTCATGCACTCCTCCTGCAGAATGAGGTCAGTGCGTCGAGCTGAGGACACGGCCGTCATCCCAGGATCCTCCGGTCAGAGACTACACGCGGCGAGCGGAGCTTCCCTGTGAAATTCATGAAGGTTTAAACATTTCCAGAATGCCGGAGTCAGATCTGGAGAACCACTTCAAAGGCTCCGTTCCCAGACTCCTTCATCGCTCAGGCAGCCAACCGAGGGGCCAGGAGATGAGGATTTCACCGAGGAAGAGCTGCGGGGAAACGCGGCCTCCATCTCTTCCAATCCTCAACACATAAATAGACCGGACCGGATCGAAATTCAGACAGTTCAGCAGGGACCGGATCAAATTTAAGACAGTTCAGCAGGGACCGGATCGAATTTAAGACAGTTCAGCAGGGACCGGATCAAATTTAAGACAGTTCAGCAGGGACCGGTTCAAATTTAAGACAGTTCAGCAGGGACCGGATCAAATTTAAGACAGTTCAGCAGGGACCGGATCAAATTTAAGACAGTTCAGCAGGGACTGGATCGAAATTCAGACAGTAAAGCAGGGACCGGATCGAAATTCAGACAGTTCAGCAGGGACCGGATCGAATTTAAGACAGTAAAGCAGGGACTGGATCGAAATTCAGACAGTTCAGCAGGCACTAGATTGAAATTCAGACAGTTCAGCAGGAACCGGATCGAAATTCAGACAGTTCAATTCAGACAGTCTCCAGACTCCTTCATTGCTCAGGCAGCCCACCAAGGGGCCAGGAGATGAGGATTTCACCGAGGAAGAGCTGCTGGGAAATGCGGCCTCCGTCTCTTCCAATGCTCAACACATAAATAGACCGGACTGAAATTCAGACAGTTCAGCAGGGACCGGATCGAGGACAGTTCAGCAGGGACCGGATCGAATTTAAGACAGTTCAGCAGGGACCGGATCGAAATTCAGACAGTAAAGCAGGCACCGGATCAAAATTCAGACAGTAAAGCAGGCACCGGATCGAAATTCAGACAGTAAAGCAGGGACCGGATCGAAATTCAGACAGTTCAGCAGGGACCGGATCGAATTTAAGACAGTAAAGCAGGGACCGGATCGAAATTCAGACAGTTCAGCAGGCACTAGATTGAAATTCAGACAGTTCAGCAGGGACCGGATCGAAATTCAGACAGTTCAGCAGGGACCGGATCGAAATTCAGACAGTTCAGCAGGGACCGGATCGAAATTCAGACAGTAAAGCAGGGACCGGATGGAAATTCAGACAGTTCAGCAGGGACCGGATCGAATTTAAGACAGTTCAGCAGGGACCGGATCGAAATTCAGACAGTTCAATTCAGACAGTCTCCAGACTCCTTCATCGCTCAGGCAGCCCACCGAGGGGCCAGGAGATGAGGATTTCACCGAGGAAGAGCTGCTGGGAAACGCGGCCTCCATCTCTTCCAATCCTCAACACATAAAGAGAAGGAAATCTGACTTCACCAGTCCGGGCACATAGAGGTCACATGGTGGCCACCACAACCACGCGTGCCGGATGTGAGCAATACCGGAGCTGCCAGGGGAACAGCCGACAATCCCAACTATTCCGGGCTATTAGAAAGAAGCCAATCACTTCATTCTGGATGGAAAATTAAAGGGTTAGAACCCCCGCCAAGTTTTGATGATTGCCCGTGTCCCCCGCTTGGGAGATTCACCTTCTCTACTTGTCCTGGTGACCACTGTCATTGACACAAAGCCTGACCAATCTAAAACGTTACCATTGTCTCCAATAGGTATATATGGCAAATCATCCAATGGGGACACCTGTTCTGGTGACAACTAAAGCCGGCCATACATGCTTCAGCTTTTTCTTTGTTCAGCCAGTGTGCTGAATGGAAAAAAAAATAAAACCGATTTCCCCATCCACACATTATCTGAGCTATTCTATTCTGACAGCAGGAAACACTGCTAGTGAGTGGCTTGTATCCAACAGGAGGGTTAACCCCTTCTTAAACTGGCCAGGGACCGGATCAAAATTCAGATGGTTCAGCAGGGAGCGGATCGAAAGCTAGACAGTTCAGCAGGGACCGGATCGAAAGCTGGACAGTTCAGCAGGGACCGGATCAAAAGCTAGACAGTTCAGCAGGGACCGGATCGAAAGCTAGACAGTTCAGCAGGGACCGGATCGAAATTCAGACAGTAAAGCAGGGACCGGATCGAAATTCAGACAGTTCAGCAGGGACTGAATCGAAATCTAGACAGTTCAGCAGGAAGCAGATCGAAATCTAGACAGTTCAGCAGGGACCGGATCAAAATTCAGACAGTTCAGCAGGAACCGGATCGAAATTCAGACAGTTCAGCAGGGACCGGATCGAAAGCTAGACAGTTCAGCAGGAACCGTATCGAAATTCAGACAGTAAAGCAGGGACCGGATCGAAATTCAGACAGTTCAGCAGGGACCAAATCAAAAGCTAGGCAGTTCAGCAGGGACCGGATCGAAATCTAGACAGTTCAGCAGGGACCGGATCGAAAGCTAGACAGTTCAGCAGGGACCGGATCGAAAGCTAGACAGTTCAGCAAGGACCAGATCGAAATCTAGACAGTTCAGCAGGAACCGGATCAAAATTCAGACAGTTCAACCGGGACCGGATCGAAATTCAGACGGTTCAGCAGGGACCGGATCAAAAGCTAGACAGTTCAGCAGGGACCGGATCGAAATCTAGACAGATCAGCAGGGACCGGATCGAAATCTAGACAGTTCAGCAGGGACTGGATCGAAATCTAGACAGTTCAGCAGGGACCGGATCGAAATTCAGACAGTAAAGCCATGACCGGATCGAAATTCAGACAGTTCAGCAGGGAGCGGATCGAAATTCAGACAGTTCAGCAGGGACCGGATCGAAATTCAGACAGTAAAGCCAGGACCGGATCGAAATTCAGACAGTTTAGCAGGACCGGATCGAAATTCAGACAGTTCAGCAGGGACCGGATCGAAATTCAGACAGTAAAGCCGGGACCGGATCGAAATTCAGACAGTAAAGCCGGGACCGGATCGAAATTCAGACAGTAAAGCCAGGACCGGATCGAAATTCAGACAGTTCAGCAGGGAGCGGATCGAAATTCAGACAGTTTAGCAGGAACCGGATCGAAATTCAGACAGTTCAGCAGGGACCGGATCGAAATTCAGACAGTAAAGCAGGGACCGGATCGAAAATTCAGACAGTTCAGCAGGGACTGAATCGAAAGCTAGACAGTTCAGCAGGGACCGGATCGAAATTCAGACAGTAAAGCAGGGACCGGATCGAAAGCTAGACAGTTCAGCAGGGACCGTATCGAAATTCAGACAGTAAAGCAGGGACCGGATCGAAATTCAGACAGTTCAGCAGGGACCGGATCGAAAGCTAGACAGTTCAGCAGGGACCGGATCGAAATTCAGACAGTTCAGCAGGGACTGGATCAAAATTCAGACAGTTCAGCAGGGACCGGATCGAAATTCAGACAGTTCAGCAGGGACCGGATGGAAATTCAGGCAGTAAAGCAGGGACCGGATCGAAATTCAGACAGTTCAGCAGGGACCGGATGGAAATTCAGACAGTTCAGTAGGGAGCGGATGGAAATTCAGACAGTTCAGCAGGGACCGGATGGAAATTCAGACAGTTCAGCAGGGAGCGGTGGAAATTCAGACAGTTCAGCAGGGACCGGATGAATTTTAATCCATGTGTGGCCTCTGCAGTTGAACAGAAGTCAATCTAACGATCGACTTCCGTTCAACTGCAGAGGTCACATATGGATTCAAATTGGTCCAGTCCCTGCTGAATCGGTTAAATTTCGATCTATCTATGGCCACTTTAAGAAGGGAATTCCCCCACAAACTCACAGACTTCTCCCTTTCCGACAACCCAGCCTTTCCGACAACCCAGCTGCAGTGCTCCTCATCCCGACTCCTACACTATGTCCAGCAAGAGATTCCTTTTTTTTTTTCAATCATTTTTATTGGAATTCTTTTGTATAATATATATAAATAAAAAAAAATAGTAATTAGGAAAAGACATTTCCAAAACTTTACGATGTAGAAAATACGAATTTAACATGTCGTAATATTTATATATGTGAATATTCAACCCTGCAGTAGTGTTATTCGCACATCCAAAACATGCGACTCTGAAAGCATTTATTGAGGGTGCAAAAACATCGCTCGTTATTTAGCATCATGTCCCCCCCACCGCGGCCCGCCGGTCTCCAAAATACTTCACCCAAATATATGACTCAGAATGACCCTCCATAATCCATATTACGATTGTATGAAGCGACGCGTTTCCGTGCAGCTGACTTGTTGACTTTTGAGAGAGAATACAAGAGATACCTTAAAGCGGAGCTCCACCCAAAAGGGGAAAAGCTCCGTTAGTTTGCCTCCTCCCCCTCCCTCTGCTGCCACATTTGCCATCTTTCAAGAGGGTGGAGCGGGTATCTGGTTTCAACCAGGTACCTGCTCCCACTTCTGCCTGTCAGGGGTACCCTGTGTCAAGGCAGATACTCAGGCGTGCGCACGTATGTTCCTACGAGAGCGCGCCGTACCGGGCAGAGGCGCATGTGCAGAGACTCACGGCAGGTGCGCGGGAACACACGACAGGCGCTTGCGCGTGTGCTAACCTGGCTTGGCGCCAGTGACCCTTTAAAAAGACAGCAGCTGCTCGAGTACAGCGCTGTCTGATCTGCAGCTTTACCCCGAGCCTGATCCTGTACTTGCTGTAATTACCTGACCCTGCTGCGCTTGACTGCTGCTGCCTTCTCCTCTCCTGACCCGGCCGGCCTTGACCCGGCTATATCTGAACCTGTTGATCTTCTGTTGCCAAACCACTGCCTGTCTGCTGACTGCTCTTTGCCTGCTGAATTAACTACCCGATACCCGTACTGACCCCGGCTTGTCTCACTCTGCTTGAGCCTGTTCCTGATCCAGTCCCCGCCTAGATCCAGGAGTCGCTGACCCACACCCGTAACCACCGCCGCCAACGGCGTCTACAGTCCAGTCCTTCCGGAGGAACATCTCTACTCATCTGTATCCGCTACCTCAGTGCGCTCTCTCGTACCACTGTTGCAACCCCCAGTGGTCCCCGAGCCACAGCTGTAGAGGGTCTCCTTCTACAATTGGGCTCTGATACCAGGTACGTGACACTGGCGTCGTTCGCTGCGCCCCCCCTCCTTCCCCCGCAGCCGACCCAATCACAAACACAGCACGCTATGAGCATGCGCAGTAGGAAACCGGCTATGAAGCTAAAAATACTTCACTGCCAGCTTCTCTTTGACAAGATGGCGGCGCCAGCACTTGGTACAGTATTTGTAGCTGCTGACTTTTCAATTTTTTGGGGGGACGGGACCTGGAGCTCTTCTTTAAGTCCTTACTGAAACACCTCCTGAATGCTGCCAGGGCATGCATCCCCAACATGACCAAAAAACAAGCCCCGCCTACTGTGTGACAATAGTTTGCCAGGGTGGGCGATACCCAACAGATGGACCACATAAGTGCCGCCCCCCGGGGAGAAGACGGAGGAACACAACACAACGCTGGCTATATCCGGAAATGGTTTTATTTTTTCAAATTAATATTTAACCTGTTTTTAAAGCGGGAGTCCGCCGGGAGTTCTGACTTTTTTTTTTTTTTTTAAAAGCCAGCAGCTACAAATACTGCAGCTGCTGACTTTTAAAATAATGACACTTACCCGCCCAGCGCGCCCGCGATGTCGGCACCCGAAGCCGATCTCTGGATCGTCTCTCGGGTGCTGCCGCCGCCATCTTGGGTATGGGAATCAGGAAGTGGAGCCTTTCGGCTTCATTTCCCGGTTCCCTACTGCGCATGCGCGAGTCGCGCTGCGCAATAAGGACGGTCCCCACTGTTTCTGGGATCTGTGCGTTTCCCAGCAGGCAGCGGGGGACTTTCGGAAAGGGGCGTAATCTACGCCCCTTTCCGCAGAGAGCTATCCCGGAAGTGGGTGCAGTTACCTGTACTGTACAGGTACCTGCACCCCCCTCCCCCCTGAAAGGTGCCAATTGTGGCGCCGGAGGGGGGGAGGGTTCCAATGAGCGGAAGGTCCACTTTAGGGTGGACCTCCGCTTTAAATTGAGGTTATTCCTCTCACCTAAATCCTGGTGCCGTCGTAGCCCCTCGCCCTTTTTTTTCTCTCTTTTACCCTACTACCCCACCCGCCTCCCTTACACCTAGGGTGTCTACTTTTCTAGTCTAAAATCATTGGAAAATGCTACGCGATATGTAAAAGGTACAACTATTCTGGTGCAAGGTGTCCCTTACCCTATGGGGAACATTTTTTAACCCCTACCTTATAGTGGTTATGTGCCTGGAGCTTGTACTATCCTCTCAGTACAGTGCCTTGAAAAAGTATTCATACCCCTGGAAATCCCCCACATTTTGTCATGTAAACATAAATGTATTTTATTGGGATTTTATGTGATGGACCAACACAAAGTGTCACATAATTGTGAAGTGGAAGGAAAATGATAAATGATACAAATAAATATATGAAAAGTGTGGGGGGAGGGGCATTTGTATGGCGCCCCCCAGAGTCAATACTTTGTAGAACCCCCTTTCTCTACAAGTCTTTTTGGGGGTGTCTCTACCAGCTTTGCCCATCTAGAGAGGACATTTCTGCCCATTCTTCTTCTTTGTAGAATATCTCAAGCTCTGTCAGATTGGATGGAGAGCGTCTGTGATCAGCAATTTTCAAGTCTTGCCACAGATTCTCAATGGGATTTAGGTCTGGACTGTGACTGGGCCATTCTAACACATGAATATGCTTTGATGTAAACCATTCCATTGTAGCTCTGGCTGGATGTTTCGGGTCGTTGTCCTGCTGGAAGGGGAACCTCCGTCCCGGTCTCAAGTCTTCTGCCGACTCTAACAGGTTTTCTTCTAAGATTGTCCTGTATTTGTCTCCATCCATCTTCCCATCAACTCTGACCAGCTTCCCTGTCCCTGCTGAAGAAAACCATCCCCACCACATGATGCTGCCACCACCATGTCTCACGGTGGGGATGGTGTGTTCAGGGGGATGGGCGGTGTTAGTTTCCCCCACACATAGCGTTTTACTTTTAGGCCATAAAGTAGAATTTTGGTCTCCTCTGACCAGATCACCTTCTTCCACATGTTTGCTGCCCCCTCCCCCACATGGCTTCTCACAAACTACAAACAGGACTTCTTATGACTTTCTTTCTCCAATGTCTTTCTTCTTGTCACTCTTCCATAAAGGGCAGATTTGTGGAGAGACGACTAATAGTTGTCCTGTGGACAGATTCTCCCCCCTGAGCTGTGGATCTCTGCAGCTCCTCCAGAGTTACCATGGACCTCTTGGCTCTTCTCTGATGAATGCTCTCCTTGCCCGGCCCGGTCAGTTTAGGTGGACGGCCATGTCTTGGTAGGTTTGCGGTTGGGCCCATACTCTTTCCATTTTCCGATGATGGATTGAACAGAGCTCCGTGAGATGGTCAAAGCTTGGGAGATTTAGCGCGATTTCACAGCCACAGATAAGTGCCATTTGGATCTCCAGTTTCATTGTGACTTCATTTAACAGAAGTCAATGCAAGTTGCAATGAAAGCCCAAAAAAAAAAAAAAGCAGTGCAGGGACCTCTTTTCAAAGTCGCTGCGACTTGAGTGGCAACCATTTGAACGGTTTCATTCCTGGCAATGAGGTGCGACTCGTCATACGATGCATGACAAATCGGATTTGAAGGTATCAGTTTTAGTATCGGAGCATTTGCACGAATACAAATGCTTACTATCAGCACTGATACAGTATCGGTACAACGCTAGATTTAGCCATTCTCTACTTCAGTCCATACTCAAAGAAAGTCCTTTACAGGACAATGGATGTGGTTACAGTATGTATGTTGTAACGGAACGTCCCAACACTCCGCTTGAGTGCTTTCGTCATATACCGCTTCCTCCACTCTGAATATAGATATCAGATATTACAGCCACTTGCAACCAAGAACTAGGCAGGACTAGTGTTGGCTGCTGAACTGGAACATGAACTCTTTATTTGAACAAAAGCACACAGAGATATCCACTCAGGGGACAATCCCCCGTTCTTTGCATAATGGAACAGGGCGGGGTAGCATGACAGGGGTGTATTCAAACTTCTCATCAGTAGATTGTCTTTGGGAGGGGCTGCTGGAGAAATCCACCCCCCCCACAGCTAATCCACAGAGATATATACATCCCATAATAGGTTGCTCCCAAGGCAAACACAAACAGTAGAACAATGGAATAAAGCCACACCTAAAACGATCTAGTAAACAGTCTACAACAGTATATGAGACCATATACAATATTATATATATATATATATATATATATATATATATATATACACACACACACACACACACACACACACACACAATATTCCAGTGTGGTTGTACTGTATTGACTAGTGCAGATCAGACTGGGGTTCTCGGTCACCCTGTGCCCCTAATAGACACAGGGTAACTTACACATAAGAGGAACCGGGGGAGCTGGACAAGTAGATTTCAGTGCTCTCCAAGTTAAGCTAGGTTCCACAAGCCCCCCCCCCCCCCTCCAAAGTGACTCCCGTCGGGTACCTGAACCAGGCCTGTGTGCAGTAATAGGGGGACTCTCAATCCACAATGTGTATCATATATATACCCCAATCTACTATCATTGCTGGACCAAAAAACGATGTTACCACAGCGGACATGAAGGATGGTCACCCAGGTCTGAGGATCAGGGTTAGGTTGGTTGGGTTCCCGCAGAGTCCTGGCCAAGGTGACTGGGTGATCTGCACTAATCATACAAAGCGGGAGAATGGAGAGTACCACTGATGATCTGGGGACTAAACACGTCATCAAGAAAGAAGATGGAATGAATCATGCAGACGTGTGAGGATGTGACTGCAGAGGCCCCACCACACCTCTACTCTGTGGCCCCATAGGCCGCCATCTGATCTGATCCGGGTGCTGCTGTGTGTAGGAGACCAATGCATAGTAAGAAGGAACGTTGATGGTCGGAGGCTCGCAGCCAAAGCCTGTACTCATACATATGAGCTGCAAAACACACAACGTTACCGGCAAAGAGCGGGCCGGGACCGGCGGCTAATGAACTCACCTCTTTTTTATGCAGTCGGAAGAGAGCCTGTTCATCCCGATAATCGGAGCTTCTTCTCAGCCGGGAATCTGGAGACACCTGCACAAAGATATATTTATGTGTCAGTGTCTGAAAAGAGAACTGTCTGTGCTGCCATACTGTAACCAAAATCAGATCGGCACAAGAGGATGACAAGGCCCTATTTCAGAAATTTTAGTACATAAAGCTTCATTGTACTCGACTGCAGAATGTGATCGAAACATGTTATTTACAGGTCATACCATGCCGGGCCTACTAATATAGGAGATTTGATGGGAGCGCCACACCAGCCTCTAAAAACGGCATTTCGGGGGGGGGGGGGGGGGGCTCAGCAATCCAAGTGCCTACATTATCTGTTTTTTTTAGCCCCCCGATAAAGGGGGACTGCTGAGTTGGTGCTCTCATCCTTTCAAAACTTGAATAAACTCCTCTGGGGGACCAGAAAGACCTCCACAGTTGCTGGTGAGCCCCCTCTAGGACCATAAACAACCCGCTGCATTATAAGGCATCTCCATAAGGTTCAGAGCTCCTACATCACAAAGATTACTGATATAGGAGACATGAGGAGGGAGTGATTAGGACATCATACATAGAAATAACTGGAGGACTTACCGACGACGTTCTAGGCACAGGCCTTTCCCGAAGATAGCGAGGATTATCTATCTGTTAAGAAATCACAGAGGCAATTAGAAAGCAGCAAAGTACAGAATGTTCGACCTGTAACACTACATTCGCTTTGCATTGTTTTAATGCACAATGATTTTGCTGGGACAGCTACAAATGGAGGTGCAGTAACTCTCTAAGGTCAAAAGTATGTGAGCCCAGTTGGGTGTGGAGGAACTCGAGTGTCCTGAACAGAGTCCTGACTTCAAGCCTACTGAACACCTTTGGGGTTAATTGGAACAAAGATTGTGAGGCAGGCCTTCTCATCCAATACAAGTCTTATGCTTGGAGGCTTGTGATTAAAGAACTCTACCAATAATGGTAATAGGGTCATTTCACTCCAAACCGATACACTACATGGCCCAACTTCACAACACCACTCCATATTATTGAGATGTCTCCAGGGAAATTTCCTGGTAATCCTCCATCATACAAAGACATTGTAGACAATTGTTCTCTTCCAACTATGTGGTAACAGTTTGGTAAATACCCTTTTCTGTTCCACCATGACTGTGCCCCACCGTGTACAAAGCCAACTCCATAAAGACATGGATGACCAGTTTGGGATGGAGGGACTGGTGCTGTCTTCACAAAAGCTTCACCTACACCCTACTGAACAGCTCCAAGAAGACATTGTTTGACCACTTTGGACCAACTCCATAAAAACGTGGGATGACCAGTTTGAAATAGCTTCATAAAGATATGGTTTAAGAATTGAAACACCAAAAGAAAATCAGGTCTTCTGTGTACAATGCCGGTTCCATAAAGACATGGCTTGACCATTTTGGTGTGGAGGAACTCGAGTGTCCTGCACATGACCTTAACTCTACTGAACACCTTTGGGGTTAATTGGAACAACGATGGTCAGCCAGGCCTTCTCATACAAGTCTTGTCCTTGGATTCTTGTGATTAAAGAACTCTACCAATAATGGTATCAGGGTCTTTCCACTCCAAACCGATACACTATATGGCCCAATTTATGTGGACACCACTCCAGATTACTGAGTTCAGATGTCTCCAGTAAAAGGTTCTGGTAATCCTCCATCATACAAAGATATTGTAAAAGGTTAATTCCACTCCAAACTGATACACTATATGACCCAGGATATGTGTAACCCCCCTCCCAATAATAGGGTTCCATTGTCTCCAGTGAAGGGTCCTAGTAATACTCCATCATACAAAGACATTGCAGACAGATGTGCTCTTCCAACCTTGTGGGAACAGATTGAAGACCCTTTTCTGTTCCACCATCACTGAGCCCCCTTGTGTACAACACCAGCTCAATAAAGGTATGGATGACCATACCTCATTCCTACTGAACAGCTCCATAAAGACATGGTTTGACCAGTTTGGGATGGAGGAACTGGTGTGGTCTTCACAGAAGCCGAACCTCATTCTTACTGAACAGCTCCATAAAGACATGGTTTGACCAGTTTGGACCAGCTCCATAAAGACATGGGTTGGCCACTTTGTGCCAGCTCCATAAAGACATGGGTTGACCAGTTTGGACCAGCTCCATAAAGACATGGGTTGACCAGTTTGGACCAGCTCCATAAAGACATGGGTTGACCAGTTTGGACCAGCTCCATAAAGACATGGGTTGGCCACTTTGTGCCAGCTCCATAAAGACATGGTTTGACCAGTTTGGACAAGCTCCATAAAGACATGGGTTGGCCACTTTGTGCCAGCTCCACAAAGACATGGTTTGACTAGTTTGGTGTGGAGGAACTGGAGTGTCCTGCACAGAGCGCTGACCTCAAGCCTAATGAACACCTTTGGGGTTTACTTGGAACAATGATTGTGAACCAGGTCTTCTCATCCAATAGACGTTTTGTCCTTGGAGGCTTGTGATTAAAGAACTCTACCAATAATGGTAATAGGGTCATTCCACTCCAAACCGACTCACTATATGGCCCCACTTATGTTGACACAACTTGTCACGATCGTCCTGGCGTCCCGTTTGCGCACGAGAGACTTACCCACAGAAGCTTGTTGTCAAAGACTCGTCGTGCTCCGTTAACGCGCGTTAGAGCCATCGGACGCACTCACGTCGGCTTGAACGAACGCACGCGTGCACGTGGGGGCACGAACGGGCGCACGGCCGCTCGCGCACGCTGACTCGTCGTGCGACCGTTTGGCGCCCTACGGGCTTCTTAAGGTCCTTGAGCCAGTTCGTTCTTGCTGTCCAGTCTACAGCGTGCTCGGAGATCCTGCTATTCTTTACCCGTGTCTGATACCTTGATTCCTGTTACCCGGCTTGACCTTGACCCTGATCCGTTGCTGCCTGCCTACGACCCCCTGCTTGTCTGACTACGCCTCTGCCTCATCCCTCTTGTACCACGTTGACCGCTACCTGCTGACCCGGCCTGCACCCGACTCTGCTGTTTCTACCTACCTGCTTGGGTATCCTGTGACTGCTGTCCCCGCTGACGTTCATCTGCCAGCCAGTCTACCACTTGTGCCTGCCTACACCAGCCTATTGTCATCAGCTCCATCTACTCGCTGTTGGTGTCCTGCCGCCCATCCGGACCAGCATCTACCTGCCAGGCACTTGTGCCCCCTGAACTTTTGAGCTTCTGTTACCACCTCCAGGGGTTGTTCAGCCAGGGGCTACGAGGGGCCGCTTCCTGCAAACCGGGCTCGTCTACTAGGTACGTGACAGTACTGGACAGCCATGTCCGAGCCTGCGCAGGGAGCCTCCCCCATGGACGAGCTTTGCTGCCACTTGGCCGGTCTTACCCAGGCAGTAAAGAGTCTACAGGAAGGCTATGGCAGACTGGAAGAGCAAGTCCAAGCGCTATCTGCTTCTCCGCCTGTTGTTCCAGGGGCCCAGGCCCCGCCTTCAGTGGTGATGATGCCACCTGAACCCAGAGTACCAACCCCAGAGCGGTTCACGGGTGACCGGAACAAGTTTAGAGCCTTCCGTAACACTTGTGAGCTCTACTTCGCCCTGCAACCGAGGACCTTCTCCCTCGAGGCGACCAAGGTGGGGTTCGTTATCTCCCTTCTAACGAACGAACCTCAAGCCTGGGCACACCGCCTACTGGAGCGCAAGGACCCATCCTTAGACACCTTAGACACCTTTTTTATGGCAATGTCTAGACTCTATGAGGACCCCCAACTCGCTGCAACCGCAGAAGCAGCCCTACACGTTCTGCAGCAAGGTCGCAGGCCTGTGGAGGACTACGTGTCGGAGTTCCGTCGTTGGAGTGCTGACACGGACTGGAACAACGCAGCCCTGCGATATCAGTTCCGCATGGGCCTGTCCGAGCCTTTGAAGGATGAGTTGGCACGTGTGGGCATTCCCGAAACCCTGGAGGCCCTGATAGACATTTCCGTTCAAATTGATAGGCGCTTGAGGGAGCGCCGCCAAGAACGTTCTTCTACAGTTGCACGCCCTGTCTGGATGTTGCCACGGGTGCCTAGCTCCGCCCACCCAGCTCCTTCAGGTCCTGCCACAGCCACGTTGGATCCCCCGGAACCGATGCAGTTGGGGCTACTCCGTCCATCACTGACCCCAGAGGAACGCCAATGACGCCGGGTCAACAACCTCTGTATGTACTGCGGAGAATCAGGGCACTTTGTTCGCTCTTGCCCAGCTAAGATACGTAAGTGCCTTCTTGTTCCACCTGTTCCTTCGCCAGTGCTGTCTGAAAACTCCTCTCACCTGGCTGTTCCTGTTCTTTTGCAGCTCCCAGGAAGGACTATTTCAACCCACGCAGTTATTGACTCTGGGGCATGCAGTGGTTTTATGGACATGTCCTTTGCCCTGAAGAACAGGATTCCCCTTAGACCGAGAGAGAAGGGACTCTCGGTATTCCTGGCCGATGGGTCCACTCTAGAATCAGGACCGGTGACTCAGGAGACTAGTCCCCTCTCTGCTGTCATCGCCGGGACTCAACAAAGAATTCCTGTGCCTAGACGTCATCAAATCTCCCCTGTTCCCCATCATTCTAGGCATGCCTTGGTTGAAGGCACAAAACCTACGTATCAACTGGGCCACCGGAAAAATTGAATTTCCTTCGGACTACTGTCTCCAGCATTGTTACCCAGCAGTTAACGGGGACTCTCCGGCCCTCCTCTGTTTGGAAGCAGATGATGACACCCGACAGGCTGTGCCTAGAGAATACCACGACTTCCTAGACGTGTTCAGTAAAAAAGGGGCCGAAACCCTACCACCTCATAGGCCCTATGATTGCCCTATTGAACTACTCCCGGGGGCAGAGATTCCCTTTGGAAGAATTTTCCCTCTGTCTGAATCTGAACTCAGTACTCTGAAATCCTACTTGGACGATAATCTCGAAAAGGGATTTATCCGACCCTCTACTTCCCCGGCTGGTGCAGGGATTTTCTTTGTGGAAAAGAAAGACCACTCTCTACGCCCATGTGTGGACTATCGGGCGTTGAACAAAATCACCATCAAGAACCGTTACCCTCTGCCATTGGTTCCCGAACTTTTTCAGAGACTAGGTTCCGCTAAAGTATTCTCTAAGCTGGACCTTCGGGGGGCTTACAACCTCGTCCGTATTAGGAAAGGTGACGAGTGGAAGACTGCCTTTCGTACCCGCTTCGGGCACTTCGAATATTTAGTGATGCCGTTCGGGCTGTGTAACGCCCCTGCCACGTTCCAGCATTTTGTCAATGACATTTTTAGAGATTACCTTGACTTGTTTGTAATTGTCTACCTTGATGACATTTTAATTTTCTCCCCCTCTCTAGTTGATCACCGGGTACACGTTAAGAAGGTCCTGACCCGTCTCCGTCTTCACGGTCTATACGCTAAGCCCGAGAAGTGTGTTTTCGAGCAATCGAGCATCCAGTTCCTCGGCCTAATTATCTCGGTGAAGGGAATTGAGATGGATCCCCAGAAGATCTCCGCAATTCAGGACTGGCCTGTCCCTTCCGATAAAAAAGGAGTCCAGCGATTTGTGGGATTCGCGAACTTCTACCGCAAGTTCATTAAGGGCTTCTCTGCAATTATCGCTCCCATCACCGGACTAACGAAGCAGTCTCAGAGGTTTCGTTGGACCCCCGAAGCACAAGAGGCCTTCAAAACCTTAAAAGATTTGTTTACATCCGCTTCTGTCTTGAAACATCCCAATCCCGCTCTACCATATATCCTCGAGGTCGACGCTTCGGAGATTGCAGTAGGAGCGATACTTTCCCAGAGGCAGGGGGCCAAGTCCTTACTCCACCCAGTTGCTTTTTTTTCCCGCAAATTGTCGGAGGTAGAGAGAAACTACGACGTCGGGGATCGTGAGTTACTGGCAATAAAATCCGCACTCGAAGAGTGGCGCTGTCTGCTGGAGGGAGCCACCCACCCGATCCTGGTCTATACGGACCACAAAAATTTGGAGTATCTTAAAACCGCAAAGAGATTGAAGCCCCGTCAAGCCAGGTGGGCACTCTTCTTCTCCAGATTTTCATTTCACATCACCTACCGTCCCGGATCCAAGAATACCAAACCAGACGCTCTCTCCCGCATGTACAACCAATCGGAGAGCTCGCCATCCACGGATACTATCCTCTCTACGGGTAACTTCCTTCTGCTCCAGGGGGATGTGGTATCCCAAATTAAGCAGGCTTCCATAGGCCTAACGCCTCCACCCGGTATCCCGTTGTCCTTCAGCAATGACCTTCTGTGGCATGAGAACCAGATCTTTGTTCCCCAAGAAGTTCGGACCCCAGTTCTGGCCGCCTGTCATGATCACCCACTGGCCGGCCACTTTGGGGTATTCAAGACTCTGGAACTACTCCAACGCACATTCTGGTGGCCTCGCATGAAGGACGACTGCAAGAGGTACGTGGAAACCTGTGTCATCTGCACCCGGAGCAAAGGCAGCAAGTCAAGAGCCTGGGGTCTGCTAAAACCGCTGCCTGTTCCTGATAGACCATGGAGGATGATCTCCATGGACTTCATCGTTGAACTTCCTCCTTCAGAGAACTATTCTACAATTTTCGTTATAGTCGATAGACTTACCAAAATGGCTCACTTCCTGCCCATGAAGGGCACTCCCTCAGCTGCAGAAACGGCCAACACCTTTATTAAAGAAATCGTAAGACTCCACGGCATTCCCGCTAACATCACATCCGATAGGGGGGTGCAGTTCACCTCGAGATTCTGGAGAGCGCTCTGCGGAGCCTTAAAGATCGATCTTTGTCTGTCCTCAGCCTACCATCCGCAGACCAACGGCCAGACTGAGAGGACGAACCAGACTCTGGAGCAGTACCTCCGTTGTTTCTCCTCCTTCTCCCAAGATGACTGGGTCTCTCTCCTGCCTATGGCCGAATTCGCCTACAACAACACGGTCCACTCTGCCACCAAGCAGTCCCCCTTCTACGCGAACTTCGGCTTCCATCCAGTGTTCTTGCCTGGCATTTTCCCTGAAGGTTCGGTACCAGCGGTACAGGACCGTCTTAACTTCTTTGAATCAAACAAACTTCTACAAGAAACCCTGACCAAGTCTCAAGAGCACAACAAAGAAGTTTTTGACAGGAAAAGAAGGGGGGAGCTGGACCTCAAGATTGGGGATCAGGTCTGGTTGTCTACCTTGAACCTTAGACTGTCCTGCCCCTCTAAGAAGTTGGGTCCGAAATTTGTGGGCCCCTTTCCAATCAAGAGAAAATTGAATAACGTGGCTTTCGAACTTAAGCTTCCAGAGTCCTTCCGGATCCATCCAGTCTTCCACGTGTCGCTACTCAAGCCTGCAGTCCCGGACCCCTTTGTTGACAGGATGACCGGCCCTCCAGAACCCGTGATGGTCAATGGAGAGATTGAATTTGAGATTGAATCCATACTGGATTGCAGGAGAAGGCGAAACCAGACTCAATTTTTGGTCAAATGGAAGGGGTACGGTCCTGAGGAGAATTCTTGGGAGCCAGAATCTAATATTCACGCTAAAAGACTCATCCGTGCCTTTAAGAACTCCCACCCAAGTAAGATGGCTCGGTTGGGCATCTGGAGGCTGCCCTTTGGGGGGGGGCAGTGTCACGATCGTCCTGGCGTCCCGTTTGCGCACGAGAGACTTACCCACAGAAGCTTGTTGTCAAAGACTCGTCGTGCTCCGTTAACGCGCGTTAGAGCCATCGGACGCACTCACGTCGGCTTGAACGAACGCACGCGTGCACGTGGGGGCACGAACGGGCGCACGGCCGCTCGCGCACGCTGACTCGTCGTGCGACCGTTTGGCGCCCTACGGGCTTCTTAAGGTCCTTGAGCCAGTTCGTTCTTGCTGTCCAGTCTACAGCGTGCTCGGAGATCCTGCTATTCTTTACCCGTGTCTGATACCTTGATTCCTGTTACCCGGCTTGACCTTGACCCTGATCCGTTGCTGCCTGCCTACGACCCCCTGCTTGTCTGACTACGCCTCTGCCTCATCCCTCTTGTACCACATTGACCGCTACCTGCTGACCCGGCCTGCACCCGACTCTGCTGTTTCTACCTACCTGCTTGGGTATCCTGTGACTGCTGTCCCCGCTGACGTTCGTCTGCCAGCCAGTCTACCACTTGTGCCTGGCTACACCAGCCTATTGTCATCAGCTCCATCTACTCGCTGTTGGTGTCCTGCCGCCCATCCGGACCAGCATCTACCTGCCAGGCACTTGTGCCCCCTGAACTTTTGAGCTTCTGTTACCACCTCCAGGGGTTCTTCAGCCAGGGGCTACGAGGGGCCGCTTCCTGCAAACCGGGCTCGTCTACTAGGTACGTGACACAACTCCAGATAATTGAGTTCAGATGTCTCCAGTGAAGGGTCCCTGTAATACTCCATCATACATTGTAGAAAATTGTGCTCTTCCAACCTTGTGGTAAGATTTTGGTGAAGACTCCAGCATGACTGTGCCCCCCGTGTACAAAGCCAACTCCATAAAGACATGGAAGACCAGTTTGGTGTGGAGCAACTCTAGTGTCCTACACAGAGCCCTGATCTCATCCCTACTGAACATCCTTGGAAGGAACTGGAAAGCTGATTGTAAGTCAGGTCTTTTTTTTGGTGCCCACCCCCTAATAACCATTTATATGGTTCACACATCAAGCCCCTTGTTGGGCACCAAATCAAAAAGACCTGGCTCAGCATTCCAGTTCAACCCAAAGGTATTTAGTACGGATGAGTTCAGGGCTCTGTGCAGGAAACTCGAGTTCCCCCACACCAAACTGGTAAAACCATATCTTTATGGAGCTGGCTCCACTCTTTCTGCAAGGCTTCCCATGCCTGAGCTCATCCCTAATGGGTAAAAGGAAAAAAATAGCACAGTGGCTCAGTGGTTAGCACATCTGAGTTTGCAGCACTGGGGTCCCTGGTTCCACTCCTGATCAGGACACTATCTGCATGGAGCTTGCATGTTCTACCTGTGCCTGCATTGGGAAGGTCGATTTCCTCCTGCACTCCAAGGACATGCTGGTGGGTCAAGTGACTCCGGACTATATTGGCTCTAGTATGTGTGAGATAGGGGCCTTAGATTGTAAGCTCCTAGGGACTGTTGTGACTGTAAAGTGACTGCAGTTTATAAATACTTATAATAGTAAACCCTTCAGAGGTCCAGGTAAGGAAGGTTTAAGGGTGAATTTGGGCAATCTCTGGACATTCCTTGAACAGACAGCTGGGCCAGCACTGACATAACGTCACCTCCATCAGGAACAACGAAACAATCTGTTTACACAAAGCGACTTCTCTGAAGACACAACACGTGAATGGATGACATTGCCTCCAAATATTCCCCGCGCCCCTAAACTGCAATATTCTTTCCAGCCGCTGCCGTGCCGTCCTCCCTCCAGATGTCCTTTGATGTCTCGTCTTCCCACCCTGTACTCCACAACACCCCCCCTCCCCTCCCCCCACCACCCTCTGTAAACATTTAAAACGTCTCAACATTTTTCCTTTCAAGATTGTCGTTGTGAAAAAGTTTTCGGCGACCGCAGGAGGAAAATCAAATCAAATCAAATAAAATATTGTAAAATGGGGAACCAAAAAAAAAGGGAAAAAGACGCGATTGGCTGCCAATGTCCTCTTCCCGGAGAATTGGGGGAGGGGCTCCGATCACAGGGAACGGCATTAGGCCTGCGATGAGAGCCGCATGGAGGCAATCATAAACCAGATGTATGGAGGAGGGCGCTGCCAACACATGGATCCATACAGCTGAACTGTGCCTGAACTCTGCCGGAATATTCCATGAAAGTCTGTCCGGGAGGGTCTCCGCTCTCTGGTGGTATGGACGCCTCCGTCATTTCCCAGGCTAGGCCGGGCCACCGGCATTGTACGGACATACCCCATGTGGACGGCAGGCAGGGATGGTGGATACAGGATGCACACAGGAATCCCTAGACATGCCGTGCTCTATGGGGGAGGGGGGTGACAACACTGCTCAGATAGATGGACGGCATGCAGGAACACTGGAATCACTAGACATGCCGAATGACATAACCCTACAATAGTCCTCTATGGGGGGGGGGGTGACAACACTGCTCAGATAGATGGACGGCATGCAGGAACACTGGAATCACTAGACATGCCGTGCTCGATGGGGGAGGGTGATAACACTGCTCAGATAGATGGACGGCATGCAGGAACACTGGAATCACTAGACATGCCGTGCTCGATGGGGGAGGGTGACAACACTGCTCAGATAGATGGACGGCATGCAGGAACACTGGAATCACTAGACATGCCGAATGACGTAACCCTATAATAGTCCTCTATGGGGGGGGGTGACAACACTGCTCAGATAGATGGGCGGCATGCAAGAACACTGGAATCACTAGACATGCCGAATGACGTAACCCTATAATAGTCCTCTATGGGGAAGGGTGACAACACTGCTCAGATAGATGGGCGGCATGCAAGAACACTGGAATCACTAGACATGCCGAATGTTGTACTCTACAAATGGTGCTCTATGGGGAAGGGTGACAACACTGCCCAGATAGATAGACGGAATGCAAGAACACTGGAATCACTAGACATGCCGAATGTTGTACTCTACAAATGGTGCTCTATGGGGGAGGGTGACAACACTGCTCAGATAGATGGACGGCAGACAGGAACACTGGAATCACTAGACATGCCGAATGACATACCCTACAATAGTCCTCTATGGGGAAGGGTGACAACACTGCTCAGATATATGGACGGCAGACAGGAACACTGGAATCACTAGACATGCCGAATGTTGTACTCTACAAATGGTGCTCTATGGGGGAGGGTGACAACACTGCTCAGATAGATGGACGGCAGACAGGAACACTGGAATCACTAGACATGCCGAATGTTGTACTCTACAAATGGTGCTCTATGGGGGAGGGTGACAACACTGCTCAGATAGATGGACGGCAGACAGGAACACTGGAATCACTAGACATGCCGAATGCTGTACTCTACAAATGGTGCTCTATGGGGGAGGGTGACAACACTGCTCAGATAGATGGACGGCATGCAAGAACACTGGAATCACTAGACATGCCGAATGACATACCCTACAATAGTCCTCTATGGGGAAGGGTGACAACACTGCTCAGATAGATGGACGGCATGCAGGGATGATGGATTCAGGTGTGTACACTGGAATCACTAGACATGCCGAATAGGGCCGAAAAAAAAAAAATGATTGATTATGAAAATAATTGTCCACTATTTTCATAACTGATTAATCGGCCAGCCAATTAGTTGGCCTGCATACAGAATGCATTGATCGTTTACATATCAGGAAATACAAAAGCAAAAAAAGCAAAAACGCACAGCAAAAAGCAGTGTAGAAACAGATCAAATGCAAACTGCATAGGTGTGACCTGAGCCTTATGCTGACCACACCGATCAATTTTCAGACAAGAACATTAATACCAAAAATGTTTGTACATTCGCTGAATGAAAGAACGTCGTTTTCTTGCTTTTAACATTCAGTTTTAAAATGAATGTCATTTCTGAATGAAAATCACATCCCTTGTCTGAGAATTCCTTTCACCGAGAAGTTCTCTATTCTGCTGCTTCCAATTGTCCCATCACTGCGGTCGAACGTTCTTAAAATGACATTTTCTTTTTTTTTTAATGAAGGCATTGTGTTTGTATGGCCAACATATCATATATTACACTTCTGTCTGAAGATCTGCAAAACATTATTATTTTTTTTTATTTTAACCGCTTGCTTACCGGCACTTAAACCCCCCTCCTGCCCAGGCCGATTTTCAGCTCTCATCACTTTCACACTTTGAATGACAATTGCGCGGTCATACAACGCTGTACCCAAATGAGATTTTTATAATTTTTTTCACACAAATAGAGCTTTCTTTTGGTGGTATTTTGCAAACAGGTAATTTTTCTCCTTCATTGATATGTGCTGATGAGGCTCCACTGATAGGCACAGATAAGGCGGCACTGATGAGCTCCGATGAGTGGCGCTGATGGGCACAAATAAGGTGGCACTGATAAGCACAGATAAGGTGGCACTGATAAGACGGCAATGATGAGGTGGCACTGATAAAGTGCCACTGATGGACCCTGATGGGTTACACTGATAGGCACAAATAAGGTGGCACTGATGGGTGGCACTGATAAGCACAGATAAGGTGGCACTGATAAGACGGCAATGATGAGGTGGCACTGATAAAGTGCCACTGTTGGACCCTGATGGGTGACACTGATAGGCACAAATAAGGTGGCACTGATAAGCACAGATAAGGTGGCACTGATAAGACGGCAATTATGAGGTGGCACTGATAAAGTGCCACTGTTGGACCCTGATGGGTGACACGGATAGGCACAAATAAGGTGGCACTGATGGGTGGCACTGATAAGCACAGATAAGGTGGCACTGATAAAACGGCAATGATGAGGTGGCACTGATAAAGTGCCACTGTTGGACCCTGATGGGTGACACTGATAGGCACAAATAAGGTGGCACTGATGGGTGGCACTGATAAGCACAGATAAGGTGGCACTGATAAGACGGCAATGATGAGGTGGCACTGATAAAGTGCCACTGATGGACCCTGATGGGTGACACTGATAGGCACAAATAAGGTGGCACTGATGGGTGGCACTGATAAGCACAGATAAGGTGGCACTGATAAGACGGTAATGATGAGGTGGCAATGATGAGGTGGCACTGATAAAGTGCCACTGATGGACCCTGATGGGTGACACTGATAGGCACAAATAAGGTGGCACTGATGGGTGGCACTGATAAGAACAGATAAGGTGGCACTGATAAGACGGCAATGATGAGGTGGCACTGATAAAGTGCCACTGTTGGACCCTGATGGGTGACACTGATAGGCACAAATAAGGTGGCACTGATGGGTGGCACTGATAAGCACAGATAAGGTGGCACTGATAAGACGGCAATGATGAGGTGGCACTGATAAAGTGCCACTGTTGGACCCTGATGGGTGACACTGATAGGCACAAATAAGGTGGCACTGATGGGTGGCACTGATAAGCACAGATAAGGTGGCACTGATAAGACGGCAATGATGAGGTGGCACTGATAAAGTGCCACTGATGGACCCTGATGGGTGACACTGATAGGCACAGATAAAGTGTCACTGATAAGACGGCAATGATGAGGTGGCACTGATGGGTCCTGATAGGTGGCACTTATAGGTAGCACTGATAGATGGTACTAATAGGTGGCACTGATAGGCAGCACTGGTGACGAGGCACTGATTGGTGAGATTGATATTTGGTACTATGGGCACTGATGGGTGGCACTGTGGGCACTGGTAGGTGGCACCGTTTTCACTGATAGCTGCCGGTGATCGCCTTTTTTTTTTTCTCCTCATGCTATCAGCGTGAGGAGAAAAAATAGCTGGTTATTGGCTCTATGTCACGTGATCAGCTGTCATTGGCTGACAGCTGGTCACGTGGTAAGGGGTCAGGATCCACCCCTTACTCTGATCTGTGATCAGCCAAATCTCATAGACTCGCAGATCACAGAGCGTGCAGCACGCACCCTGCAGGGGGCACGCGGGGCACTCGAGCACGGGAGGGTGTCTACTAACGCCCTCCCAGCAAAGTAGGTCCGCGCTGTAGGTGTCATTCGGCTATAGAACAGATGGGAAAGGGTTAAATAAAAAAAATTAGATCTCTGAGTTTGATGATATTTACCAGATTGAGTGGATTAGAGATTTTTTTTTTTCTTCCAAACCACATATAGTTGCTTATTTATATTTACGTCTGCATAGAGATATAGAATAAATTCCATATACACCGGGGGGCGTGGCCAGGACCGGCATGCGAGAGGAAGCGCGTCTCACAGCTCCGCTCCAGCACAGCCAATTGATCCTCTCCCAGCAGTGATCCAGCTTTGACAAACGGCTTTCCAGCTGACTACCAACCGGGCCAACCTCCCGGGCCACTCGCCGGCCCTCTGCACCCGCGGAATGGTGGAAAAAAAAAAGTAGGACTTCTCAGGCCCCGCCATACAAGATGCGCCGCCGCAGCCCTGGCACAGCGCACTCCAAGCAGTGCTGAAAAAGCTAAAGAGGGAGGCAGAAAAAAGACGCAGAAGAACCAGAGTAAACAGTACCCGAGGGATAGGCTGTATTATACCTAAAACTGGACCCGATCGCGGGGTGGGTGGGGCACAGAGTACTCACACGACACACTGGGGCAGTCTGTGTGAGACGCAGCGTGGCATGGAGAGCCTGAGTAACCCGCAGAGCTGCTCCCCTCTTTGTCCACAAATCCCGATACTGATGAACTCGAGCAACTGACTCTGGCTGAAATACTCAGAGCAGTGTATGTGTGCACAACTTCAGTGAATACACTTAAGGAACGGTTTAAGGGCCTAAGAGAAGATGTATCCTTGCTGAGGCAGGATCTTCAAAAGATCCGGGAACGCACGACTGCAGTGGAGAGCAGGGTAAGCTACATTGAAGATAAACTGCCGCCAGTAGCTTGGGAAGCCCATGTTGCCCAAAGACACCAACAACAGAGCTGATGATATGGAAAATCATCTGAGACGCAACAACATAGGCATAGCGGGGCTGCCAGAGAAAACTGAGCGGAGAGACCCAACCTCCTTTGTTGAAGGGTCGCTGATTGAAATATGCGGAAAGGATGCCGTTTCCCCATTGAGAGGGTTCATCGTACACCAGGTCGCCCACCGAGACCCATCCTAGCCCTTCTCCTACCCTACAGGGAAGCAGTGCTGAGAAATGTCCAGGATCAGGCCAATGTCCAGGTAAATTGCATCAAACTGGCCTTTTATCCAGACTTCTCCGATGAAGTGCAGAGACGCCGGGCCAAGTTCTCGAATGTAAAGAGGCGCCTGCAGTCTCTGCAATTACCCTATGTTATGCTGTACCCCGCTAAGCTGAGAGTTGCTGCTAACCTGGCAGGTGCACTTCTTTGAATCAACCCAAGGGGTCGGCCTCATGGCTTGATCAGGCCTTACGCCACGGCAGAGAGGACGAAGAAGGAGATTGAAATGCGTTACACTCCTGCATGCTCAAGCACCCGGCCCCTGCTTGCGCAGAGATCTCTACAAACTCTGTATGGAAAGTACACCTTTTGTTCAAATTTTCCATTTATTTCCTTTTTTCCCTTCACTGGCTTACTTATTTTATACAATAATTTCTGGAAAGGGAAAAATTTAGGTTTTGTTCTGCTGGGAGACATGATATTCCTATGTGAACTTTGAACTATCTTGTGAAGTTGACAACAAAAAATGCGCCTTGAGAAGTAGAGAAAAATCGCTATATGTATTTTTGTTCAAGTTTGGATTAAAGTGGCCTGTCCTGTTGACGGCCTGGGTTATTTTTTTTTTTTATTTTTTATATATCCCCTTCCTTCATGGCAGGATCTTTATGGAGGCTACTCAACCCTGGAACTGCCACTGCGCAAGACTTGGCACACCAGTGCTGTGGTACATATGGTCTATGCTAGCAGCCCTTTGCCAGGGAATTTTTTATTTATTTTTTATTGAAAGCCCGTGGCGTGCAAAACACACTCCAAAAACTTCACCCAGTGCATAAAAAATGTGCACACACATAAAGAGTGACACAAAAAAGTGCAGACGGGTACACAAGTCCTCTAAAATCAGAGGACCTTGTCCTGAATCCCCCGGGGCGTTAGGTTCCTGACAGGGACAAGGACACGTAAAACTTGGTCTTCCTGGCCGAAACCAGTCAGACCCCGTTCTTTGGACGGTCTGCCAAGACAGGCCCATCCAAATACCAGGTGAGGCTCCCCCGAAGGGAGACCCCGACCCTAAGGAAGAGGGTGAACTAAGCCAGAAGGCCATGTCCACCCCCTCCCCAGACTTTCAGGACAGGCCCTAGAACCTGTGACCCTACTCATCACAGCAAACGTGCAAAGTGACAAAACAAGACGTGACAAAACACACACTAAAAATAAATTAAAAGTGGGGAAGAGATAGTGGAGAGGAGAGTAAAAAGGTGGTCGTTGTGTGAAACAACGACCAGGCCCTCCGGCCAGGAATAAAAAATTCCTCTGGTTCCAGCCAAAAGGCCCGGCCCAAGAGGCAGGTGCTAAAAAAGCGTGTTATGGTGCAGTGACCTTGGTGCCCAAAATCTAAGTGACCCTCACTCACAGTGATTCTTAGGCACCCCAGGACTGCCACTCCATAGGCTTTCAAGACCGCCCTGACCCACGGTCCAGACCACAACAGACCCCACCCCAGACAGGAAGGCATGAAGATCAGGAAGCTTGGTGAGAGCCCTTTACCATCAGGCTCCACCGTCGCTCCCGTCACTCCTTCCTAATTACATTCGGGAAGTACTAACCGCTCCTTCCCCCCCATCGTAGGAAGCAACCGGTTTTCCCTCCCGAAAAACTGTTCAGGGCTAGAACTACGCCAATCCAGGCCAGAAGGCCAGGTAGCCGACCCTCTGGATCAGACCAGGCAGCACCCATCCTCACCAGTAGCATCTTTCCAGACGGCTCAGACTTGACCATGCATCGGCCCCAGTTTTCTGTCGGGCGGCACGACGTGGCCCCCACCGAAACCGTCCTTCCGGATGCTAATTACGCCATCGGAGAGAGCGCTGCCCAAACCCTCTCTATTAGGGATGGAATAGCGCCTCCTTTGGCAACTGATAAAAACAGATACTACACTTGATCTTAGCCAAAAGGCCGAGAAGCCCTTTGCCAGGGAATGAACCGGTTGACACTGTTCTCATCCAGTCTGCCCACTAGGGGCTCTTTAGAACTATTCAGACCTGTATATATATATGTCCCGAGAGGAGATTTATGGAGAATATACTGGCCATGTGTTCCTAATTGTGCCCATCTCTAATTGACCCCAATGGCTGAAATACGGGTAATATCTTGGAACGTTAGTGGGTTAGGCTCCCCTCTTAAACACATGATGATTTCTACTTGTTTGAAAAAGTTCCATCTGGCCATCTTATGTTTCCAGGAGACTCACTTAACTGCAAAAACAGATTTGTCTTAAATATTCTTGGGTGGGTAAGGCGTACCACTCCACACACACCTCCTTCACTAGGGGGGTGAGTGTGGTAGTGCATAGCTCTATAGCCTTCCAGGAATTTGATGTATGTATAGATTCCGAGGGGCGCTATATCTTTTTGCACTGTCATACTGGTTCATTGCAATGTATCCTTGCATGCCTTGTATATACATTCCTCCTCCGTTTATGGTGGCGGTGACTCTGCTATCATATTTGGAGGGGAGACTGGATTTGACGTTGCTAATGGTGGGGGGGGACTTTAACTGCTGGCTGAGTCCCTCCATGGACAGGTACCCGGGCTGGGGGGCTTCTGTCTCACTGAGGGGATCTCCATTGCCAAGACTGCTCAATGAGGTGGGTTGGGTGGATATTTGGAGACATAAGAACCCCTTAGACAAACAGTTTTCCGGTTTCTCCAAAACACATGGAACGCTATCCAGAACTGACCTAGCGATAGGTAACTCGGCCATGCTCCCATCCGTCTCGGAGGTTGTATACAAACCCTGCAGTGTGTCGGACCACTCACATCTGGTGATTAGTTTAAAGAGGAAGTAAACTCTCCCACTCTGATGCTTCTTTTCATTTAGTCCATTATAATAAGTAATTGTCAAACTATACACTGTATCCAGCCCAAATCGCATATTACTTACTGTAAAGTAAAGAAACTTTAAAAAACTTGTATCCAGGGGTTAGGCAGCGCCATCTTAAGTATTGGTTTCTGAGTCCGCAGTAGAGTGTATTTCCGCCCTTACATTGAGCACTTCCTGTGTCACGTCACATTCGGCTACCCATCACATTTTGCTGCCTGCTGGAGTGCGCATGCTCGACGCCACCACATACGTTCCAACACTGTTGTAAGATGACTTTGCTCGCCATGCTGTGGGCACGGCCTCGCTTTGCTTGGCATAATTATAATCTAACTCTATGTCCACTTGGATGGTGGGACTTGAACCTGGACTCAGGGGTGTGACCACAAAATTCTGCGCAGGCGCAGCTCACCACAGTGTTGGACAGCATATGGTGGTGTCGCGCATGCGCAGTCCAGAGGGTAGTCAAATGTGACTTGACACCTGCACTGTTAACCAAGCCTCCTTCTCAATCCAACGTTTCCATGGCAACCCTGCTTGCCTGCTCATAGCTGACTTGTTTTATTTCATAGTATTTACTTGTGCCGATTATCTAGTGTTTGCCTATGTCAGTCTTATCAGCTTCAGCTGATAAGATTGCAGTAATGCTGTCCGATGCCCAGGTTTACACTGTATGTGAGGTCACATGGGGTGTAGGAGGAAGCTCTGAGTGATTATGCAGTCTTGTGGGATTTCAGTGTTGTGCCATAGGAAGTCCTGATAATAAACAGACAAGCACACAGAGTGTGCTGTAAATCAGGGGAGATCTGGGCATGCTCAGTGACTTCATTCTAAAAGAACAAAAAGGATTACAACAATACTAAGCAAGTAAGGAGATATCTACAAGTAGTGTTTATTAGGGTTTTTTATGCTGATTTACATGGGACAAAGTTGTGGGAAGAGTCTACAACCACTTTAATTGTGTCCCCACTGTCCAGGCTGTCTAGTGCTCAGGCTCCTTGCCGCATGCTCAGGAAGTGACGTCATCGTGCAACAAACAATGTATATAGTACTATTTATTTTCTACTGAGGGGATGGAGCGGAGCATGCAAGAATTTTTTGCTAGTCGGGATTCTGCTGACTCCCCCTTAGTGCCATGGGAAGCCTTCAAAGCCTATTTGAGGGGACTCCTTATCACTGAAATTATCAAAGTTAAGCGAAGTTCATCTGGCATGAGGGAGGAGCTGGAGAATCAGGTGGATGTATTGGAGGAATGGTATGTACCGGACCCTACCAACTCGGCCAGGGAGGCCTGGCAGTCAGCTCAATCAGCTTATGAGTGGCTGCTGTCCTCCATGGCGGTTCTTCTCCAAACTGGCATTCTTTGAGGAGGGGGAGTGCACGGGGCGCCTTCTGGCCAGGACTGCTAATTCCCAGCAGCACTCCCCTGCTGTTGGAGCTATTAGAACACAAGAGGGCAAACTGCTGCACTCCCCGGATCAATATTTGCAGGAACTAGCGGGTTTCTATGAAAACCTGTATCTTCCCACCGGTGAGAAGACCCCAGAAGATCTAACAGGGTATTTGCAAGGCATTAAAGAGGAAGTAAACCCTGATGAGTTTACTTCCTCTTTGATTCCCTGCAAAGGTAAAGCATAATGGACTACTATGCATCGCATCGCATTGCATCGCATAGTAGTCCATTATGTGTCACTTACCTGACACAGGAGCCAGCGAAGTCACCGCTGTCCCCTGTAGTCCAGCGCATCCATCTTCTCGGTGGGTCTCGCCGCTCCGCCGCTGTCATTCGGCAAAGCCACGATGACGTCACTCCGGCGCATGCGCACGGGAGCCGAGACGCGCGGCATATCGCCGTTGACGGCAGCATGCTCAGTGCGCCTGCACACCGCTGTCTACGACAAATCTTTCGGTAAATATCTCCTAAATCGTGTAGGTTTAGGAGATATTTATTGGACCTACAGGTGAGCTTTATTTTAGGCTTACCTGTAGGTCAAAGTGTGTTGTAGGGGTTTACAACCACTTTAACTTCCCGCAGCTCACAGGTGACCAGAGCAGGGCCCTGGACGCTCCGCTCACTTTGGAGGAGCTGCAGATGACACTTGCGGAATTCCCCAACTGTAAGGCCTCTGGGGCGGACGGGTTGCCCATGGAAATTTACAAGCAGTATGCGGGTATCCTTTTAGCTAAATTACTGGGAGTGTTTAATGTGGCTAGGGAGCGACGGGTCTTACCACCGTCTATGGCCACAGCCAACATTCTGTTAATAGTAAAACCTGGCAAGGGCCCTGTAGATCCTGGGTCATACATATCCCTGCTACAGAGCGACATGAGCCAAAATACTGGCACTTAGATTGAATGGGGTCATTACGTCTGTTGTGCACCCAGACCAGGCCGGATTCATGCCCAACAATCCCATGGCGGTGAACCTAAGGAGACTCTTAACCACTTTCAGCCCCCGGACCATTTTGTTGGTCAAAGACCAGACCACTTTTTGCGATTCGGCACTGCGTCGCTTTAACTGACAATTGCGCGGTCGTGCGATGCGGCTCCCAAACAAAGTTGGCGTCCTTTTTTTCCCCACAAATAGAGATTTCTTTTGGTGGTATTTGATCACCTCTGCGTTTTTTATTTTTTGCAATATAAACAAAAATAGAGCGACGATTTTGAAAAAAACGCATCATTTTTTACTTTTTGTTATAATAAATATCCCCCAAAAATAAATAAAAAACATTTTTTTCCCTCAGTTTAGGCCGATACGTATTCTTCTACATAATTTTGGTAAAAAAAAAATCGCAATAAGCGATTATTGATTGGTTTGCGCAAAAGTTATAGCGTTTACAAAATAGGGGATAGTTTTATGGCATTTTTATTAATAATTATTTTTTTACTAGTAATGGCGGCGATCAGCGATTTTTATTGTGACTGCGACATGACGGCGGACACATCGGACATTTTTGACACATTTTTGGGACCATTGTCATTTATACAGCAATCACTGCTATACAAATGCACTGATTGCTGTGTAAATGACACTGGCAGTGAAGGGTTAACCAGTGGGTGGCAGTGTAGGGGTTAAGTGTTCCTAGGGGTGTGTTACTAACTGTGGGGGGCTGGGCTTTAATTTAGTGAACACTGATCTCTACTCCAATCACATGGAGCAGAGATCAGCGTTACTAGTTGCTAGGCAGAACGGGGAAATACTGTTTACAACGGCATTCCTCCGTTCAGCCGCCCACGTGAGACGATCGTGGGTATGCCCGCGGCGATTGAGCCCGCGGGACCTGCGACCGGACTCACGGGGGTCCCGACCGCCATGGCAGGGCGGCAATAAAGATTGGATGTACCTGTACGCCAATATGCCTGCCCGTGCCATTCTGCTGACGTACATCGGCGTGCGCTGGTCGGGAACCGGTTAAACATGCAATCCCCGGCAGATAACGTAGGGCAGAGGGCACTGCCCTCACTGGGTACCAGGCCTTTCATAGCATTGAGTGGGAGCATCTGTGCGAGGTTCTCCAGGGGTTCGGATTTGGGGAAACACATTTCACGGGTCCGCTTACTTTATTGCTGATGGCAGAATACAAATAATCCTGCGCACAAGTGAGCCAACCAGGTGGGATAGAGTTGGTAGTGGACAATGCCTCAGGCCTTGCTGCCCCCTTGAGGATAGGGGTATCCTGGCAGTCAAAAGAGAAATGGAAAAAAAGAGGGCGCCCCAACCTTGTGCATTATCCTTAGATAGATTTTATTTAAAAGAGCAAATTAAAAACTACTCACAAACATGTGAAAGAAAACCGCAATATAAATAGCCTTCAGATGATGGCAATCGGTCTCACGACAACAGACTCCAGATGGGTAAGAAAGTATTGCCAATGCCACAGGGCATTTTTTTTTTTTTTTTTTTTGGAGTAGCCCATGTTAACCCGTTCCTTCCTCCATAGACTCCAGATGGTATCGGAGAAGATTTTAAAGTGGTTGTAAACCCTTACAAACCACTTTGACCTACAGGTAAGGCCTAGATTAAGGCCTAGATTAAGGCTTACTTGTAGGTCCAAGAAATATCTCCTAAACCTATACGGTTTAGGAGATATTTGTCAAAAGACAGCCACCGCCATCTACGGCGCATGAGCCGTAGACAGCGGTGCGCAGGCGCACTGAGCGAGCCGCTGTTAATGGCGATATGCCGCGAGTGGCGGCTCCCGTGCGCATGCGCGGGAGTGACCTCATCGTGGCTCCGTCAAATGACAGCGCCGGAGCAGCGAGACCCACGGAGAAGATGGATGCGCCGGACTACAGGGGACAGCGGTGACATCGCTGGCTCCTGTGTCAGGTAAGTGACACATAATGGGCTACTATGTGATGCGATGCGATGCGATGCATAGTAGTCCATTATGCTTTACCTTTGCAGGGAATCAAAGAGGAAGTAACACTCATCATGGTTTACTTCCTCTTTAAGGGTCACTGCCGGCTGACGCGTTTCGAAGGGATACGTTATTCCTCAGAGCCCTCAGACAGCTATTCGGGCATCGGGTAGTAGGTCTCATACTTTTGCCTTGGGTAGGGGCACAAGACAAGGGTGTCCCGCTGTCACCCTTGCTCTTTGCTCTAGCCTTCGAACCCATGGCAATTAAAATCAGAGACCACTCGGGTATTTTTCCGGCTTCCGTTATGGAGACAGACAGGAAAAAGTGATGCTCTACAATGATTCTGCTTGGAGATGTTGAAGATTCCCTTAAAGAAGCTATGTCCACTAGAAGTCGACCGATATATCGGCCAATATATTTTTTTTTTATTAATCGGCATTAGCCGATTGACTTCTGTAATAAAAGTCAATGCAAGTTGCCTGAGTCTTCAGTGAAGCGACTTGTCTCCTCTCTGGGCAGTCTGCCAAGAAAAGAGCAAAGAGATACAATGTTTACACTTCTGAATGGACTGAGCTCAGTGTGTAGAGTTCTCAGTTTAACCAATTAAAGAGGAAGTAAACCCTGATGAGTGTTACTTCCTCTTTCATTCCCTGCAAAGGTAAAGCATAATGGACTACTATGCATCGCATCGCATCTCATCGCATCACATAGTAGTCCATTATGTGTCACTTACCTGACAAAGGAGCCAGTGAAGTCACCGCTGTCCCCTGTAGTCCGGCGCATCCATCTTCTCGGTGGGGTCTCGCAGCTCCGCCGCTGTCATTCGGCGAAGCCGCGATGACGTCACTCCCGCGCATGCGCACGGGAGCCGACACGCGAGGCAGCTCCGCAGTTGAAAATGCCGCGCTCAGTGCACCTGCGCGCCGCTGTCTACGGCGAATGCGCCGTAGACAGCGGTGCCTGTCTTCGGGCAAATATCTCCTAAACCGTATAGGTTTAGGAGATATTTCTTGGACCTACAGGTAAGCCTTAATCTAGGCCTTAATCTAGGCTTACCTGTAGGTCAAAGTGTGTTGTAAGGGTTTACAACCACTTTAAAGACTAAATCTTTTCTCACACTTGTGGCTTACAAGTAAAAGTCCTGTATTTTCTGCTAGAAAATCACTTAGAACCCCCAAAAATTATACATATTTTTTTTTAGCAGAGACCCTAGGGAATAAAATAGCGGTTGTTGCAATATTTTATGTCACACGGTATTTGCGCAGAGGTCTTTCAAACGCAATTTTTTTGGGGGAAAAAAAGACACTAATAATTAAAAAAAAATAAAAATAAAAATGAAACAGTAAAGTTCGCCCATTTTTTTCGGCCAAAAGTTTTGAGTACCTGTTTTTGTGTATTTAATATTTAATATATATTTTTATTTATTTTTTGTTTTAATCTAAATCATACATACAAGTGAACTGATTGGAGGTTTGTTTTGTTTAATAAATGTCTAAATGTAAGAAATTTTCTGTATCACTTATGCAGGCTGCTTTCACACTGGAGCGGGGAGGCGTTGACAGTAAAATGGTGCTAGTTTTAGCGGCACTTTACCGTGTAATTTTAGCGGCGCTATTCGGCTGCTAGCGGGGCACATATAACCCAGCTAGCGGCCGAGGAAGGGGTTGAATGCGCCCGTGAAGCGCCGCTAGCCCAATCACATTGCATGCCCTTCGGCAAGGGGTGCCCGTTTATTTCAATGGGCAGGAGTGGTGGGGGAGGGGTATACACCACTCCAAACGGGCTGCTTGCAGGACTTTATTTTTAACATCCTGCCAGCGCATCGCCTCGGTGTGACAGCACTCGGGGCTTCCACACAGACTGCGGGGGAGCCGCTTTGCAGGCGCTATTTTTAGCCCAAAAGCGCCTGAAAAACGCCCCAGTGTGAAAGGCGTCTGTTAGATTTTATGAGATGGGGGGGGGGGGGGGGGAAATAATTCAAATCGGCCTAACATATCAGCATCGGCCAGAGAAAAACCCATATCGGTCGACCTCTAATGTCCACCATAACGGAATTTGGTAGATATTCAGGGCTCAAGATTAACTGGACAAAATCCTCCCTAATGTTCATTGACGCGGAGGGGGAGGGGGTACACTCCAACTAAATTATACAACACAGAAGGTTATTATCTGGATTAATCTAAAAAATCGTCTAACTAATCGATTATGCGTTTTTTGGCTTGATGCAGCCTAAACATCTAGCTATCCCGGCAGTGTTTGCCGCCCCCCCCCCCCTCCCCGTAGGAGATATAGGTAAGCAGTGGTGCTCTGAATAGGGGAGACGCATGTACGTAAGCCTTTTATTGAATGTAAATGATTGTGTATATACCTTGAAGCAATATAATTTGTCTAATTGTTTGTGTCTTTCGATAGAAGGCATTGCATCTTGCGAGTGACCAGCATCCCCTGAGGAAGCCTGTCATATGGGCGAAACATGTTGGGAAGAGTATCATCTTTTGCTGTGTAGCTAATGTTGTAATTGACTGCATTTGCTTTTGTTATATCTCCTTCTTGTTCCGTGTTTTTTTTATATTGGAATTCTTATTTTAGTCTTTCAAAATAAAAGAATTATTTTATACATTATATTTGATATTTTCTTTATCGATTCGCACCTACAAAGTCCTCATTTTATCCATTGATAAATTATCTAATTTTGGTGCTAAAAAACGTATTGGTGTGTTCGTGTTCATAAAAAAAGGTTGAAAATGATCGTTAGTTGCAGCCCTAATGCCGAATGTTGTACCCTACAAACGATGCTCTATGGGGGAGGGTGACGGATATGCAGTTCTGCGGGTGCCATGGCATTGCCCCGCCTCCTAACACCCCGTTATACAGCCTCCCCACAACAGATGAATTAAAGGCAACACGTTGATTTTGGGTTTGATTTTGAGTAATGGTGGGTTATAACCTCTTTTAGGTGTAGACTAGGGAGATTTCCCTGGACTTCCTGTCCCATAGGTAAAACAGGAAGTGAAAGGAAATCCCTCCAAAATGGGGTGATCTCTAAACTAGTGTCCCCATTGGAAGACTTCCCCTCTATTCCTGTTCTGGTGACAACCAAACTTAGGATTTACTTTCACTCTCAGTGAGAATGGTCTCCAGGACCAATAGGAGAGAGGGTGACACCAATAAAACCCCCGACAGAGGGTCTAATCCGTCTCCACTCCATCCAAAAAGAATTTAGTTTTTCCTATAGTTATACTTCCTGCCTGAGCCTATAGACTGAGGACAGCGGGACATTCACCATTCCGGTTGGACATCATGTGACATCCTCCTGGGAATGCATCTCTCGCACGTCCCACGAGCCGCGCTGCAGTGCAATCTGACACCCGCTGTGTCCACCAGTCACAGTGGGTGACTGATCAGTGTACCAGCCGCTGCCGGTATCATGTGATTGCTGTGACCAATCACAGATGATCAAATGACAGTTGCACACAATAGATGACTTCCATTCATTGTGTACTATTGTGCTGATCTCTGTGATTGGTCACAGTGATCACATGGTACAGGCGGGGCCAACCACAGCTAGTAAACACTTAATGAATCGATTTCATTCAGTAAAATGGCTGCTTCTATGAAATTCACTGGTGGAAAAAATCATAATTTGTAAAAAAGAAAAAAAAATCCTGATCACTTCCCCATAATAGTACAATGTTACTATGGTGACACTGTATTGCTCTGGTCACAGCGTGCTAAAAAATAATAGTGAAAATAAAAAAAAATTGTACTGGGGGTGGGGTAATTTGGGGGGTATTTGTACTAGGGGGTCATTCGGGGGGGGGGATTTGTACTGAATGAATGAAATACTTGTATAGCGCACAATGCGAACTGAATCGCCTCTAGGGGGTCATTTGTACTGGGGGGTATTTGTACTGAGGGGGGGGTCATTTGGGGGGTAATTTTTGGGAGTATTTGTACTAGGGGGTCATTTGTACTAGGGAGACATTTGGGGGGTATTTGTACTAGGGGGGGGTCATCTGGGGGGTATTTGTACTAGGGGGGGTCATCTGGGGGTATTTGTACTAGGGGGGTCATTTGGGGGGTATTTGTACTTGGGGGTCATTTGGGGGGGTATTTGGGGGGTATTTGTACTTGGGGGTCATTTGGGGGGTATTTTTACTAGGGGGTAATTCGGGGGGTATTTGTACTTGGGGGTCATTTGGGGGGGGATTTGTACGGGGGGCAATTTGGGGGGGATTTGTACTAGGGGGATAATTTGGGGGGTATTTTTACTAGGGGGGCATTTGGGGGGGGGATTTGTACTGGGGGGGTCATTTGGGGGGATTTGTACTGGAGGGTCATTTGGGGGTTATCTGTACTGGGGGGGTCATTTGGGGGGTATTTGTATGGGAATTTGTACTAGAGGGTCAGGGGTTTGTGCTCGGAATTGAAGGGGTTAACAGTCACATCCGGCGGTGCTGAATCCCAGCTCTCGTGCCTCACCCTCCCTATGCCAGTGGGATGATCCACAGCATGTGGTGGGAGGAGCCGGTGTCTGACACACCAGGAAGTGTCAGTTGGGTGCAGTGGGTGGAGAGGGGAAGGATTAGAACCCCTGTTGGGTCTTTATTTCTGTCCGAGACTCTTTTATGGAGATGTTCCCACACTTCCTGTTATGGTAACAATGTTTCCAGCAGACAGGAAGTTGGGGGACACAGGGCCCAGCCATTGCCTCTACAGGAGGGAATCTTTAGGATTTAAATGTTTTCATGTGGTTAAAAAAAAAATGCATTTACAAACGCGTTGGACTGTTATTAGAACAATATAGTCATAAAATATAAAAAAAAACAGGCCAACAGAACACCCTCAATCGTCATACAAGACAAGATACATTTCCACATTCTATATTCCACCAAACATCAGGGATACCAAAAGATCCTGTACAGCACAAGACCTTCATCCTGTGGATAACCCAACGCGTTTCCCAAGGATTCTTCCTCAGGGGGTGGAGTGAATACCTAAAATACACCCACCACTGCTTTATTAGGTACACCTGTTCAACTGCTGGGTATCACACACTGCCAATCAGCCAATCACATGGCGGCAACTCAATGCATTTGGGCATCTAGACGTGGTGAAGACGACTTGCTGAAGTTCAAACCGAGCATCGGAATAGGGAAGAAAGGGGATTGAAGTGACTTTGAAAGTGGCATGGTGGTTGGTGGCAGACGGGCCGGTTATTTCTGGGATTTTCACACACAACCATCTCAGGTTTACAGAGAATGGTGAGAAAAAGAAAAATATCCAGTGAGCGGCAGTTGTGTGGAGGAAAATGCCTTGTTGATGTCAGAGAATGAGCAGACTGGTTCCAGATGATAGAAAGGCAACAGTAACTCCAATAACCCAAAGAGAAGAGCCCTTAGCCCCCTGCTCAGAGGAGAGGCAGTCCTCGGCCCCCTGCTCAGAGGAGAGGCAGTCCTCGGCCCCCTGCTCAGAGGAGAGGCAGTCCTCGGCCCCCTGCTCAGAGGAGAGGCAGTCCTCGGCCCCCTGCTCAGAGGAGAGGCAGTCCTCGGCCCCCTGCTCAGAGGAGAGGCAGTCCTCGGCCCCCTGCTCAGAGGAGAGGCAGTCCTCGGCCCCCTGCTCAGAGGAGAGGCAGTCCTCGGCCCCCTGCTCAGAGGAGAGGCAGTCCTCGGCCCCCTGCTCAGAGGAGAGGCAGTCCTCGGCCCCCCGCTCAGAGGAGAGGCAGTCCTCGGCCCCCCGCTCAGAGGAGAGGCAGTCCTCGGCCCCCCGCTCAGAGGAGAGGCAGTCCTCGGCCCCCCGCTCAGAGGAGAGGCAGTCCTCGGCCCCCCGCTCAGAGGAGAGGCAGTCCTCGGCCCCCCGCTCAGAGGAGAGGCAGTCCTCGGCCCCCCGCTCAGAGGAGAGGCAGTCCTCGGCCCCCCGCTCAGAGAAGAGGAAGCCCTTAGCCCCCTGCTCAGAGGAGAGGCAGTCCTCGGCCCCCTGCTCAGAGGAGAGGCAGTCCTCGGCCCCCTGCTCAGAGGAGAGGCAGTCCTCGGCCCCCCGCTCAGAGGAGAGGCAGTCCTCGGCCCCCCGCTCAGAGGAGAGGCAGTCCTCGGCCCCCCGCTCAGAGGAGAGGCAGTCCTCGGCCCCCCGCTCAGAGGAGAGGCAGTCCTCGGCCCCCCGCTCAGAGGAGAGGCAGTCCTCGGCCCCCCGCTCAGAGGAGAGGCAGTCCTCGGCCCCCCGTTTAGAGGAGAGGCAGTCCTCGGCCCCCCGCTCAGAGGAGAGGCAGTCCTCGGCCCCCTGCTCAGAGGAGAGGCAGTCCTCGGCCCCCTGCTCAGAGGAGAGGCAGTCCTCGGCCCCCTGCTCAGAGGAGAGGCAGTCCTCGGCCCCCTGCTCAGAGGAGAGGCAGTCCTTCGGCCCCCTGCTCAGAGGAGAGGCAGTCCTTCGGCCCCCTGGTCAGAGGAGAGGCAGTCCTCGGCCCCCTGGTCAGAGGAGAGGCAGTCCTCGGCCCCCTGGTCAGAGGAGAGGCAGTCCTCGGCCCCCTGGTCAGAGGAGAGGCAGTCCTCGGCCCCCTGGTCAGAGGAGAGGCAGTCCTCGGCCCCCTGGTCAGAGGAGAGGCAGTCCTCGGCCCCCTGGTCAGAGGAGAGGCAGTCCTCGGCCCCCTGGTCAGAGGAGAGGCAGTCCTCGGCCCCCTGCTCAGAGGAGAGGCAGTCCTCGGCCCCCTGCTCAGAGGAGAGGCAGTCCTCGGCCCCCTGCTCAGAGGAGAGGCAGTCCTCGGCCCCCTGCTCAGAGGAGAGGCAGTCCTCGGCCCCCTGCTCAGAGGAGAGGCAGTCCTCGGCCCCCTGCTCAGAGGAGAGGCAGTCCTCGGCCCCCTGCTCAGAGAAGAGGTAAACCTCGGCCCCCTGCTCAGAGGAGAGGCAGTCCGAGGCCCCCTGCTCAGAGGAGAGGCAGTCCGAGGCCCCCTGGTCAGAGGAGAGGCAGTCCGAGGCCCCCTGGTCAGAGGAGAGGCAGTCCGAGGCCCCCTGCTCAGAGGAGAGGCAGTCCGAGGCCCCCTGCTCAGAGGAGAGGCAGTCCGAGGCCCCCTGCTCAGAGGAGAGGCAGTCCGAGACCTCCTGCTCCTATTTCTCTACAGAAGGACAGCACAATCTCTGTCCAGGCAACATCCAGGGTTATCATTTACTTCCTGGGCCAAGAAGCCAGCTCAGAGGTGACGCAATCATGAAAATCCTGGTGCCTGAGCAGTTCCTAGCTGTATTCACAAATGTCTGCCACAGATCAGCCCCTGCTGCAGCCTCTCACGTTGTGTCTTGCTACAAAGGTGCAATGTACAGTCTGATCACTGGAAGAAGACATAATAAGAAAAATGCTTTCTCCTGCCTGCAGCAGACTGATGACATCATCTCAGCCTAGGCAAAGTCATTGACTGGAGCCCAAGGATGGCTGATTATTGATAAAAGGTGGACCTTTTCAGAGAAATGACAATGCTGCTGTATGATGTGCCGGGCCTGGGATTTATTCATTCAGACTTGTTTGGTTACTGACAGGTCCACTTTCATTTCTCTGAAGATTCCTATAATAATAACCAGGGCTGGAAAGAAGAAAACTCAGTGAGGCACGAGGCATGGGGGGGCCCGATGAACTGACGGGTCAGTGTTGGCTCCACGCAGGTCACTTCAAAGCTGATCCTACATAAATGATGCCTCCGCTAACAAGGCGGGCATTCTCCCCGACTCAGATCAGCGTCTGCCCAGCCATTCCACATGTCAGGTCTTCTTGCGTCCCACAATATTGTCATTGTGAAGAATGCAAATTGTACCAAATGTGACATCAGCCGAGGACGCCAGACACAGCGCTAATTCCCCGCTGACAATAAACACAACACAGAGAGGGCGGGCATCAAAGAGAGCGCACACAGCAAGGCCATTGTCGCCCCCTGAACCCTGCCACCAACGCCATTCAAAGACCGCCACAAAAAAGACCAGGCGCTTCAAAGACCAAGAGGAAGAGTGAGGACTTCATTAATCCTCCCTCTTATCTGTCATGACACTAATGGGCCCGGCACACTACAAAGGAGAACTCCGCACACAAGACACACTACAAAGGGGAACTCCGCACACAACCAGAAACAGTACAACTAATACAAACATCTTAAAAAAGGAGAACTCCACACAGGACTGCACTGCTCTACTAATCCAGCTAATACAAATAATCCCAAGGATTCCATGGCAGCACTTTCCCAACATGGACCTCAGTCCTCCCTCAGTGGATGCTGGGTGACAGCTAAAAAAGAACTCCTACTTTCCATGTCACCATCCTGTCCCCTTCATAATGCAAATTCTCTTTTCTTCTCATCTACTGTATGTGACATCCCCAATCTGCGGGACGTTCCCAATCTACGAGACATTCCCAATCTGCGGGACGTCCCCAATCTAAGAGACATCCCCAATCTGCGGGACGTTCCCAATCTACGAGACATTCCCAATCTGCGGGACGTCCCCAATCTAAGAGACATCCCCAATCTGTGGGACGTCACCAATCTACGAGACATCCCCAATCTGTGGGACGTCCCCAATCTACGAGACGTCCCCAATCTACGAGACGTCCCCAATCTACGAGACGTCCCCAATCTACGAGACGTCCCCAATCTACGAGACGTCCCCAATCTACGAGACGTCCCCAATCTACGAGACATCCCCAATCTGCGGGACGTCCCCAATCTGCGGGACGTTCCCAATCTACGAGACATCCCCAATCTGTGGGACGTCCCCAATCAACGAGACATCCCCAATCTGTGGGACGTCCCCAATCAACGAGACATCCCCAATCTGTGGGACGTCCCCAATCTACGAGACGTCCCCAATCTACGAGACGTCCCCAATCTACGAGACGTCCCCAATCTACGAGACGTCCCCAATCTACGAGACGTCCCCAATCTACGAGACGTCCCCAATCTACGAGACGTCCCCAATCTACGAGACGTCCCCAATCTACGAGACGTCCCCAATCTACGAGACGTCCCCAATCTACGAGACGTCCCCAATCTGCGGGACGTCCCCAATCTGTGGGATTTCCCCAATCTACATGACATCCCTAATCTAAGTCATGCCACCAATCTACGTGACATCCCCAAACTGAGCAACATCCCCAATCTACGGGACGTCCCCAATCTGCGGGACGTCCCCAATCTGCGGGACGTCCCCAATCTACATGACATCCCTAATCCAAGTCATGCCACCAATCTACGTGACATCCCCAAACTGAGCAATATCCCCAATCGATGTGACGTCCCCAATTTATGTCATGTCCCCAATCTATGTGACGTCCCCAATTTATGTCATGTCCCCAATCTATGTGACGTCCCCAATTTATGTGACATCCCCAATCTATGTGACGTCCCCAATTTATGTGACATCCCCAATTTATGTCATGTCCCCAATCTACGTCAAGTCCACAATCTACATGATTTCTCAAATCTGTGTGATGTTCCTATTCAAAGTGAGGTCCCCTATCTACGTGACATCCCATCAAACTACGTGACGTCCCCCAAACTACATGACGTCCCCCAAACTACATGACGTCCCCAAAACTATGCGACGTCCCCAAAACTATGCGACGTCCCCAAAACTATGCGACGTCCCCAAAACTATGCGACGTCCCCAAAACTATGCGACGTCCCCAAAACTATGCGACGTCCCTGTGACAGACCCATCTAGGACAGGGGCTTTTGGAGGGGACTAGGGACAAGGCTCCTACCCACTGATTAGGGCCCATGGAAAGAGCAGATCATTCTCTAAAGATGGACAACAACATATTGAATGGTGAGAGCGAGGCTTAGATTACTTCTCTGAATAAGGAAAAAAGATCCCCTTGGTATAGGGGACAGAATACACAAGTTTGTGTCTCTCCCATTGCGTCCCCAATCTACGAGACATGCCCAATCTGTGGGATTTCCCCAATCTACATGACGTCCCCAATCTATGTGATGACCCAATCTATGTCCTGTCCCCAATCTATGTCATGTCCCCAATCTATGTCATGTCCCCAATCTACGTGATGACCCAATCTATGTCATGTCCCCAATCTATGTCATGTCCCCAATCTACGTGATGACCCAATCTATGTCATGTCCCCAATCTATGTCATGTCCCCAATCTATGTGATGACCCAATCTATGTCCTGTCCCCAATCTATGTCATGTCCCCAATCTATGATTTTCCAAATCTGTGTGATTTTCCTATTCAAAGTGAGGTCCCCTTGTCTGTGTGACATCGTGATGTCCCCCAAACTACGTGACATCCCTGTGACAGACCCATCTAGTATAGGGGCTTTTGGAGGGGACTAGGGACAAGTCTCCTACTCACTGATTAGGGCCCATGGAAAGAGCAGATCATTCTCTAATGATGGACAACGTATTGGACGGTGAGAGCGAGGTTTGGATTACTTCTCTGAATAAGGAGAAAAACGATCCCCTTCTGGAGTGAATGGAAAGGTGTAATATTATTCCTGTACAGGTTAATTGTCAAGGGAAATATGGTGGCCCTCCTGTAGACTGGGTGGGAGAGGCTCCCTCCCTTGGGACAGAAATAGTCATCAACAATATCCCTCAAGAAACCTATAAAGATAAATTAATTCCACTTTATAAGATTGCTGGAACATTGTTTGTCTTCTGATGACTGGTCTAGTGGACAGAATACACAAGTTTGTGTCTCTCCCATTGTGTGTCTCATGTGAATTCCCATTGTTCATTGAGTCACTTATTGTTTCTGTCTGTTGGCTAATTTTGCTAACTCTTGGAGGATCCTAGATGATGTGATGAGCCTTGTGTCAACCTCGTTGTCTAATCATTGTGTGAATAAAATATTTGGTTTTATTGTCCATGTGGTGACTGACCTATTTCTGAAGTGTATTTCTGTTCAATAAACAATCATTCCTTTGGTTCTACCTCAATATGTGTCTGGTGCTTGGGGAAAAGGGACTGGTGTTCGCTCTCGGTCTGCTGGAACGCTTTGGAGGGCAGTAGGCACTGTGTGGTGGATGCACCTAAGTGGGGTGCCAAGTGATATCGTCCCAATTCTACATGATTTCCCCAATCTGCGTGATGTCCCCAATCGATGCGACATTCCCAATCAACGACGCTTTCTCAATCTACGTCATGTCCCCAATTTGTGTAACGTTCTCAATCTATGTGATTTCCCCAATCTGTGATATCTTCCTATTCAAAGTGTTTTCCCCAATCTGTGAGATCTACCTATTCAAAGTGATGTCCCCAAAATATTGTGATGTCCCCAATATATGGGATGTCTCTAATCCACGCGATGTCTCTAATCCACGCGATGTCCCCAATCCACGCGATGTCCCCAATCCACGCGATGTCCCCAATCCACGCGATGTCCCCAATCCACGCGATGTCCCCAATCTACGCGATTTCCCCAATCTACGCGATTTCCCCAATCTACGCGATTTCCCCAATCTACGCGATTTCCCCAATCCACGCGATGTCCCCAATCCACGCGATTTCCCCAATCTACGCGATTTCCCCAATCTACACGATTTCCCCAATCTACGCGATTTCCCCAATCTACACAATTTCCCCAATCTACACAATTTCCCCAATCTACGCGATTTCCCCAATCTACGCGATTTCCCCAATCTACGCGATTTCCCCAATCCACGCGATGTCCCCAATCCACGCGATTTCCCCAATCTACGCGATTTCCCCAATCTACACGATTTCCCCAATCTACGCGATTTCCCCAATCTACACAATTTCCCCAATCTACGCGATTTCCCCAATCTACGCGATTTCCCCAATCTACGCGATGTCCCCAATCTACGCGATGTCCCCAATCTACGCGATGTCCCCAATCTACGCGATGTCCCCAATCTACGCGATGTCCCCAATCTGTGAGATGTTCCTATTCAAAGTGATGTCCCCAAAATATCGTGATGTCCCCAATCTAGGTGATGTCCCCAATCTACGCGATGTCCCCAATCTGTGACATGTTCCTATTCAAAGTGATGTCCCCAATCTACGTGATTTCCCCAATCTGTGAGATGTTCCTATTCAAAGTGATGTCCCCAAAATATCGTGATGTCCCCAATCTAGGTGATTTCTCCAGTCTATGTGATTTCCCCAATATACAGGATATTCCCTGTCTGTGAGATGTTCCTATTCAAAGTAATGTCCCCAATCTACGTGATGTCCCCAATCTACGTGACGTCCCCAATCTGTGAGATGTTCCTATTCAAAGTGATGTCCCCAAAATATCTTTATGTCTCCAATCTACGCGATTTCCCCTGTCTGTGAGATGTTCCTATTCAAAGTGATGTCCCTAATCTACATGATGTCCCCAATTTGTGTAACGTTCTCAATCTATGTGATTTCCCCAATCTGTGAGATGTACCTATTCAAAGTGATGTCCCCAAAATATTGTGATGTCCCCAATATATGGGATGTCTCCAATCTACGACGCAATTTCCCCAATCTACGCAATTTCCCCAATCTACGCAATTTCCCCAATCTACGCAATTTCCCCAATCTACGCAATTTCCCCAATCTACGCAATTTCCCCAATCTACGCAATTTCCCCAATCTACGCGATGTCCCCAATCTACGCGATGTCCCCAATCTACGCGATGTCCCCAATCTGTGAGATGTTCCTATTCAAAGTGATGTCCCCAAAATATCGTGATGTCCCCAATCTAGGTGATGTCCCCAATCTAGGTGATGTCCCCAATCTACGTGATGTCCCCTGTCTGTGAGATGTTCCTATTCAAAGTGATGTCCCCAATCTACGTGACGTCCCCAATCTACGTGACGTCCCCAATCTGTGAGATGTTCCTATTCAAAGTGATGTCCCCAATCTACGTGATGTCCCCAATCTACGCGATGTCCCCAATCTACGTGACGTCCCCAATCTACGTGACGTCCCCAATCTACGTGACGTCCCCAATCTACGTGACGTCCCCAATCTGTGAGATGTTCCTATTCAAAGTGATGTCCCCAAAATATCTTGATGTCCCCAATCTAGGTGATCTCTCCAATCTACGCGATTTCCCGTCTGTGAGATGTTCCTATTCAAAGTGATGTCCCCAATCTACGTGATGTCCCCAATCTGTGATATGTTCCTATTCAAAGTGATGTCCCCAATCTATGTTATGTCCCCAATCTGTGATATGTTCCTATTCAAATTGATGTCCCCAATCTATGTGATGTCCCCAATCTACGCGATGTCCCCAATCTACGTGACGTCCCCAATCTACGTGACGTCCCCAATCTACGTGACGTCCCCAATCTACGTGACGTCCCCAATCTGTGAGATGTTCCTATTCAAAGTGATGTCCCCAAAATATCTTGATGTCCCCAATCTAGGTGATCTCTCCAATCTACGCGATTTCCCGTCTGTGAGATGTTCCTATTCAAAGTGATGTCCCCAATCTACGTGATGTCCCCAATCTGTGATATGTTCCTATTCAAAGTGATGTCCCCAATCTATGTTATGTCCCCAATCTGTGATATGTTCCTATTCAAAGTGATGTCCCCAATCTACGTGATGTCCCCAATCTGTGATATGTTCCTATTCAAAGTGATGTCCCCAATCTATGTGATGTCCCCAATCTGTGATATGTTACTATTCAAAGTGATGTCCCCAATCTATGTGATGTCCCCAATCTGTGATATGTTACTATTCAAAGTGATGTCCCCAATCTATGTGATGTCCCCAATCTGTGATATGTTACTATTCAAAGTGATGTCCCCAATCTATGTGATGTCCCCAATCTGTGATATGTTACTATTCAAAGTGATGTCCCCAATCTATGTTATGTCCCCAATCTGTGAGATGTTCCTATTCAAAGTGATGTCCCCAATATACGTGACGTCCCCAATCTGTGAGATGTTCCTATTCAAAGTGATGTCCCCAATATACGTGACGTCCCCAATCTGTGAGATGTTCCTATTCAAAGTGATGTCCCCAATATACGTGACGTCCCCAATCTGTGAGATGTTCCTATTCTATGTGACATCCCCAATCCGTGTCATGTAAGAATTGTTTAAAAATGCTGTCACTGTCCAGCGTAAGACAATGAGTGTTCCCAAAACCCCAGCACTGCTGTCACCCACTGTGTGGCCATATAGAGCTGCAGCAATGACTCCCAGCGTGAACTAAACGCTGCAAAGAGTTTAAATGTTCTTGTTCAGCTTCTCTGAGCTTTCAGAAAGCAGGGGACAGAGAGCTGAAATTACTCTCTGCAGAGCTCAGTGAGAGATGGTTGGAGGGAAGGGACACACCCCCTTCACATAGCTCACAGGAACAGAGCTGAGGTTGTCAATCACAGGCTGTGTGCTGGAGCTCCCTCCCCCGGTTACCTTTTATCTCTTGGTGTCAGGAAAACGTGTCAGAAATGAGTCATGCTGATAACAAAGGAAGGGGGCAGCAGACAGGAATGACACATAATGGTCTGGACTGAGACAAATGCACACTATAGCGGGATATGCTTTGCTCATATCTTAGGTCTATATCCACCATAAGGGGACAAACATATACCACTGAAAAGTGAGCTGTGATTGGTCAGTGCACAGAATGGAGGGAGATATAATTAAATCAATAATAATATTCTAGTGTCAGTATATTACCCCGAGATTCCAGCTGTTCAGACGAACTTCCAGGTCACTGTCATCCAGACTGACTGACGGGCGATCAGCGAGATTCCCCTGGAGAGAAAAATACAAATATTACTGAAATTGGAGTGACATCATCGCTCCCCAGATATAAGATATATTATACAGTGACATCACCACTCTCCAAATATAACTTATATTATACAGAGCGACATCACCGCTCTCTCTACAACGTGTCCTCTGATCCCCCCCCAGGTATAACGTCCTCTGATCCCCCCCCAGGTAGAACGTCCTCTGATCCCCCCCAGGTAGAACGTCCTCTGATCCCCCCCAGGTAGAACGTCCTCTGATCCCCCCCAGGTAGAACGTCCTCTGATCCCCCCCCAGGTAGAACGTCCTCTGATCCCCCCCAGGTAGAACGTCCTCTGATCCCCCCCAGGTAGAACGTCCTCTGATCCCCCCCCAGGTAGAACGTCCTCTGATCCCCCCAGGTATAACGTCCTCTGATCCCCCCCCAGGTATAACGTCCTCTGATCCCCCCCCAGGTATAACGTCCTCTGATCCCCCCCAGGTATAACGTCCTCTGATCCCCCCCCCAGGTATAACGTCCTCTGATCCCACCCCAAGTATAACGTCCTCTGATCCCCCCCAGGTATAACGTCCTCTGATCCCCCCCCCCAGGTATAACGTCCTCTGATCCCCCCCCCCAGGTATAACGTCCTCTGATCCCCCCCCAGGTAGAACGTCCTCTGATCCCCCCCAGGTAGAACGTCCTCTGATCCCCCCCCAGGTAGAACGTCCTCTGATCCCCCCCAGGTATAACGTCCTCTGATCCCCCCCCAGGTAGAACGTCCTCTGATCCCCCCAGGTAGAACGTCCTCTGATCCCCCCCAGGTAGAACGTCCTCTGATCCCCCCCCAGGTAGAACGTCCTCTGATCCCCCCCAGGTAGAACGTCCTCTGATCCCCCCCAGGTAGAACGTCCTCTGATCCCCCCCCAGGTAGAACGTCCTCTGATCCCCCCAGGTATAACGACCTCTGATCCCCCCCCCCAGGTATAACGTCCTCTGATCCCCCCCCAGGTATAACGTCCTCTGATCCCCCCCAGGTAGAACGTCCTCTGATCCCCCCCCAGGTAGAACGTCCTCTGATCCCCCCCAGGTAGAACGTCCTCTGATCCCCCCCCAGGTAGAACGTCCTCTGATCCCCCCCAGGTAGAACGTCCTCTGATCCCCCCCAGGTAGAACGTCCTCTGATCCCCCCCCCAGGTAGAACGTCCTCTGATCCCCCCCAGGTAGAACGTCCTCTGATCCCCCCCAGGTAGAACGTCCTCTGATCCCCCCCAGGTAGAACGTCCTCTGATCCCCCCAGGTATAACGTCCTCTGATCCCCCCCAGGTATAACGTCCTCTGATCCCCCCCCAGGTATAACGTCCTCTGATCCCCCCCCCAGGTATAACGTCCTCTGATCCCCCCAGGTATAACGTCCTCTGATCCCCCCCCAGGTATAACGTCCTCTGATCCCCCCCCAGGTATAACGTCCTCTGATCCCCCCCCAGGTATAACGTCCTCTGATCCCCCCCAGGTATAACGTCCTCTGATCCCCCCCCCCCAGGTATAACGTCCTCTGATCCCACCCCAAGTATAACGTCCTCTGATCCCCCCCAGGTATAACGTCCTCTGATCCCCCCCAGGTATAACGTCCTCTGATCCCCCCCCAGGTATAACGTCCTCTGATCCCCCCCAGGAATAACATCCTCTGATCCCCCCCCCAGGTATAACGTCCTCTGATCCCCCCCCCCCCCCCAGGTATAACGTCCTCTGATCCCCCCAGGTATAACGTCCTCTGATCCCCCCAGGTATAACGTCCTCTGATCCCTCCAGGTATAACGTCCTCTGATCCCCCCCAGGTATAACGTCCTCTGATCCCCCCCCCCCAGGTATAACGTCCTCTGATCCCCCCCGGGTATAACGTCCTCTGATCCCCCCCAGGTAGAACGTCCTCTGATCCCCCCCCCCCAGGTATAACGTCCTCTGATCCCCCCCAGGTATAACGTCCTCTGATCCCCCCCAGGTATAACGTCCTCTGATCCCCCCCAGGTATAACGTCCTCTGATCCCCCCCAGGTATAACGTCCTCTGATCCCCCCCCAGGTATAACGTCCTCTGATCCCCCCCAGGTATAACGTCCTCTGATCCCCCCCAGGTATAACGTCCTCTGATCCCCCCCAGGTATAACGTCCTCTGATCCCCCCCAGGTATAACGTCCTCTGATCCCCCCCAGGTATAACGTCCTCTGATCCCCCCCCAGGTATAACGTCCTCTGATCCCCCACCAGGTATAACGTCCTCTGATCCCCCCCCAGGTATAACGTCCTCTGATCCCCCCCCCAGGTATAACGTCCTCTGATCCCCCCCAGGTATAACGTCCTCTGATCCCCCCCCCAGGTATAACGTCCTCTGATCCCACCCCAAGTATAACGTCCTCTGATCCCCCCCAGGTATAACGTCCTCTGATCCCCCCCCCCAGGTATAACGTCCTCTGATCCCCCCCCCCAGGTATAACGTCCTCTGATCCCCCCCCAGGTAGAACGTCCTCTGATCCCCCCCAGGTAGAACGTCCTCTGATCCCCCCCCAGGTAGAACGTCCTCTGATCCCCCCCAGGTATAACGTCCTCTGATCCCCCCCCAGGTAGAACGTCCTCTGATCCCCCCCAGGTAGAACGTCCTCTGATCCCCCCCAGGTAGAACGTCCTCTGATCCCCCCCCAGGTAGAACGTCCTCTGATCCCCCCCCCCAGGTATAACGTCCTCTGATCCCCCCCCAGGTATAACGTCCTCTGATACCCCCCCAGGTATAACGTCCTCTGATCCCCCCCCAGGTATAACGTCCTCTGATCCCCCCCCAGGTATAACGTCCTCTGATCCCCCCCCAGGTATAACGTCCTCTGATACCCCCCCAGGTATAACGTCCTCTGATCCCCCCCCCAGGTATAACGTCCTCTGATCCCCCCCAGGTATAACGTCCTCTGATCCCCCCCCAGGTATAACGTCCTCTGATCCCCCCCCCAGGTATAACGTCCTCTGATCCCCCCCAGGTATAACGTCCTCTGATCCCCCCCCAGGTATAACGTCCTCTGATCCCCCCCCAGGTATAACGTCCTCTGATCCCCCCCCCCAGGTATAACGTCTTCTGATCCCCCCCCCCAGGTATAACGTCTTCTGATCCCCCACCAGGTATAACGTCCTCTGATCCCCCCCCGGTATAACGTCCTCTGATCCCCCCCCAGGTATAACGTCCTCTGATCCCCTCCAGGTATAACGTCCTCTGATCCCCCCAGGTATAACGTCCTCTGATCCCCCCCCCAGGTATAACGTCCTCTGATTCCCCCCCCCCAGGTATAACGTCTTCTGATACCCCCCCCCCCCCCCAGGTATAACGTCTTCTGATCCTCCACCAGGTATAACGTCCTCTGATCCCCCCCCAGGTATAACGTCCTCTGATCCCCCCCCCAGGTATAACGTCTTCTGATCCCCCCCCCAGGTATAACGTCTTCTGATCCCCCACCAGGTATAACGTCCTCTGATCCCCCCAGGTATAACGTCCTCTGATCCCCCCCCCAGGTATGACGTCCTCTGATCCCCCCCAGGTATAACGTCTTCTGATCCCCCCCCAGGTATAACGTCCTCTGATCCCCCCCAGGTATAACGTCCTCTGATCCCCCCCCAGGTATGACGTCCTCTGATCCCCCCCAGGTAGAACGTCCTCTGATCCCCCCCAGGTAGAACGTCCTCTGATCCCCCCCAGGTAGAACGTCCTCTGATCCCCCCCCAGGTATAACGTCTTCTGATCCCCCCAGGTATAACGTCCTCTGATCCCCCCCAGGTATAACGTCCTCTGATCCCCCCCCAGGTATAACGTCCTCTGATCCCCCCCAGGTATAACGTCCTCTGATCCCCCCCCCAGGTATAACGTCCTCTGATCCCCCCCCAGGTATAACGTCCTCTGATCCCCCCCCAGGTATAACGTCCTCTGATCCCCCCCCAGGTATAACGTCCTCTGATCCCCCCCCAGGTATAACGTCCTCTGATCCCCCCCCAGGTATAACGTCCTCTGATCCCCCCCCAGGTATAACGTCCTCTGATCCCCCCCCAGGTATAACGTCCTCTGATCCCCCCCCCAGGTATAACGTCTTCTGATCCCCCCCCCAGGTATAACGTCTTCTGATCCCCCACCAGGTATAACGTCCTCTGATCCCCCCAGGTATAACGTCCTCTGATCCCCCCCCCAGGTATGACGTCCTCTGATCCCCCCCAGGTATAACGTCTTCTGATCCCCCCCCAGGTATAACGTCCTCTGATCCCCCCCAGGTATAACGTCCTCTGATCCCCCCCCAGGTATGACGTCCTCTGATCCCCCCCAGGTAGAACGTCCTCTGATCCCCCCCAGGTAGAACGTCCTCTGATCCCCCCCAGGTAGAACGTCCTCTGACCCCCCCCCAGGTATAACGTCTTCTGATCCCCCCAGGTATAACGTCCTCTGATCCCCCCCAGGTATAACGTCCTCTGATCCCCCCCCAGGTATAACGTCCTCTGATCCCCCCCAGGTATAACGTCCTCTGATCCCCCCCCCCAGGTATAACGTCCTCTGATCCCCCCCCAGGTATAACGTCCTCTGATCCCCCCCCAGGTATAACGTCCTCTGATCCCCCCCCAGGTATAACGTCCTCTGATCCCCCCCCAGGTATAACGTCCTCTGATCCCCCCCAGGTATAACGTCCTCTGATCCCCCCCCAGGTATAACGTCCTCTGATCCCCCCCCAGGTATAACGTCCTCTGATCCCCCCCCAGGTATAACGTCCTCTGATCCCCCAACAGGACACACTCTATGGGAAGATAAGAGACATATCTGACGTTCTCCTGTGAATGGGAATGTGTACTGTTTGTGTTGTCGATGCTGTAGAGGAATACTCTATGCTGATTGGATGATGTGCTCCAGCCTGACATTCCTGGTGTAGTTGGAGAATAATAAACGTGAGGTCATAGGTCAGGCGAATGTGTGCGCTTGTCTGATCTATTATAAAGGAGAAGCGCCCCTCAGCTGGAGGTCGCTTTCATCTCTCTTCCAGGAAGTTCCTGGCAGGGAGAGAATTGTGAATGCGGAGTCACCGCGCAGCCTCTGAGCGCAGGCCACGTATATCAGACTGTCGCTCGGGGGGCTCATTCACCCCACATGCACCGTACATTCTGCTCACTATTCCAGTACCAATAGGGAAGATCCATCGATTTCTGTACAGGGCCGTCACATCAGTCTTCTGGCGTCCAATGAGAAGGTCAACAATGCTTGTCAGCTGACAGCCACGCCTCCTTCAAAATGTTTTCACCCCACTGTACTGCATGAGGGCACAGCCTGTAGGAGAGTGACAACTCTGCTCTGACATCAGGAGCAGTGCAGCATCGTTGTCATCCCATCACAGGAAGCTGCATTAGGTGGACTTTACTGGCAGGATCAACAGGAGACAGCAGGACTTTGCAGGAAGGCTAAGGGGAAACAAAGTGCAGACGGACTTAAATTTGCTTGGAGGCTGCAGATCTGACCTCCCGCCTCCCCTTCAGTCTTGTACAGGTGTACCGGATCCTCTCCTGGTCTGAAACAGCTTCCTATGAATTCACTGCACACTGTGAGCTTCTCACAATGTGCATTAGAAGCTGTAGGAAGTCAGATAGAGCCCCGGCCTCATTTCCTGGCTAGAGAAGTCCAGCATCACCTAGCCCTAGCCTGACTGTCCCTAGCCCCGCCCCTTTAATTCATTAATTTCAGTTCTTTCAATCACGGAGCTCAGCATCAAATGTGGGTGTTACCTATGCAAACACAGCCTGCCTAGGAACGCCCACCCGTACAGACTGACACCCACCCATCAAGGCATCTTGATATTAACATAACTCCTCCCAAGATCCCGCCCACTGCTAGCATCAGGACAGATGGACACCCACCCATCAAGGCATTTTGATATTTGCATAACTCCACCCAAGAGCCACCCACTGCCAGCATCAGGACGGAGGGCTCTTGGGAGGAGTACTGGGGCCGGGATGTCATCAGGTAGTTATGTACAGTACCTTGCCGGCTCCTCCCACCAGCCATCAGCTACCTGTATTACATAGAGAAGCACAGAGACCCGGTGATGACATCACTGGCTGTAATGAGAACAGAAAGGTTTTTTTTTTTTTAAATGTCCTTATCATGTAGGGAGGGGGAGGGGGAACCAGGGAAGGCAAAACATAAAGCAGATTAAACATCATTCTTTAGGATATGGAAACCAGAATTTGTTCTGCCATCTGGGAACTACGACTTCTAGCAATATTGTCCCTTTAATAAAGCTTGTAGAAAGACACGTGTGTGTGAGCTATGAAGCTTTGTTATTACATCACAGAGGAGACCTGAATGTGACCAAGAAATGTGCATTACACCGGGCGGTGTGTAAGGAGGCACTCCGCTCCTCACTGAATTCAGGCAGGGGCTCACCGTGGGTCGGGGGTCCTCCACAGACTGGGGGCCGGAGGTTGGAGAATGCATTTGGAGCTTCCAGCTGTAAGAATTATGGGGCCTGGAAATAAGAGAGATAATATTAATAACCAAATGGACTGAGCAACACCTCAATAAATCCAAAAATGTCTCTGGTGACATGGAACCCGCCCACTGCTTGCATCAGGACCGATGAACCCAACAAGGCATTCTAATATTTACATAACTCCTCCCAGGGACCCGCCCACTGCTTGCATCAGGACCGATGAACCCAACAAGGCATTCTAATATTTACATAACTCCTCCCAGGAACCCGCCCACTGCTTGCATCAGGACCGATGAACCCAACAAGGCATTCTAATATTTACATAACTCCTCCCAGGAACCCGCCCACTGCTTGCATCAGGACCGATGAACCCAACAAGGCATTCTAATATTTACATAACTCCTCCCAGGAACCCGCCCACTGCTTGCATCAGGACCGATGAACCCAACAAGGCATTCTAATATTTACATAACTCCTCCGAGGAACCCGCCCACTGCTTGCATCAGGACCCATGAACCCAACAAGGCATTCTAATATTTGCATAACTCCTCCCAGGAACCCGCCCACTGCTTGCATCAGGACCGATGAACCCAACAAGGCATTCTAATATTTGCATAACTCCTCCCAGGAACCCGCCCACTGCTTGCATCAGGACCGATGAACCCAACAAGGCATTCTAATATTTGCATAACTCCTCCCATGAACCCGCCCACTGCTTGCATCAGGACAGATGAACCCAACAAGGCATTCTAATATTTACATAACTCTTTCCAGGAACCCGCCCACTGCTTGCATCAGGACAGATGAACCCAAGAAGGCATTCCAATATTTGCATAACTCCTCCCAGGAACCCGCCCACTGCTTGCACCAGGATAGATGAACACACATTAAGGCATTTTTTATATTTGCATAACTCCTCCCAAGATTCCCGCCCACTGATTCCATCATAATGAGCAGTATGTGAGATTTTCTTACAATGATATTTTATTACTACAGTGTAATAGTTTGATATCACCTTATACAGTGTATACAGTATATATGGTGTATACAGTATATATGGTGTATACAGTATATATGGTGTATACAGTATATATGGTGTATACAGTACCCCCATAGAACTTCCAAAGAATATCAATCTAATTTGTGAGCACCAAATGCCTTTACTAATGCAGAGAGTATGCACATGTAGACCCGGTGTCCTGTCAGAATCAGCGACCCGTCAGATTAGGTAACGGAAGTGACGTCCCGTCAGCTGCGCATGCGTTCCACCGCTACCAGGCTTGTTAATCTGACAGAACACCTGCAGTCTGAAGAAGGCAGCGGACATCTTACTACACCCAGCTACACTTTGAATTTAACAGTAATTTTAGGATTAAACTGAGTACACCCCTCAGTGACATGTGTGTAAATCTTTTCTTCTCTCTTTTCATGTGACAACACTGAAGAAATGACACTTGTCTGCAATGTAAACTCCTCAGAGAGTTCTTTGCCATGAGGTGCCATGTTGTACTTCCAGTGACCAGTATGAGAGAGTGAGAGCGATAACACCAAATTTAACACACCTGCTCCCCATTCACACCTGAGACCTTGTAACACTAACGAGTCACATGACACCGGGGAGGGAAAATGGCTAATTGGGCCCAATCTGGACATTTTCACTTAGGGGTGTACTGACTTTTGTTGCCAGCGGTTTAGACATTAATGGCTGTGTGTTGAGTTATTTTGAGGGGACAGGAAATTTACACTGTTATACAAGCTGTACACTCACTACTTTACATTGTAGACAAGTGTCATTTCTTCAGTGTTGTCACATGAAAAGATTTACACAAATGTCACTGAGGGATGTACTTACTTTTGTCAGATACTGTAGTATATTGACATCTGTGATGCGGTTTTGATCTTACATTCTGAAAGAAGCTGGACGCCAGCAGTAGGAAGGTGGCGGAGGCCATGTTGGTACACCCAGCAGTAGGAAGGTGGCAGAGGCCATGTTGGTACACCCAGCAGTAGGAAGGTGGCGGAGGCCATGTTGGTACACCCAGCAGTAGGAAGGTGGCGGAGGCCATGTTGGTAAGCCCAGAAGCAGGAAGGTGGCAGAGGCCATGTTGGTACGCCCAGCAGCAGGAAGGTGGCGGAGGCCATGTTGGTACGCCCAGCAGCAGGAAGGTGGTGGAGGCCATGTTGCTACACCCAGAAGCAGGAAGGTGATGGAGGCCATGTTGGTACACCCAGAAGCAGGAAGGTGGTGGAGGCCATGTTGGTACACACAGCAGTAGGAAGGTGGCGGAGGCCATGTTGGTAACTGAGCAGTAGGAAGGTGGCAGAGGCCATGTTGGTACACACAGCAGTAGGAAGGTGGCGGAGGCCATGTTGGTAACTGAGCAGTAGGAAGGTGGCAGAGGCCACGTTGGTACACCCAGCAGTAGGAAGGTGGTGGAGGCCATGTTGGTACGCCCAGAAGCAGGAAGGTGGCGGAGGCCATGTTGGTAAGCCCAGAAGCAGGAAGGTGGCAGAGGCCTTGTTGGTATACCCAGCAGTAGGAAGGTGGTGGAGGCCATGTTGGTACGCCCAGAAGCAGGAAGGTGGCAGAGGCCATGTTGGTACACCCAGCAGCAGGAAGGTGGTGGAGGCCATGTTGGTAACTGAGCAGTAGGAAGGTGGTGGAGGCCATGTTGGTAACTGAGCAGTAGGAAGGTGGCGGAGGCCATGTTGGTAACTGAGCAGTAGGAAGGTGGCAGAGGCTACGTTGGTACACCCAGCAGTAGGAAGGTGGTGGAGGCCATGTTGGTGACTGAGCAGTAGGAAGGTGGCAGAGGCCACGTTGGTACACACAGCAGTAGGAAGGTGGCGGAGGCCATGTTGGTACACTCCGCACTGATCAGCACTAAACCTTTAGTCTTTCAAAATTAAACATGCAAACAGCATCACAGATTTAAATATACTATATTTATTTATATACGTTCACTTTATTGCTATTAAATTTAAGAGGTAGCTGGCTGTAGTAAGATGCCCGCTGCCTTCTTCTGACTGCAGGTGTCCTGGTAGATTAGAAAACCTGGTAGCGGTGGACGCATGAGCAGCTGCCGAAACGTCACTCCTGTTACATTATCTGACAGGTTGCCGATTCTGACGGCACACCAGCCTTTTCTGGCACTTTTGGTTTGCAAGTAAAAATCTGAACAGGACACCCTGTATTGAGCACATTGATATCCTTTCGTATACAACGATCTCCAGCAAGCTGTCACAGCCAAGTCCACACTCCATGCACTACAACATGGCCATAGGCCAATGGAGGACAATGTCTGTGAGTTTCACAAATGGAGGGCTGACACCAGCTGGAATGACGCTGCCTTACCATAGCAGTTCTGTCTCAGGGCTGACAGAATCACTTAAAGTGGAAGTAAACCCTTCTAACGTTTTCAGTCAAGGAAGCCGCCATCTTGGCCTCTAATGATTCTTCAACTGCTATAATGCCGCACATGTGATCAGTTATGACACCAGCCATTGGATGGTTTGAAAGTTTGGTTGAGAGCACAACCAATGTGAAAGTTGGCATTTCCCGCTTTAAAGGTGACTTGGCCAGGATGGAGCTGCCAGTTCCCTTGAAGATCTGATATAGCAATCCATTCATCTAGACCAGAGATTGCGTGAACGATGATCAGAACGATCAGCCAATCTCAACCCAACTTGGATGTTACTTGAAAAGTTCTCGCACCCACCGCTCCTCCCATACCCAGTCACATACTGGCTGCATCTGAAGTAGAACCCATGAAGCTTCCAGGTTTTACTGCCAAAGCTTAAAATGAGAAGGCTGAGGATAGAAGCTGATTGGTTTCTATGCAGAAATGAGCCCCTTTGTCATCAGAAATCCAACGTGTGCTTTACTATGGAGAGGCTGGTCATTATATGTAAGACCAAGTAAGTCATAGTCCTTTTCTTCGGTGGCTGGGTGAACAATCCTGCTCCTGTTGTTCTGTTTCCCTGCAGACATTCAGAAAGTCTATTCCATTTCAAGTCATCATTGATTCTAGATCAGCGGTCCATGAGAAAACTATGGTGGTCCCCAGGGGTTCTGCTGCAAATCAACATTGTGGTGGATGTATACCGCCCAATTTTGTTTCCAGTGTTGTTCTCAATGCGAGCTGACACTCAATACAGTCAGCCTGTGTGGATACCTAATGAGCTCAGAGGGAGGTGCCAGGAGTAGTGCAGAGAGAGAGGGATGTGAAGAAGGAGGCGATTTCAAATAGGTGATATCCAATACTGGGGTGGGGGGCAGAGAGCTAGAGCATTCGTTGTATAAGGTATGTAAAAATCATGTTATGCCTGGTTTCCACTGAGCAGATCGGTTTGGGTCGGTACAGTTTGGAAGGGTTAGAATGGTCCGGCCTATTCAGGTGAGTGTTTCCAATGCAAGTCAGACCACCAGGGGCCATACGGAATTTAGAAAAAAAGCCTAGCGTGGCGTCACATTGCTTGGCAGACGTTTTTCTGTCCGCCAATCAGTGGAATGTATCGTAGCTCCGCCCTAACCGTACCATTTTCTATGGCCCCACATCTGAAGCAGGACCATAAATGGTGCGGTATGGTTCGATTGTATGGGCCGCTTTCATAATAGAAACACTGAAAATAGCGCACCGTACCGAACCGATCCGCTCAGTGTAAACGAGGGATTAGAGGTCCGCAGGATTCAAAATTGTGAGTTTAGTGGTCCGTGAGGTCTGAAAGGTTGGCAACCACTGTTCTAGAACATGTATTTGCTTTATGGACATTGATCTTGCCGAACTACACGGCATTCTCTTGCATATGAAGATGCAAAAGAATGAGGACCCACCTAGCAGCTGGAACATGTCTCGGGGTCTGTAACCTTTGAAACCAACCTGCTCCCTGAATATTCTGCGAATGGTCACGGAGAATTCCTCCAATTGGAAATGATTCTGTTTCCCTTGTTTCCAGATATTCTCGTTGTCCTTTGGCTCCAAGCACACAATTACCACACAGGAAAAGTGTCAACAATTCTACCATCAGCCCCCAGCTATAGGACCAGCCCCTGCTGTTAGGTCTTCATACTAGAGCTGCAACTAACGATTAATTTGTCTGTCGACTAATCTATCGATTATTTTTTCGATTAGTCAACGACTATCCGATTATTTTATTTTTTATTTTTTTAATGAATCTAGTGTTTTTTTTGATTAGCTAATTAATCCTTTGGATAACCTTGAGAGTATTGTATTGCAGAGTATTGTATTGCAGAGTATTGGCGGGCAGTGTATTGGCGGGCAGTGTATTGTATTGCAGAGTATTGGCGGGCAGAGTATTGTATTGCCGAGTATTGTATTGCAGGGTATTGCATTGGCTGGCAGAGTATTGTATTGCAGAGTATTGCATTGGCTGGCAGAGTATTGTATTGCAGAGTATTGCATTGGCTGGCAGAGTATTGTATTGCAGAGTATTTCATTGGCTGGCAGAGTATTGCATTGGGTGGCAGAGTATTGTATTGCAGAGTATTGTATTGCAGAGTATTGCATTGGCTGGCAGAGTATCAGGCTGGCAGAGTATTGGCAGGGTATGGAGGGATGGCTGCTTCCATCCGACCTCTCCCCTCCACTGCACAGATCAGTACAGAGAGGGGAGAGAGAAACCGGCGTCATGTCATGACGCCAGTTTGTTTACAAGTGATCGCTCCATCGGAGCAATCACATTGTAAACACCTGGGTGTAGAAAGATGGCCGCCGCTTCGGAGGTAGGCCGAAGCCGCGGCCTCTCCTAAGGCCGAGAGCGCGGAGCGCTCCGTGGATCGCGGCATGTGCGCCCGGATCACGGATCGGTGACGATCCGTTGCACCCCTAGGGACGGCGGCACGGAGGGGGAGAAGAGAGGGGGACGGAGGGGGAGAAGAGAGGGGGACGGAGGGGGAGAAGAGAGGGAGGACAGCGGCAAGGAGGGCAGCGGTAGATACTAAGCACTGCCCCCACTGTGATGCATCGACTCCCTGCACGCACGTCGATGTATTTTCTTAGTCGACGTAGTCTATTACGTTGACGCGTCGTGGCAGCTCTACTTCATACTGACATGTACTCTTCACGGTTTGTTCCTTATTATGATTTCCTGGCTGTCTTTGACAAAAAAGGACGACAATCTACAATGCCCATCCCCATCACCCGTATGATTGCCCAGTTGAGCTCTTGCCGCAAGCAGAAGTACCGTTGGAAACAGTTCACCAATATATCTCAGAGAACCCTGAGAAAGGTTTCATACACCCTGCTGAGGCAGGTATCTTCTTTTTCGAAAAAAGAAGGAGCACACTTTACGCCCTTGTGTAGATTATAGTGTGGACTGCAGAGACCTTAACAACATCTCTGTCAAGAAGAACTTTCTTGACCTATTTACGATGGTGTAGTTAGAGGACATCTTGTTCTCCTCCTCACCGGAGCGTTATCATGCCCACACGAGTGCTGAATGGGTTAAGGAAACACAAACTTTTGGGAATTTGAAAATCAAGAAATCTCATTCTTGGGTTCTATTATCTCAGTAGAAGGTAACAGACCATCTAAAAAGGTCAATATTATCTTGGATTGGATACAAAGATTAATGGGTTTTGCCAACTTCAGCAGAAAGTTTATGAAAGACGTTTCACATTTCAGCCCTTAGGTTTGCCATCACGCAACTCACAAAGAAGCATACTCCTTTCCAGTGGTCATCAGAGGCTTAAGAAGCGTTTGATAGGATAAAACTCGGTACATCAGCACCAATACTGCATCACCCCGATCCAACATTGCCATATATTTTAGAGGTGGACACTTCTGCAAGTGCCTTTGGAGCCATCCAACCAGCTTCCAACAGAGAGAAATTATCAGGTTGGAGATCAGGAATTCCAGGCAATTAAATGTGCCCTTGAGGAATGGTAATATCTGTTAGGGTGCATCTCCAATCCCATCTTAATTTTTACAGATCAGAAGAATATAGGGTATGTCAGGTCAACCAAGAGACTGTGGCCTAGACAGGCAAGATAGGCATTATTCGTCTCCAGATTTGGAGTCCACATCACATTTTGTCCTGGTTCAAAAAATAGTAATCTGGAAACTTTGTCTTGCCTGTTTCTTGAAATAGAGGAGACATCCCAGCCTGATATCATTTTGTCTCCCCAAAACGTTCTGCTGTTCGAGACAAATCTGGTGTCTCTCATCAAGCAGGCATAGATTCTTCATATACAAGACAAGGTCTTGAACCTGAAAACCAGCTGGTCCTTGAGTAGTATTACGATCACCCCATGGCTTGTTACTTTGGGATTCAAAGTACTGTTGAGTTGGTAGAGTAATCCTTTTGGTGGCCTAAGCTGAAAATGATTGTCCTAGCTCCAGGGACTCCGGGTCTAGTTCACTCCGTACTGTCCACAATCCTCCTGACATTCTCCTCTGGATGGTGTTTCTACCCAATGTAAAGGTAATGTAATGTTAAGGAGAGCTCCAGGTATACCAGATCTAGTTGACATTGTACTGTCCACATTCTCCCTGACGATGTCCTTGGATGGTGTTGTCATCTGATGTAAAAGGTAATAGTGTGGTATGGAGAGCTTTTTTTAAAAAGCTTGTGGCATGTGAAACACACCCAACTCCATCCGGTGCCAAAAAAAGTGCGCACACATAAAGAGTAACACAAAACGTACAACGGGTGTTACATTAGTCCTCCCTAGGAAGGACCTTACCCTGATCCCCCGGGGCATTAGGCTCCCGACAGGGACAAGGGTACTTACACTTGGTCAATATTGTGCAGTACAATGGCCAGGCCCTCAAGCCAGGAATAAAAAATTGCTCAGGTCCGGCCCAAAAGGCAGGTGCTAAAAAAGCATGTATATGGTGCAGTGACTGTGATGCCACAAATCAGAGTGAGCCTCACTCACAGTGATTTAATGGCACCCCTGGACTGCCACTCCAGGGGCACATCCATTATAGGCATCAGTACCAACCCTGACCAACGACCCAGACCACAGCAGCCCCCACCACCAGGCAGGAAGGCCTGAAGTTCTGGCAGCTTGGGGAGAGCACTTTACCATCAGGCTCCACTGTCGCTCCCATCAATTCTACCTATTTACATTTGGGAAAAACTAACCACCCCTCCCCCCATCAAAAGGAGGTGGCAGTGTTCTCTCCTGAAAAAAACTGTCCGGAGCTAGAACTACCCCAATCTAGGCCAGAAGGCCAGGGACCCGACCCTCTGCCAAGACCCAATGCAGCACCCATCCTCACCAGGAGCACCCTTCCGGACAACTCAGACTCAACCTTAGGCCGGCCCCCAGTAACTGTCGGGCAGCACGGCGTAGTCCCTACCGAAACCGCCGTTCCAGGTGCAATGACACCATTGGATTCGCCTGTCCTCCACAATGGGCGCAGTGCCGCGACTCCTCTGGCAATTGATAAGTACAGATACTACACTTGATCTTAGCCAAAAGGCCGAGCAGTGGTATGGAGAGCTTTAGGGATGCCGGGATTAGTTCACTCCATACGGTCCACATTCCCCCTCTCATTGCCCTCTGGATGGCGTGGTCACCTGATATAAAAGGTATTGATATAAAGGCCATGATTAGGTAATTTTGTACTGTCCACATCGTCCTCTGAACGTCACCTGATGTCTTCCAGACTTGTCATTTTCTCAGTCTAGACACGCAGGGAAATGGGATTATCATTTCAGTATGTCACACTGCTGTCCGCGGCTCATTCAGCACTGGCAGGGCGGCGTGGAGAACACGCGTGTTATCAGTATGTGACAATCCGTCCGGGCGCTGGGGACAATCACACGGCAAATGTGACACTTCAGACACAGCTGTCAGAGAACACGTCACCGCAGAAAGATGCTCCGCCATTAGAACAGCCGATTCTGATGGTCAGGTTCTGGTGGAAATGTGCAGACATCAACCGGCGGTGTCACCGGCCACAGACATCAAATCCTACAATCCTGCGACTTATCAAATATATTCCAGAGATGTGAACACCGGAGATCATTCTTATATAGAAGCACCACCACCCCAGATCCTGGATCCGGATACGCTGGACTCCTGGCGGGTTGTGACCGGGTCAGGGACATGATTGCGGATTCAACGGAACACAAATTTCAGCTTTTAAAAAACTTACCGCCCTGGAACGTGCAGGCTAAGTCACGTGTGTATATATATATATATATATATATATATATATATATATATATATATATATATATATATATATTTATATTTATATCTCTTATATAAATATACACGTGATTGGGCCTGCTGCAGTTTAGTAGCGGGACGCTCCTGTGGCCACTACGATTGGGATCATGTGATCGCTATGACCAATGTAAACGACGACCTGTCATGAATGGCTTCCCATTCATGAACAGCATGCTTACTGTTGTGATCTGTGATTGGCCCAAAGCAATCACATGCTACCCGTACCATGTGATTAGCCTAGCCAATCACAATCAGAAGCAAGCTGTTCATGAATGGGAAACCCATTCATAACCGCTAAGGGTGGCCATACACAATATTATATATATATATATATATATACACACACACACACATATTATATATATATATATATATATATATATATATATATATATATATATATATATATACATACATACATACATACATATATATACACACACACACACACACATATATAATACACACACACATATACACACACATACATATAATACACACACACACACACACACACACAATTTTCTTGTACACAACTAAGACATTTAATCTGCACGCAATCAGGAAGGCCCTTTTACTACATATATGAAGGTAAATCTAAAGGAAATGGAATTAGAAAATTGTATAATGTATGGGGCAGCCTTAGCAGTCATGAATGGGTTTCCCACTCATGAACAACTTGCTTGTGATTGTGATCTGTGATTGGCTAAGCCAATCACATGGTACAGCTACTGCTTATACAGTGATCATCACTATATAAAGCAATAACAGTGTAAAAAAAAAAGGAAAAATCCCTGATAAGCCACCCCCCCCAGAGTAATACAAAAAACTAGAACACCCCTAGTGGTGGACTTTTTAGGCACATACAATAAGTATCAAGTTTGTAAAGTACAAAAATATTTTTTTATTGAAATAGTATTATAAGAAAAACGTATAAAACAAGAAATGCATAAATACACTGATAATCTGCATACACACTGATTGCTTAGAGTACCCTACGCGTTTCGGAGAGACTGAATCTCCTTCTTCAGGGGTATGTATAGAAAAGGTATATTCAGAACAGTGTGTTAGATAGGCATTCTGTGAAACTTGTAATTAAAAACACAACAGGAAAACAGGGTGGATATTGCCGATGGTTATTTTCCCTTCTAGGAACTCCTAGTGTGGTCGCCCCGGCAGGAATGGCCGAAGAAGCCACAAGATGTTAAGAAAGGACCAACCCCCTAGTGCAGGTGGGCAGGTGAAGCGAACCCCGCCCCCCCCGGGGCAAAGCAGTCAGTCCTGAAAAGCAGCAGATATTACGGTGGTAATACTGGTAAGTAAGGGCAGCTCCTTTGCACTATATCTATCCACCCGTCCGTCACGGCGTCCAACATCCAAATGTGAAGGATTCCTTCACTCGGGGTGTTCTAGTTTTTGGTTTACAATTTTGGATGTGGCACACAAAATAGTAAAAATGATTACCTTCCACTCATATTTCCCAGAGTAGTACAAGTGTCACTATGGGAACAACGAACTTCTCTCAGAGGATGTAAAGAAAAATAAATAAATAAAAAAATGAAAACAAACAAACAAAAAAAACATTTTCATGAACTTTATGAAGAAATTAGATTTTATTGGATATGTTTTAGAGAGAAAGTAAACAATATTGAGATATTTTTTTTTTCAAAATTTTGGTCTTTTTTTGTTTTTATAAATCGCAAAAAAAAATCTCAGTGGTGATCAAATACCACCAAGGAAAGAAAAATCATATTTGTGTGAAAAAAATTTAATAAAATGACATTTGGGTACATTGTTGCATGACCACGCAATTACCAGTCAAAGTAGTGCAGTACTGAATAGCTAAAGATGGCCTGGTCACAAAGGGGTAAAACCTTCTGGAGGTAAAGAGGTTAGTCATGTATTTTTATTTATTTTTTGTTCTAGATGGAGTGTAGAAAGGTTAGACCCCTCCTCCCCCCCACCCCCCATCACATTATTATTTCTCCCCACTGGAGAGATTCACCCCCCTCGGTTTGTGGCCATCATCACATAGAAAGAAATTGATGAGAAATCCAAATTTTGTCAGCGTTGTCCCCAGAAGAAGAGGTATTGTGGAAACCTTCCAATGGGGACACCTTTCTAATAGGGAAATCTCTATATACTCCCCCTATGCTCACCTCAATGTGACAGGAGGGAGGGGTTCCGTAGTCCACAGAGAGAGCCGAGAACAGCGAGAACAGGAATTCATCAATTCACAAGATTTCTGATGGGCTCAACGGGATTTATATATATATATTTGTTGAAGAGATACAATATAATGTTTTAATTGTTATATTTCAAGACCACAAGGGAGCAAAATAAGAGAAGTTCATTGTTTGGGTTTACATATACGTGAAACATCCACAGATCCACCGAAAGGGGGGCTGTTATCTATGGATGGGGGGGGGGGGTCACTGACTATAGAGACCAATGAACCCTTTATATAAATCAATATCACCAACTATATAGCGGAGCCACAGAGATCAGCAGGAGCAGAGCGCCATCTAGTGGACAGGGTGGTCACAGCACAGAATGCACACCATTACCCATAAATGAAGGTTCTGTCATTCAGGGACTGAATTTTTTCTGGTTAGCACTTCTGCTTGGCAGAACCAGGGTCATCGGTTCGAATCCCAACCATGGCACTAACTGCCTGGCGTTTGCATGTTCTCCCTGCGTTGGTTTCCTCCCGTTTCCTCCCACACTCCAAAGACATGCTGGGAAATTAATTGGCTCCTGTCTGAATTAGCCCTATTATGTGTATGTATGTGAGTTAGGTACTTTAGATTGTAAGCTCCTCGGGGGTAGGGACTGGTGTGACTGTACAATGTATGTGTAAAGTGCTGCATAAACTGATGACACTATATAAATACCTGAAATAAATCAATCCTTACATCAATAGTCCCAACACAGGATCCAAATTTTATATCACAACTATCCTGGGTTCCGATCTCTCCTTCCATCCCCAATCCAATAACTGAACAAATCTTGGTGCCTCCACCTACCATCTCCAACACTCACCCCTTCCTAATACCATTCATTCCCTGGTTATCCCTCACCTCAACTATACAACTCCCTTGTTCTACCTCCATATAGACTATCCCCCATTCAGTCTATTATGAATGCTGCCAGTCTCCTCTACCTTACCAACCACTCACTGTCCTCCATGCGTCTCTGCCAGTCCCACCACTGGTCTCCATTCAGTGTCCTCCATCTGTCTCTACCAATCCCTCCACTGGTCTCCATTCAGTGTCCTCCACCCCTCTCTACCAATCCCTCCACTGACCTCCATTCAGTGTCCTCCACCCCTCTCTACCAATCCCTCCACTGACCTCCATTCAGTGTCCTCCACCCCTCTCTACCAATCCGTCCACTAGTCTCCATTCAGTGTCCTCCACCCCTCTCTACCAATCCCTCCACTGACCTCCATTCAGTGTCCTCCACCCCTCTCTACCAATCCCTCCACTGATCTCCATTCAGTGTCCTCCACCCCTCTCTACCAATCCCTCCACTGACCTCCATTCACTGTCCTCCACCCCTCTCTACCAATCCCTCCACTGACCTCCATTCAGTGTCCTCCACCCCCCTCTACCAATCCCTCCACTGGTCTCCATTCAGTGTCCTCCACCCCTCTCTACCAATCCCTCCACTGACCTCCATTCACTGTCCTCCACCCCTCTCTACCAATCCTTCCACTGGCCTCCATTCAGTGTCCTCCACCCCCCTCTACCAATCCCTCCACTGGTCTCCATTCAGTGTCCTCCACCCCTCTCTACCAATCCCTCCACTGACCTCCATTCAGTGTCCTCCACCCCTCTCTACCAATCCGTCCACTAGTCTCCATTCAGTGTCCTCCACCCCTCTCTACCAATCCCTCCACTGGCCTCCATTCAGTGTCCTCCACCCCCCTCTACCAATCCCTCCACTGGTCTCCATTCAGTGTCCTCCACCCCTCTCTACCAATCCCTCCACTGGCCTCCATTCAGTGTCCTCCACCTCTCTACCAATCCCTCCACTGACCTCCATTCAGTGTCCTCCACCCCTCTCTACCAATCCCTCCACTGGCCTCCATTCAGTGTCCTCCACCTCTCTCTACCAATCCCTCCACTGGTCTCCATTCAGTGTCCTCCACCCCTCTCTACCAATCCCTCCACTGACCTCCATTCAGTGTCCTCCACCCCTCTCTACCAATCCCTCCACTGACCTCCATTCAGTGTCCTCCACCCCTCTCTACCAATCCCTCCACTGACCTCCATTCAGTGTCCTCCACCCTCTCTACCAATCCCTCCACTGGTCTCCATTCAGTGTCCTCCACCCCTCTCTACCAATCCCTCCACTGACATCCATTCAGTGTCCTCCACCCCTCTCTACCAATCCCACCACTGACCTCCATTCAGTGTCCTCCACCCCTCTCTACCAATCCCTCCACTGGTCTCCATTCAGTGTCCTCCACCCCTCTCTACCAATCCCTCCACTGGCCTCCATTCAGTGTCCTCCACCCCTCTCTACCAATCCCTCCACTGACCTCCATTCAGTGTCCTCCACCCCTCTCTACCAATCCCTCAACTGGTCTCCATTCAGTGTCCTCCACCCCTCTCTACCAATCCCTCCACTGGTCTCCATTCAGTGTCCTCCACCCCTCTCTACCAATCCCTCCACTGGTCTCCATTCAGTGTCCTCCACCCCTCTCTACCAATCCCTCCACTGGCCTCCATTCAGTGTCCTCCACCCCTCTCTACCAATCCCTCCACTGGTCTCCATTCAGTGTCCTCCACCCCTCCCTACCAATCCCTCCACTGGTCTCCATTCAGTGTCCTCCACCCCTCTCTACCAATCCCTACACTGGTCTCCATTCAGTGTCCTCCACCCCTCTCTACCAATCCCTCCACTGGTCTCCATTCAGTGTCCTCCACCCCTCTCTACCAATCCCTCCACTGGCTCCATTCAGTGTCCTCCACCCCTCTCTACCAATCCCTGCACTGGTCTCCATTCAGTGTCCTCCACCCCTCTCTACCAATCCCACCACTGGCCTCCATTCAGTGTCCTCCATCCCTCTCTACCAATCCCACCACTGGTCTCCATTCAGTGTCCTCCACCCCTCTCTACCAATCCCTCCACTGGTCTCCATTCAGTGTCCTCCACCCCTCTCTACCAATCCCTCCACTGGTCTCCATTCAGTGTCCTCCACCCCTCTCTACCAATCCCTCCACTGGTCTCCATTCAGTGTCCTCCACCCCTCTCTGTCATTCCCTCCAACTGACAATAATAGAGCCACTGGTATATAGCGGAAGTCACGGTAGGTGCCACAATGTAAGAGCCGCACACAGGAGGGGGTGGTGGGGGTGCTGCCAAATCCGCAAGCCCCGCGAGTGGGGGGGGGGGCGGTCAGTGGGCACAGTGGCTGCATGTGATGGGCACAAGTGGCTGCATGTGATGGGCACAAGTGGCTGCAAGTGATGGGCACAAGTGGCTGCAAGTGATGGGCACAAGTGGCTGCAAGTGATGGGCACAAGTGGCTGCAAGTGATGGGCACAAGTGGCTGCAAGTGATGGGCACAAGTGGCTGCAAGTGATGGGCACAAGTGGCTGCATGTGATGGGCACAAGTGGCTGCATGTGATGGGCACAAGTGGCTGCATGTGATGGGCACAAGTGGCTACATGTGATGGGCACAATTGGCTGCATGTGATGGGCACAATTGGCTGCATGTGATGGGCACAATTGGCTGCATGTGATGGGCACAATTGGCTGCATGTGATGGGCACAATTGGCTGCATGTGATGGGCACAAGTAGCTGAAGGGATGATCACTCCCCTCGACTACTGCAACTCTCTTCTCATTGGCTTACATCTACATAGTCCATCCCCCCTTCAATCCATCATGAATGCTGCTGCCAGGCTCATCCACCTTATCAATCGCTCTGTGTCTGTTACTTCTCTCTGTCAATCCCTCCACTGGCTTCCACTCACCCAACAACTGAAATTCAAAATACTAACAACTACTTACAAAGCCGTCCACAACTGCCCCCAGCTACATCACTAGCCTAGTCTCCAAATACCAACCTACTCGTTATCTTCGTTCCTCTCAAGACCTTCTGCTCTCTAGCTCCCTCATCACCTCCTCCCATACTCACCTCCAGGACTTTTCCAGATCCTCTCCCATCCTTTGGAATGCCCTATCCCAATCTGTTCGATTATCTCCTACTCTGTTACCCTTTAGACTATCCCCGAAAACCCTCCTCTTCAGAGAAGCCTACCCTACCCACACCTAACAACTGTATTCTTCATTTTCTCCATCAGCTCATCTCCCACAGTCATTACCTTTTGTTCCACTTGACCCTCCCTTATAGATTGTAAGCTCTAACGATCCCGCTGTATTGATTTGTATTTTAAGTGTACTGTCTGCCCTCGTGTTGTAAAGCACTGTGCAAACTTTTGGTGCTATATAAATCCTGTATAATAATAATGACGGCATAGAAGGGACGATGAGGGTATATACAAGGGACGACGAGGGTATATACAAGGGACGACGAGGGTATATACAAGGGACGATGAGGGCATAGAAGGGACGATGAGGGCATAGAAGGGACAATGAGGGTATAGAAGGGACGATGAGGGTATATAGAAGGGACGATGAGGGTATATAGAAGGGACGATGAGGGTATATAGAAGGGACGATGAGGGTATATAGAAGGGACGATGAGGGTATATAGAAGGGACGATAAGGGTATATAGAAGGGACGATGAGGGTATAGAAGGGACGATGAGGGTATAGAAGGGACGATGAGGGTATAGAAGGGACGATGAGGGTATAGAAGGGACGATGAGGGTATAGAAGGGACGATGAGGGTATATAGAAGGGACGATGAGGGTATATAGAAGGGACGATGAGGGTATATAGAAGGGACGATGAGGGTATATAGAAGGGACGATGAGGGTATATAGAAGGGACGATGAGGGTATATAGAAGGGACGATGAGGGTATATAGAAGGGACAATGAGGGTATAGAAGGGACAATGAGTGTATAGAAGGGACAATGAGTGTATAGAAGGGACGATGAGGGTATAGAAGGGACGATGAGGGTATATAGAAGGGACGATAAGGGTATATAGAAGGGACAATGAGGGTATAGAAGGGACGATGAGGGTATATAGAAGGGACGATAAGGGTATATAGAAGGGACGATGAGGGTATAGAAGGGACAATGAGGGTATAGAAGGGACGATGAGGGTATAGAAGGGACGATGAGGGTATAGAAGGGACGATGACGGTATAGAAGGGACGATGACGGCATAGAAGGGACGATGAGGGTATAGAAGGGACGATGAGGGTATAGAAGGGACGATGAGGGTATAGAAGGGACGATGAGGGTATAGAAGGGACGATGAGGGTATAGAAGGGACGATGAGGGTATAGAAGGGACGATGAGGGTATATAGAAGGGACGATGAGGGTATATAGAAGGGACGATGAGGGTATATAGAAGGGACGATGAGGGTATATAGAAGGGACGATGAGGGTATATAGAAGGGACGATGACGGCATAGAAGGGACGATGACGGCATAGAAGGGACGATGACGGCATAGAAGGGACGATGACGGCATAGAAGGGACGATGACGGCATAGAAGGGACGATGACGGCATAGAAGGGACGATGACGGCATAGAAGGGACGATGACGGCATAGAAGGGACGATGAGGGTATAGAAGGGACGATGAGGGTATAGAAGGGACGATGACGGTATAGAAGGGACGATGACGGCATAGAAGGGACGATGAGGGTATAGAAGGGACGATGACGGCATAGAAGGGACGATGAGGGTATAGAAGGGACGATGAGGGTATAGAAGGGACGATGAGGGTATAGAAGGGACGATGAGGGTATATAGAAGGGACGATGAGGGTATATAGAAGGGACGATGAGGGTATATAGAAGGGACGATGAGGGTATATAGAAGGGACGATGACGGCATAGAAGGGACGATGACGGCATAGAAGGGACGATGACGGCATAGAAGAGACGATGACGGCATAGAAGGGACGATGACGGCATAGAAGGGACGATGACGGCATAGAAGGGACGATGAGGGTATAGAAGGGACGATGACAGTATAGAAGGGACGATGACGGTATAGAAGGGACGATGAGGGTATAGAAGGGACGATGAGGGTATAGAAGGGACGATGAGGGTATAGAAGGGACGATGAGGGTATAGAAGGGACGATGACAGTATAGAAGGGACGATGAGGGTATAGAAGGGACGATGACAGTATAGAAGGGACGATGAGGGTATAGAAGGGACGATGACAGTATAGAAGGGACGATGACGGCATAGAAGGGACGATGAGGGTATAGAAGGGACGATGACGGCATAGAAGGGACGATGACAGTATAGAAGGGACGATGAGGGTATAGAAGGGACGATGACGGTATAGAAGGGACGATGACAGTATAGAAGGGACGATGACGGCATAGAAGGGACGATGACAGTATAGAAGGGACGATGAGGGTATAGAAGGGACGATGATGGTATAGAAGGGACGATGACGGCATAGAAGGGACGATGACAGTATAGAAGGGACGATCACGGTATAGAACAGACGATCACGGTGTATTGATTTGTATTTTAAGTGTACTGTCTGCCCTCGTGTTGTAAAGCACTGTGCAAACTTTTGGTGCTATATAAATCCTGTATAATAATAATGACGGCATAGAAGGGACGATGAGGGTATATACAAGGGACGACGAGGGTATATACAAGGGACGACGAGGGTATATACAAGGGACGATGAGGGCATAGAAGGGACGATGAGGGCATAGAAGGGACGATGAGGGTATAGAAGGGACGATGACGGTATAGAAGGGACGATGAGGGTATAGAAGGGACGATGAGGGTATAGAAGGGACGATGAGGGTATAGAAGGGACGATGAGGGTATAGAAGGGACGATGAGGGTATAGAAGGGACGATGAGGGTATAGAAGGGACGATGAGGGTATAGAAGGGACGATGACGGTATAGAAGGGACGATGACGGTATAGAAGGGAAAATGAGGGTATAGAAGGGACGATGAGGGTATAGAAGGGACGATGACAGTATAGAAGGGACGATGACGGTATAGAAGGGACGATGAGGGTATAGAAGGGACGATGAGGGTATAGAAGGGACGATGACAGTATAGAAGGGAAGATGAGGGTATAGAAGGGACGATGAGGGTATAGAAGGGACGATGACGGTATAGAAGGGACGATGACGGTATAGAAGGGAAGATGAGGGTATAGAAGGGACGATGAGGGTATAGAAGGGACGATGACAGTATAGAAGGGAAGATGAGGGTATAGAAGGGACGATGAGGGTATAGAAGGGACGATGACAGTATAGAAGGGACGATGACAGTATAGAAGGGACGATGACGGTATAGAAGGGACGATCACGGTATAGAACAGACAATCACGGTATAGAACAGACAATCACGGTATATAACTATGGTATACAACTGGCGCCCTCTTTCTTGAAGTGGTCGGCTCGGGAAAGCCCGCGTTGTGGGAACACCGCCATCTTTGTGGAACATGTTCGGAGTTAGCACACAAATAAAGCATAAAACGCGATAAATAGAAAGTCATTTTACAGAGTGATCAGAAAAAGAAACACAGCGAATGGGGGATGGGGGGAGACGAGGGGAAAAGCATCTTTTAACATCAAAGGGATTTTTCAAAGGATGACTTGAAGTGGCTGAACAATTTATGAGACAGCGATAAACTTCGTCTCCGAGCAGCAATAAATTATTCACTACAAAAACATACACATGTCACATATTATAAACTATACCCGCTTCGGAGAAGGGTGGGGGGCTCTTTAAAGACTTTGTCGTACTTTGATAGAGTTTTTGTAGCGGAAGTCTGTGACTGGCATCACGGGCGCAGCTCCAGCAAAAGCCATGGAGGCCTACAGTGACTGAGGAACTACTAATCCCAGCAGTCCCTGCCTTCCCTCTCGTTCTGCAGCTGTGAGGACAGCTTCCAGATCTTGTGGGGTGACTGACCCCCAACTGGTCATAGAGAAGGCAGAGCACAGGGGGTCTTGGGGTCCACAATCCACCCAACATCTGCCTAAGTGTCCTCACATCTAATCCAGGTGAACAAAGCCCAACTCTAAGGTATTAGGTGAGCTGGGGGAGTTTGACGGAAGGTTGGGGGGTTCTAAAGGGGCAGCATTTGAGAACTGTGGACATATTAGGTGGAAGTTTGAAGAAAGAACAGAAAAATTAGGGTTAGGGTGAACACTAGAAGGTGATATAAACTCCTTAATTAGTGGTTTCTAACAATGGAGTTGTGGCCCACTTTCAGGCCACTGCCACCCTCCTCTCAGACCTTCTTCCAGCTGCTGGTCCCCTAACCTCCCACAGTGCCTCCTAGCTTCCGTAGTGCCACCTAAATTCCCATAGTGGCCTATAGAGCCCTAAGATCCCCTAACTTGCTGCAGAGCCTCCAGATTCCCACAGTTTCCAACAGTGTCCCATAGTACCTCCCAGCTTTCATAGTGCCACCTAACCTCCCATAGGTACCTGCAGTGATCCTCAACTTCCCACAGTGACCCAATGCCCCCTGATAGTCCCAAGCGTCCATAGTTCCCCCCAGTTTGCTGCAGAGCCTCCAGCTCCCCATAGTCTCCAACAGTGTCCCACAGTACTTCCCAGCTTCCATAGTGCCACCTGACCTCTCATAGTGACATGCAGTGCTCCTCAACCTTCCACCATGAGCCCAGCCCCCTTGAAAGTTCGAAACCTCAAGCAGTATCCCCTAGCTTGTTGCAGAGCCTCCAGCTTCCCATAGTTTGCAACAGTGTCCCACAATACCTCCCAACTTCCATAGTGCCACCTGACCTCCGATAGTGACATGCAGTGCTCCTCAAAATCCCACAAAGAGCACAAACCCCTGAGAATCCTAAGCCCTTCAGTGCCCCCAGCTCCCCATAGTCTCCAACAGTGTCCCACAGTACTTCCCAGCTTCCATAATGACCTGAAGTGATCCTCAATTTCCCACAGTGAGCCCAGCCCCCCAGAGGGCCATCAGCCCCCACAGTGTCCCCCCCCCCCCCGCCCACTAGGTCTATTTAGAGCCTCTAGCCCCCCATAGTCTCCATCAGTACCCCCTAGTCCCTGCAGTGCACTCCAATCATGAACAGTGCCCCTGTAAAGCCCCCAACCTCCTAGAGAGACATCCAACCTTTCTTGCACAGCTAAAATCAAGAGAAAATGAGAGAGAAAAGAGATCTATCCCTGATTAATGGGATTTTCACGGATGCATATTTCTGTCACTATGGTAAACACAGCCACAAATGAGTAAATCAAAAAATGCACAATTTATTACAAAGTGTACAAGATTAAACTAATAGTAACATTCGGTCATATATGTTTGTGACCAAAATCGATACTCAATTCCAAGAGCTTGAACAGATGCTTGTGGGTATGGATAGCCGACGCGTTTCACAGCCTAGTCTGCTGCTTCTTCGGGGCTGTCCACCATGCATCTATATCATTTTCCAAGTTGTAAAGAGATATAACATTAGTAACAAAAATACAAGATTTAAAAATCAAACTAGCAATATTAACAACATTTTATTAAAATGCTCACCGAAACATCCTGGCATTGACCGAAAAAAGTAACCGCAACATCAGAGAGCGCAGAAATGAGTCACATCCAGTGAGAATAAGGCGATTTCAGAATCACCTGTATGGTCTTGTGGAGGTCGGACCATATATGGGGATTTGATAGTTGAATCAATAATAATCTAAAAATTCAAGACATATATGTTGAGATATAAAAGCCTCATATGACGACATATATGTACCTAATAGATACAAGACTGGTTGAAAGCATGCCTTGTCCGCTGACATACTTTGATGTAACTATAAATGAGGAATAATTACCTCAACAAACAACTAGTTTGCATATGATGAGTAGCAAAAAAATCCTCCCGTATCTTAGTGTCAAACAGCAAAAAACGGGATATGAGGATCGTCAAGCAGACAGTCGTCCCACATCCCCGTAATATCACAATTAGAGGAAGTAAACTCTCCCGCTCTGATGCTTCTTTTCATTTAGCCCATTATAACAAGTCATTATCAGACTATAGCCACTGTAATCCAGCCCAAATCGCATATTACTTACTGTTTAAAGAAACTTTAAAAAACTTGTTTCCAGGGGTTAGGCAGCGCCATCCTAAGTATTGTTTTCTGAGTCCACAGTGGAGTGTATTTCCGCCCTTACATTGAGCACTTCCTGTACTGTTAACCAAGCCTCCTTCTCAATCCAACGTTTCTATGGCAACCCTGCTTCCCTGTTCATAGCCGACTTGTTTTATTTCATAGTATTTACTTGTGCCGATTGTCTAGTGTTTGCCTGTTTCAGTCTTATCAGCTTCAGCTGATAAGACTGCAGTAATGCTGTCCGATGCCCTGCTTTACACTGTATGTGAGGTCACATGGTCACATAGGGTGTAGGAGGAAGCTCTGAGTGATTATGCAGTCTCCTGGGAGTTCAGTGTTGTGTGCCGTAGGAATTCCTGATAATAAATAGACAAGTACACAGAGTGTGCCATAAATCAGGGGAGATCTGGGCATGCTCAGTGACGTCATTCTAAAGAACAAAAAGGATTACAATACTAAGCAAGTAAGGAGATATCTACAAGCCATGTTCATTGGGGTTTTTTATGCTGATTTGCATGGGACAAAGTTGTGGGGGAGGGATTACAACCACTTTAATACATTGAACTAAAAAGAAGGAGAATAGATACACCTCTAATCATCACAATACCCAGCCACCGGACAATTCTGCATACAACCAGATAACGTTCACATAGGAACCACATAAAAGTACCCAGAAGAGAGGGGTATAATGAGCTACCCGATCGGTGTCCACACAGAAGAGAGGGGTATAATGAGCTACCTGATCGGTGTCCACACAGAAGAGAGGGGTATAATGAGCTACCTGATCGGTGTCCACACAGAAGAGAGGGGTATAATGAGCTACCTGATCAGTGTCCACCAGGGGGAAGAACAAGGGCTCAACCATAAAATTCTGATGATGGCCAAAGTGCGAAATCACAGCGATCTGAGGCCGGTCCTTACTTGTCACCCAACTGTGCGTCCTGGCTGGAGGCCGAAATAAAACTCCCCTTCCCCCTATGGTCAGGCTGATCCGGTCCTCCCTAATCGCCGTGATGTACGTCCCAACAGACCGCTCATCCTGGACTGCCCTTAAATATATGGTCTTATTTATTTAAGGGCAGTTCGGATGAACGGTCTGCTAGGAAGGGGAGTTTTATTCGGCCTCCAGCCAGAACGCACAGTTGGGTGATGAGTAAGGACCGGCCTCAGATCGCGGTGCTTTCACACTTTGACCATCAGAAGTTTATGGTTGACCCCTGGTTCTTAACCCTGGTGGACACCGATCAGGTAGCTCATTATACCCCTCTCTTCTGTGTGGACACCGATCAGGTAGCTCATTATACCCCTCTCTTCTGTGTGGACACCGATCAGGTAGCTCATTATACCCCTCTCTTCTGTGTGGACACCGATCAGGTAGCTCATTATACCCCTCTCTTCTGTGTGGACACCGATCAGGTAGCTCATTATACCCCTCTCTTCTGTGTGGACACCGATCAGGTAGCTCATTATACCCCTCTCTTCTGTGTGGACACCGATCAGGTAGCTCATTATACCCCTCTCTTCTGTGTGGACACCGGTCAGGTAGCTCATTATACCCCTCTCTTCTGTGTGGACACCGATCAGGTAGCTCATTATACCCCTCTCTTCTGTGTGGACACCGATCAGGTATCTCATTATACCCCTCTCTTCTGTGTGGACACTGATCAGGTAGCTCATTATACCCCTCTCTTCTGTGTGGACACCGATCAGGTAGCTCATTATACCCCTCTCTTCTGTGTGGACACCGATCAGGTAGCTCATTATACCCCTCTCTTCTGTGTGGACACTGATCAGGTAGCTCATTATACCCCTCTCTTCTGTGTGGACACCGATCGGGTAGCTCATTATACCCCTCTCTTCTGTGTGGACACCGATCGGGTAGCTCATTATACCCCTCTCTTCTGTGTGGACACCGATCAGGTAGCTCATTATACCCCTCTCTTCTGTGTGGACACCGATCAGGTAGCTCATTATACCCCTCTCTTCTGTGTGGACACTGATCAGGTAGCTCATTATACCCCTCTCTTCTGTGTGGACACCGATCAGGTAGCTCATTATACCCCTCTCTTCTGTGTGGACATCGATCAGGTAGCTCATTATACCCCTCTCTTCTGTGTGGACACCGATCGGGTAGCTCATTATACCCCTCTCTTCTGTGTACTTTTATGTCATTCCTATGTGAACGTTATCTGGTTGTATGCAGTATTGTCCGGTGGCTGGTTATTACGATGATTAGCAGTATATCTATTCTCCTTTTTAATTCAATGTATCAATTGTGATATTACGGGGATGTGGGATGACTGTTTGGTTGACGATCCTCATATCCTGTTTTTTTTGCTGTTTGACACTAAGATACGGGAGGAGTTTTTTGCTATTGATGATAAGCAAATCATGACATCACCTTACTGTCACTGGATTAGAGCTGCAGGATTCTGGCAAAAATGAGTAAAACGATTTTTTTTGCTTAGAAGATAGATCACGATTCTCTCACGATTCTCGCGGCATAACATCATCTTTTACATTAAAACAAAAAAAATTGGGCTAACTTTACTGTTTAGTTTTTTTTTTTTCATTATTCATTGAAGTGTATTTTTTTCCCAAAAAAATTGCGTTTGAAAAACCGCTGGCCAAATACAGTGTGACATCAAATATTGCAGCAATTGCCACTTTATTCATTAGGGTCTCTGCTAAAATATATATATAAAATGTTTGGGGGGGTCCAAGTAATTTTATAGCAAAAAAAATAGATTTTAACTTAGTAGAGTTGCACCAAAAAAAAAAAAAAAAAATTCATGAAGGTTTCTAAAAAAAAAAAAAAAAAAAAATTTGGAGAAATAACTTTTTTTCTACTCACCTTAGAGGTGAGTAGAAAAAAAGTTATTTCTCCAAATTTTTTTTTTTTTTTTTTAGAAAACTTCATGAATTTTTTTTGCTAGGGGGGTCCCTCGTAATCTGCCTCCTTCAGTGCCTGAGCTTGTGACATCACATCCCCTCGGCGCAGGAAGGGCTCAGCTCCGCCCCCTCCCTCTTGTCAATCATTTGGCACACGTGACAGGTCCCAGATGATTGCGCGGCCAATCACGGCGCGCGGCGCCGCATGCGCAGTGGGTTATGCCGGCGCCACCGAACGGAGGGGGGAGACAAGCGGGGCTTTGATCCCCCTCATCGCTGGACCCTGGGACAGGTAAGTGTCTGATTATTACAAGTCAGTAGCTGCAGTATTTGTAGCTGCTGACTTTTATTTTATTTTATTTTAAATGGCAACACCACTTCAAGAAAGAAGTTTTAGAAAAAGATTTAGATTTTAGGTGGTTAAACTTCCTGCATTTACACGTTGTTGAAAATTTGGCAGACTGCCCAGATGATTTCTTTACACACAGAAGTTTATCTCTTTTTGTCTAAGAAGGAAGAGTTTGTTACAATGTTTCATATTAAAAACTTGGCAGACTGCCCGGATGTTTTCTTTTGACAGCCGAGTGAGCAGATAAGTCTCTCCACTTGTTATATGAAAGAATCACACTCTGCCATAGAGATCATCAGAGGGGTTGAATCGAGATCGCAATTTTTTTTTAATGATTAATTGTGCAGCTCTACACTGGATGCAACTCATTTCTGCACTCTCTGATGTTGCAGTTACTTTTTCGGTCAATGCCAGGACGTTTAGGTGAGCACTTTAATAAAATGTTGTTAATATTGCTAGTATGATTATTAAATCTGGTCTATTTTTGATACTAATGTTAGATCTCTTTACAACTTGGACAATGATATAAATACGTGGTGAAGAGCCCCGAAGAAGCAGAAGACTAGTCTGTGAAACGCGTCGGCTATCCATACACACAAGCATCTGTTCAAGCTCTTGGAATTGAGTATCAATTTTGGTCACAAACATATATGATTGAATGTTGCTATTATTTTAATCTTGTACACTTTGTAATAAATGATGTATTTTTTGATTTACCCCTTTGTGGTTGTGTTTAGCTTAGTGACAGAAATATGCGTTCGTGAAAATCCCATTACTCTTTGAGGGATAGATCTCTTCCCTCACTTTCTCTTGGTTTTATCTACACAACAGGGATGTGGATACAATATTCTGTCCCTGGAATCTGTCCAACAAAATGATCTACATGTACTCTGTTGTACAGCTGTCCCCAGCTCCCTCAATAAACCTCCTCCCCCTACAGGGCCACCAAGTCTGCTGTAGTGCCCCCCAACCCTCCAGAACCCCCATTCTCCGACAGCGACACCCAGCTCCATTCAGAGCCCTCAAGCATTTCAATACATATCCTGTATTCATACGTTCTGGTGTGAGTATACACAGTTCTTTAATGTTGGGTTATGGAAGGTTTTGGAAGAATTTCCTGGGCCGTGGTCTCAGTGAGGTTGAGAATCCCCGACACTGGAGGTGATCCCGTGGTCCTAGGATTCCACGTCAGGGCCTGAAGGGTCCTCAGCTCCAAAGACCCCACAACCCTGAAGAAGGGGAGCTCTGGTCCCCGAGACGTGTTGGCTGTATGTTTTCTGAGGATCGGAACTAATCATGTGTGGATCTACAATACCATGTCTTCTGAATTTCGGTACAATGGCGCTCATTACCCTCCAATGTCACCAGAGGAGGCCGACCTTCTGCTGGGCTCATAGCGAGACCTCGAAACAAAATCTCTCCTTTAGGACCAAATGCAAAATGTTCACAAGATTTCCAAATAAAACAGCAGGAAAAACAATCCGGAGTTCCATCCTGATATAAACAGAACCAGTCAGAGGAACTTACACCACATGGGCCACGTCTGCCATGGGAGGGGACGGAGGGAGCGACGTGGTATCACTTGTGACTGCCTCATGTATTGTCCTCTATTGTACCATGATGGAGTTCTGGAACCCCGGGGGGGACGGCCAGACTACAAATACTGAATGGGCTCCAAGATCATACAGATAAGAAGTGCAAAGAAAATATGGAGTCACACCGCTACAAGAACAATTCTGATTGGTCCCTGGAGGGACTTTGCACTATTAGTGGATGAACCGGCACCGTCATCCCCATACAAAGAGCGACCCAGAGAGGCGAGGACAATGTCTGTTATGTAATGGGCCCAGGTGAGGATGGACATAGAACATCCCACCGTCCACCCTGACCATGTACTCCACACAGTGACATCATCACTGACAGCTGTCATTGCACTGGCTCTGAGGGATCACATGACATCCCCGCACTGACAGCTGTCATTGTATTGGCTCAGAAGGATCACATGACATCCCCACACTGACAGCTATCATTGTATTGGCTCTGAGGGATCACATGACATCCCCACACTGACAGCTGTCATTGTATTGGCTCTGAGGGATCACATGACATCCCTGCACTGACAGTTGTCATTATATTGGCTCTGAGGGATCACATGACATCCCCGCACTGACAGCTGTCATTGTATTGGCTCAGAAGGATCACATGACATCCCCACACTGACAGCTGTCATTGTATTGGCTCTGAGGGATCACATGACATCCCCACACTGACAACTGTCATTGTATTGGCTCTGAGGGAATCACATGACATCCCTGCACTGACAGTTGTCATTATATTGGCTCTGAGGGATCACATGACATCCCCGCACTGACAGCTGTCATTGTATTGGCTCTGAGGGATCACATGACATCCCCACACTGACAGTTGTCATTGTATTGGCTCTGAGTCATCACATGACATACCCACACTGACAGCTGTCTTTGTATTGGCTCAGAAGGATCACATGACATCCCCACACTGACAGCTGTCATTGTATTGGCTCTGAGGGATCACATGACATCCCCACACTGACAGCTGTCATTGTATTGGCTCTGAGGGATCACATGACATCCCCGCACTGACAGCTGTCATTGTATTGGCTCAGAAGGATCACATGACATCCCCACACTGACAGCTGTCATTGTATTGGCTCTGAGGGATCACATGACATCCCCACACTGACAGCTGTCATTGTATTGGCTCTGAGGGATCACATGACATCCCCACACTGACAGCTGTCATTGTATTGGCTCTGAGGGAATCACATGACATCCCTGCACTGACAGTTGTCATTATATTGGCTCTGAGGGATCACATGACATCCCCGCACTGACAGCTGTCATTGTATTGGCTCTGAGGGATCACATGACATCCCCACACTGACAGTTGTCATTGTATTGGCTCTGAGTCATCACATGACATACCCACACTGACAGCTGTCTTTGTATTGGCTCAGAAGGATCACATGACATCCCCACACTGACAGCTGTCATTGTATTGGCTCTGAGGGATCACATGACATCCCCACACTGACAGCTGTCATTGTATTGGCTCTGAGGGATCACATGACATCCCCACACTGACAGCTGTCATTGTATTGGCTCTGAGGGATCACATGACATCCCCGCGCTGACAGCTGTCATTGTATTGGCTCTGAGGGATCACATGACATCCCCACACTGACAGCTGTCTTTGTATTGGCTCAGAAGGATCACATGACATCCCCACACTGACAGCTGTCATTGTATTGGCTCTGAGGGATCACATGACATCCCCACACTGACAGCTGTCATTGTATTGGCTCTGAGGGATCACATGACATCCCCACACTGACAGCTGTCATTGTATTGGCTCAGAAGGATCACATGACATCCCCGCGCTGACAGCTGTCATTTTTTTTTCTATAAATCTTTTTATTAAATTTCATAACATACAAACCAAAACACAACAAGACTTCATACACACTGAACCAAAGATATAATAATACAATTTCAAAATCCAGTATAGCAATTATTAATCCACAGAGGGAAAAAATAAATACAAAAAAAAAAAGCAGCAAACGATTTTTAAAATAAACATGAATTCCTACTTTACACAATGACCCCCACCATTTCTCATATAGGATTATACCGACGGCCCTCGTTGGCATTCAATGCTATATAAGGTTTGTGCAGCCACCATGCCCACACTTTATCATATTTACTAGTATAGTCCCTATTCATGACATCCCCTCACCGACAGCTGTCATTGTATTGCCTCCGAGGGATCACATGACATCCCCACACTGACAGCTGTCATTGTATTGGCTCTGAGGGATCACATGACATCCCCACACTGACAGCTATCATTGTATTGGCTCTGAGGGATCACATGACATCCCCGCGCTGACAGCTGTCATTGTATTGGCTCTGGGGGATCACATGACATCCCCACACTGACAGCTGTCATTGTATTGGCTCAGAAGGATCACATGACATCCCCACACTGACAGCTGTCATTGTATTGCCTCCGAGGGATCACATGACATCCCCACACTGACAGCTGTCATTGTATTGGCTCTGAGGGATCACATGACATCCCCACACTGACAGCTGTCATTGTATTGGCTCTGAGGGATCACATGACATCCCTGCACTGACAGTTGTCATTATATTGGCTCTGAGGGATCACATGACATCCCCGCACTGACAGCTGTCATTGTATTGGCTCAGAAGGATCACATGACATCCCCACACTGACAGCTGTCATTGTATTGGCTCTGAGGGATCACATGACATCCCCGCACTGACAGCTGTCATTGTATTGGCTCAGAAGGATCACATGACATCCCCGCACTGACAGCTGTCATTGTATTGGCTCAGAAGGATCACATGACATCCCCACACTGACAGCTGTCATTGTATTGGCTCTGAGGGATCACATGACATCCCCACACTGACAGCTGTCATTGTATTGGCTCTGAGGGAATCACATGACATCCCTGCACTGACAGTTGTCATTATATTGGCTCTGAGGGATCACATGACATCCCCGCACTGACAGCTGTCATTGTATTGGCTCTGAGGGATCACATGACATCCCCACACTGACAGCTGTCATTGTATTGGCTCTGAGGGATCACATGACATCCCCACACTGACAGCTGTCATTGTATTGGCTCTGAGGGATCACATGACATCCCCACACTGACAGCTGTCTTTTTTTTTTCTATAAATCTTTTTATTAAATTTCATAACAAACAAACCAAAACACAACAAGACTTCATACACACTGAACCAAAGATATAATAATACAATTTCAAAATCCAGTATAGCAATTATTAATCCACAGAGGGAAAAAATAAATACAAAAAAAAAAAAGCAGCAAACGATTTTTAAAATAAACATGAATTCCTACTTTACACAATGACCCCCACCATTTCTCATATAGGATTATACCGACGGCCCTCGTTGGCATTCAATGCTATATAAGGTTTGTGCAGCAACTTTGCCCACACTTTATCATATTTACTAGTATAGTCCCTATTCATGACATCCCCTCACCGACAGCTGTCATTGTATTGCCTCCGAGGGATCACATGACATCCCCACACTGACAGCTGTTATTGTATTGGCTCTGAGCTATCACATGACATCCTCGCACTGACAGCTGTTCTTGTATTGGCTCTGAGGGATCACATGACATCCCCACACTGACAGCTGACATTATTAGCTCTGGGCGATCACATGACATCCCCACACTGACAGCTGTCATTGTATCAGCTCAGAGGGATCACATGACATCCCCACACTGACAGCTGTCATTGTATCAGCTCAGAGGGATCACATGACATCCCCACACTGACAGCGGACATTATTAGCTCTGGGCGATCACATGACATCCCCACACTGACAGCTGTCATTGTATCAGCTCAGAGGGATCACATGACATCCCCACACTGACAGCTGTCATTGTATTGGCTCTGAGTGATCACATGACATCCCCGCACTGACAGCTGTCATTGTATCAGCTCAGAGGGATCACATGACATCCCCACACTGACAGCTGTCATTGCAATGGCTCTGAGTGATCACATGACATCCCCGCACTGACAGCTGTCATTATATTGGCTCTGAGCGATCACATGACATCCCCACACTGACAGCTGTCATTGCATTGGCTCTGAGCGATCACATGACATCCCCAGCTTTCACTGGGCTCCAAATGACCACGTAACATTACATCACAGGCTTTCATCACATATCAGATGACATCATTATACTGCTATTAGCAGATTGCTTCTGAGTGATCATGTGACATCAACAAACTTCCTGCCTTCCCTGCATTGGTGGAGAAAACACATGACATCATCACACTGCCAACATTCACTGCACCAGTTATATCTGATCACCCGATGATGTCATAGTGATCCCTTCTCTCCAATAGTCGGGGACACTCAGATTTCAGTCACAGGAAAGGCACAGCCTGCTTCTTACCGGGTCGGCGTGGAGGAGTTCACCGGCTCCTTCCTTAATGAAGTCTTCAAGGCCTCCTCAGATCCCCGTCCCCTGAGCTCCAGTTCCCCCAGGACCCAGTCCGGTAATCCCCCGGGGGCAGCACTGGGGATCCGGGCAGAAATGGGCTCATCGAAGTAGATGGACTGTGGAGAAAGACAGATCACACTTCATTAATATTATTATAGAGGATTTATAGAATGCCAACAGTCTGCACAGCTCGGTACATTATCAGTCAGTATGACAGGATACTGCAACCACCAATAGAGAGCCAAGTGGGGGGTCTGCCAGGTATAGAGAGACCAATGGGACCAATGGGAAGAGCAGTGAGCCAATCCTATGTACATACTGTACACTGTACTGCTGGCCGGCAGGATAGTCCGGACTCAGAGCTGGAACTCTGCAAGGAATTACACTTCCTGTGGAAATCAATATTCTAATCATTCTAATCCATGTAATCCTTTTCAAAGACTAAAAAAAAACACATTTTGAATGGGGCAAGGAAAGTTTAGAGCCCCTGTCAGGTTTCTATTTCTGTATGAGATTCACCCCAATATTTGCCCTGGTAATAAGAAACAAAACATTTAACGTTGTCACCAGAGAAGAAAGTGAGGGGAGGATGTTGCATGGGGACAATCTACATCTACATGGGGACATCTGCCCACCTACATGGTATGTTTCAGGATGATGAACCATATACGTGGGCAGAGGTCTCAGGGGGATATACCATGTAGGTGGGTAGATGCCTCAGGGGGACACACCATGTAGGTGGGTAGATGTCTCAGGGGGACACACCATGTAGGTGGGTAGATGTCTCAGGGTGACACACCATGTAGGTGGACAGAGGTCTCAGGGTGACACACCATGTAGGTGGACAGAGGTCTCAGGGTGACATACCATGTAGGTGGGTAGATGCCTCAGGGGGACATACCATGTAGGTGGGTGGATGCCTCAGGGGGACATACCATGTAGGTGGGTGGATGCCTCAGGGGGACATACCATGTAGGTGGGTGGATGCCTCAGGGGGACATACCATGTAGGTGGGGGGAGGTCTCAGGGGGACATACCATGTAGGTGGGCGGAGGTCTCAGGGGGACATACCATGTAGGTGGGCGGAGGTCTCAGGGGGACATACCATGTAGGTGGGGGGAGGTCTCAGGGGGACATACCATGTAGGTGGGCGGAGGTCTCAGGGGGACATACCATGTAGGTGGGCGGAGGTCTCAGGGGGACATACCATGTAGGTGGGCGGAGGTCTCAGGGGGACATACCATGTAGGTGGGCGGAGGTCTCAGGGGGACATACCATGTAGGTGGGCGGAGGTCTCAGGGGGACATACCATGTAGGTGGGCGGAGGTCTCAGGGGGACATACCATGTAGGTGGGCGGAGGTCTCAGGGGGACATACCATGTAGGTGGGCGGAGGTCTCAGGGGGACATACCATGTAGGTGGGCGGAGGTCTCAGGGGGACATACCATGTAGGTGGGCGGAGGTCTCAGGGGGACATACCATGTAGGTGGGCAGAGGTCTCAGGGGGACATACCATGTAGGTGGGCAGAGGTCTCAGGGGGACATACCATGTAGGTGGGCAGAGGTCTCAGGGGGACATACCATGTAGGTGGGCAGAGGTCTCAGGGGGACATACCATGTAGGTGGGCAGAGGTCTCAGGGGGACATACCATGTAGGTGGGCAGAGGTCTCAGGGGGACATACCATGTAGGTGGGCAGAGGTCTCAGGGGGACATACCATGTAGGTGGGCAGAGGTCTCAGGGGGACATACCATGTAGGTGGGCAGAGGTCTCAGGGGGACATACCATGTAGGTGGGCAGAGGTCTCAGGGGGACATACCATGTAGGTGGGCAGAGGTCTCAGGGGGACATACCATGTAGGTGGGCAGAGGTCTCAGGGGGACATACCATGTAGGTGGGCAGAGGTCTCAGGGGGACATACCATGTAGGTGGGCAGAGGTCTCAGGGGGACATACCATGTAGGTGGGCAGAGGTCTCAGGGGGACATACCATGTAGGTGGGCAGAGGTCTCAGGGGGACATACCATGTAGGTGGGCAGAGGTCTCAGGGGGACATACCATGTAGGTGGGCAGAGGTCTCAGGGGGACATACCATGTAGGTGGGCAGAGGTCTCAGGGGGACATACCATGTAGGTGGGCAGAGGTCTCAGGGGGACATACCATGTAGGTGGGCAGAGGTCTCAGGGGGACATACCATGTAGGTGGGCAGAGGTCTCAGGGGGACATACCATGTAGGTGGGCAGAGGTCTCAGGGGGACATACCATGTAGGTGGGCAGAGGTCTCAGGGGGACATACCATGTAGGTGGGCAGAGGTCTCAGGGTGGACATACCATGTAGGTGGGCAGAGGTCTCAGGGTGATATACCATGTAGGTGGGCAGAGGTCTCAGGGTGACATACCATGTAGGTGGGCAGAGGTCTCAGGGGGACATACCATGTAGGTGGGCAGAGGTCTCAGGGGGACATACCATGTAGGTGGGCAGAGGTCTCAGGGGGACATACCATGTAGGTGGGCAGAGGTCTCAGGGGGACATACCATGTAGGTGGGCAGAGGTCTCAGGGTGGACATACCATGTAGGTGGGCAGAGGTCTCAGGGTGATATACCATGTAGGTGGGCAGAGGTCTCAGGGTGACATACCATGTAGGTGGGCAGAGGTCTCAGGGGGACACACCATGTAGGTGGGCAGAGGTCTCAGGGGGACACACCATGTAGGTGGGCAGAGGTCTCAGGGGGACACACCATGTAGGTAGGCAGAGGTCTCAGGGTGAGATACTATGTGCGTTCATTGTGCGGAGGGCGACTTACCATGTAGGTGGGTAGAGGTTTCAGGGTGCCATCCTCGGGTTGACTAGTGAAGGGCCCCTCCAGCTCACCACGTTTCAGCATGTGGAGGAGAAGTTTGGCATACAGGTTCCTGTTCTTCCTGCCGGTAATCCCGGTCCCTGCCCCCGAGGGGTCACACAGCTTCTTGATCCACAAGGCACATCGCTGGCGCTCTGAAGAACAGAAATAATCGTCATTTCTTATTTCACATCTGTCTATACTGTATATCATCATATGGATGGAGTATACAGAGCCTTGAAAAAGTATTTATACCCCTTTAAATTCCCACATTTTCTCATGTTACAACCAAAACCATAAATGTATTTTATTGGGATTTTATGTGATGGACCAACACAAAGTGTCACATAATTGTGAAGTGGAAGGAAAATGATAAATGATACAAATAAATATGTGAAAAGTGTGTGGGGGGGGAGGGGCATTTGTATGGCGCCCCCTTTACTCTGATGAAACCCTCAGAGGGTTGTTAGAGAAGCTTAGTGAACAAACAGCATCATGAAGGCCAAGGAACACACCAGGCAGGTCAGGGATGAAGTTGTGGAGAAGTATAAAGCAGGGTTGGGTTATAATAAAATCTCCTGAGCTTTGACCATCTCACGGAGCTCTGTTCAATCCATCATCGGAAAATGGAAAGAGCATGGCACAACCGCAAACCTACCAAGACATGGCCGTCCACCTAAACTGACCGGGCCGGGCAAGGAGAGCATTCATCAGAGAAGAGCCAAGAGGTCCATGGTAACTCTGGAGGAGCTGCAGAGATCCACAGCTCAGGGGGGAGAATCTGTCCACAGGACAACTATTAGTCGTCTCCCCACAAATCTGCCCTTTATGGAAGAGTGACAAGAAGAAAGACATTGGAGAAAGAAAGTCATAAGAAGTCCTGTTTGTAGTTTGTGAGAAGCCATGTGGGGGAGGGGGCAGCAAACATGTGGAAGAAGGTGATCTGGTCAGAGGAGACCAAAATTCTACTTTATGGCCTAAAAGCAAAACGCTATGTGTGGGGAAAACTAACACCGCCCATCCCCCGAACACACCATCCCCACCGTGAGACATGGTGGTGGCAGCATCATGTGGTGGGGATGGTTTTCTTCAGCAGGGACAGGGAAGCTGGTCAGAGTTGATGGGAAGATGGATGGAGACAAATACAGGACAATCTTAGAAGAAAACCTGTTAGAGTCGGCAAAAGACTTGAGACCGGGGCGGAGGTTCCCCTTCCAGCAGGACAACGACCCGAAACATCCAGCCAGAGCTACAATGGAATGGTTTACATCAAAGCATATTCATGTGTTAGAATGGCCCAGTCACAGTCCAGACCTAAATCCCATTGAGAATCTGTGGCAAGACTTGAAAATTGCTGATCACAGACGCTCTCCATCCAATCTGACAGAGCTTGAGATATTTTACAAAGAAGAAGAATGGGCAGAAATGTCCTCTCTAGATGGGCAAAGCTGGTAGAGACACCCCCAAAAAGACTTGTAGAGAAAGGGGGTTCTACAAAGTATTGACTCCGGGGGGCGCCATACAAATGCCCCTCCCCCACACTTTTCACATATTTATTTGTATCATTTATCATTTTCCTTCCACTTCACAATTATGTGACACTTTGTGTTGGTCCATCACATGAACTCCCAATAAAATACATTTATGGTTTTTTTTGTAACAAAATGTGGGGAATGTCGGGGGGTATGAATACTTTTTCATGGTGATGTAACTTTGAGGCTGGGATCACATCTAATACCACATGCGGCTCACAGCAGGGGGTCCGGTGTGCCCCAGTTTAGAGTCTCAGGTCTGATATCAGCATCGATTTTTGGCTGAATTTGGACCCGAAACGGACCAAAAAGACGCACAGGAGGACCCCCCCCCCCCCCCCCCCCCCCGGGAGAACTCACAGCGGAGATATGTGAAGCGGCTCCATAGAGAGCCAATCAAAGTCTCTCGCTATTGCGGATTGGATGCGGATTCTTCTCAGTAGTGTGAACCCGGCTTCAATCTGCAGCAAGAATATCTACTGCTGGGATAAAACATCCAATAACTGAGCCCAGCCTGCCCCCTGCTGCCCGACATCTGCATAGCAGAGAAGTAGTAGCAGATCTATCGGTCTACGTTCAGCTTTGGGGCGAGTAGAACGGCAGCACACTAGGCGGTGGTGGAGGCAATTCCACCCATAAATAGCCCCTCTGCCCTCCTACAAGAGGAAAAATAGGGTTTGGACGACATTTAGGGCTCATGTACATCGGGGGGCCGAAAACATCCTTCTTACAGGCGTCTAACAATTTTCTAATTGCCTCTAAACGCCCCTCTATTTTAGCCTATGGGGGGAGAGGGGAGGGGGGGTATTTACTAAAGCTGGTGCATCTGTGCATGGGAGCCAATCAGCTTCCAGCTTTTATTGTCAAAGCTTCATTGAAGAATCTGAAGTTAGAAGCTGTTTGGTGGCCATGCAGAGCCGCACCGGATTCTGAGTGCTCCAGGTTTAGTACATCACCCCCCCTCCCCCTCCCGTGTGCCCATGCACAAACGCACGCACACACACACAGACACACAAGCACACACACACAAGCACGCACGCACACACACAGACACACAAGCACGCACGCACACACACACACAGACACACAAGCACGCACGCACACACACACACAGACACACAAGCACGCATGCACATAGACACACGCATACACATGCACAGAAGCATGCACGTACACACACACACACACACACAAGCACGCACACAGATACACGCATACACACAAGCACGCATGCACATAGACACACAAGCACGCACGCACAGACACACAAGCACGCATGCACATAGACACACAAGCACGCACGCACAGACACACGCACACAGACATGCACACAAACACACGCATACACACGCACAGAAGCATGCACGCACGCACACACACACAGACACACGCATACACACGCACAGAAGCATGCACACACGCACACACACACACAAGCACGCATTCACAGACGCACACAGACACAGACACACACGCACACACACACACGCACACAGACATGCACACACGCACACACGGGTGTTTACAAGCATTTTAGGCCCATTTCACACTTGTGCAACCTGAAAGTCGCACGACTTGAAGCAGTGCCTGTCTATGGACCTCGAGTTGCATGAAGCTCGCACCATAGTAGTGTGGGGACTGCGCTGAAGTCGCACAGATATGAACGGTACTCATTGGAAATCATGAGGGGGTGACCTATAATGCGACGTCGCAGGACAAGTTGCACAAGTGTGATAAAGGCAGAAAACAATCCCCACATTGGCTGTAAAAAAAAAAAAAAAAAAAACTACTAAGTGCCTGTAAACGTGTCTTATGCCCCATACACACGATCGGACATTCCGACCACAAAATCCGTTGGATTTTTTCAGACGGATTTAATCTGAAACTGGTGTTGCATACACACGGGTCGGACAAAGTTGTTGGAAAATCCGATCGTTCGGAACGTGATGACGCTCATTGCGTACGACAGGACTACATAGAGACTAGTAGCCAATAACTTTGGTCTCGTAATTTGATCTGAGCATGCGTGGCACTTTGTCCGATCGGAATTCTCTACAAACGATCGGAAAAAGTGCGATCTGATTTTTTTTGTCGGAAACATTTTAGATCCTGCTCTCCAATTTTTTCCGACAGGAAAAAGTCCGATAGAGCCCACACACACGATCGGATTTTCCGACAACATAATCCGATCGGACCTTTTCCATGGGAATTTCTGACCGTGTGTACGGGGCATAAGACTCCGTTCACATCGAGCAACCGCAGAGTGCCGGCTTCTCTTGCTGCGTTTTTACGGTTGGATATATTTTTATTATCTCTTTCTGCGTTTTTAGGTGCTCATTTTTTTTTTTTTGGGCCAGGAATTTGGAGCAGAACAATACATTTGAAGAGGCAGCTCTCTGCTCCAAACCACGAGCCAAAGTAATTCCCGTACTTTTTTTTTTAATCGGACGCGGTTTTGGCATTTTTTGCGCATTTTGCTGCACGACAAAAACGCCCGTTCCGCGCGTTTCGGGGGGGGGGGCTATTAACAAGAGAAGCACCCAAAATACACGTCGCTCCTTTTTCAGATGATTTTATTGCGCACCGGTGATTCTGGAAAGCCCAGATGGGCGGAGCCTACAGGCTAAGAGCGCTTATCGCTTGAGTGTTCATTTATTACAATTGATACATTTCTGCCACTTTTTGTTCAAATGTAACAATCAGTCATTTTTCCTAGAAAATTCCTCAGAACTCCCAAACACTTTTTTTTTTTAACCACTTCAATACCGGGGGGGGCACTTAAACACCTTCCTGCCCAGACCAATTTTCAGCTTTCAGCGCTGTCGCACTTTGAATGACAATTGCGCGGTCGTGCTACACTGTACCCAAATTAAATTTTTATCATTTTTTCCCCACAAATAGAGCTTTCTTTTGGTGGTATTTGATCACCTCTACGGTTTTCATTTTTTGCTAAACAAATAAAAAAATACAGAAAATTTTGAAAAAAAAAAAGGTTTTTTTTTGTTTCAGTTTCAAAACTTTGCAAATAAGTACGTTTTCTCCTTCACTGATGGGCACTGATGGGGCTTCACTGATGGGCAATGATTAGGCGGCACTGATGGGCACCAATGAAGTGGCACCAATGAAGTGGCACTGATGAGGCGGCATTGATGGACACCGATATGTGGCACTGATAGGCGGCACTGATGGGTGGCACTGATGGGCGGCACGGATTGGCATGGATAGGTGGCACAGGTGGGCATGGGTTAGGCGGCACAGGTGGGCATGGATAGGCGGCACAGGTGGGCATGGATAGGCGGCACAGGTGGGCATGGGTAGGCGGCACAGGTGGGCATGGGTAGGCACTGATAGGCGGCACAGATGGGAACTGATAGGCGCCATTGTATTATAATATATTGTACTAATGGATGCCAATCAGTGCCAATCAATAATGCATGCCAATCAGTGATGCCCATTGTGGACACTGATTGGCATCCATTATGGGCACTGATTGGCATCCATTGTGCCACTGATTGGAATCCCTGGTGGTCTAGGGTGGCATACCTTGTCCTTGGCATCCCTGGTGGTCTGGTGGCGTCCCTGGTGGTCCAGTGTTGGCATCCTTGGGGGGGGCTGTGCTGATAATCGATCAGCACAGACCCCCCCTGTCAGAGGAGCAGCCGATCGGCTCTCCTCTACTCACATCTGACAGACGCGAGTGAGGGAAAGCCGATCACCGGCTTTTCCTATTTACACTGTGATCAGCCGTGATTGGACACGGCTGATCACGTGGTAAAGAGTCTCCGTCGGAGACTCTTTACCGAGATCGTAGTTGCCGGGTGTCAGATTGACACCCCGCAACAACGATCGCCGCGATGCGCGCCCCCGGGGGCGCGCAGCGGCTCATAATCCTGATCACGTCATATGACGTCCGGTCAGGATTATGAAACCACTTTGCCGCCGTCTATTTGCTATAGGGCGGGCGGCAAGTGGTTAAAGCAGAGGCCCCAGTGCAGTGATGGTGAACCTCGGCACCCCGGATGTCTTGGAACTACATTTCCCATGATGCTCAGCTACACTGCAAAGTGCAGGAGGATCATGGGAAATGTAGTTCCAAAACCTCTGAGGAGCCGAGGTTCCTCCATCATTGTCCTAGAGCAGAGATGTCCGAACTACGGCCCTCCATCTGCCACAGGACTACAAGTCCCATAACTCTGACCTTCACAGACATGACTGGGCATGATGGGAATTGTAGTTCCTGAACAGCTGGAGGGCCGTAGTTTGGAGACCCCTCATCTAGAGCTGGGGTGTCAAACTGGCGGCCCCCTCCAGCTGTTGTGGAACTACAAGTCCCATCATGCCTCTGCCTGTGAGAGTCACGCTTGTAGCCTTCAGTACTTGCAATGCCTCATGGGACTTGTAGTTCCACAACAGCTGGAGGGGCCGTAGTTTGGAGACCCCTCTGCTCTGGAGGATAAATTGGTGGGTTTTACAATTTTTTATGTCACACGGTATTTGCGCCGTGGTTTTTCAAACGTAATTTTAAAAAAACGCACAAAAGCACCGTATAATCGCCAACCGATTGGTAAAATATAAAAGATGACGTTACGCCGAGTAAATAGACACCATACATGTCACACTTTAAAGCTGCAGAAGCACTCCTGCCATGGAGGCGGATGATGTTACAGTCCTTGGAAAAAGTATTCATACCCCTTGACATTCCCCACATGTTGTCATGTTACACCCAACAGATGTCCTGTGTTTTTCTGTTGCACTTTCACTTCCACATACAGGCCTGCACAGCAAATGAAGCAGCACAGCGATGAGCCCATCACCCAGTCACTCTGATCTCTCCTCCTATCAGTAGTGATTGGTTCTTTGTGCTGATTCTCCCCCCCAAGTCAGAGCTCTGCTGTACAGACAAGAGGCCGACACACCAGGTCACATTCTGGGTCCTGCACTGCTTGTATGTAAGAAAAGAATCGATGACATCATAATGACCTCAGCGTTGCAAAAAAGAGACCAGTTTTCATCTGCCCGGATGGCAATTTTCTAGGCTGATGTCACACAAGTGACTCTGCAGGGACCACAGAAGAGTTCTCAGGACTGCAGATCTCCTGCAGCTTCTTTGCAGCCACTTCCTGTCTACACCAGAGGTGACTGGGTGGCCATTCCTCTGGGCGGGTTCCCTGATGGTGACACCGGTGTAATGTCTGCTGACATGTGTGGTCTGTATTGGAGGCCCGGGTGACAACGCAGGAGACGGGGACACAGCGGTGTCACCCGACAACAGGAAGTGCCGGAACAAAGATCTTTAATGATTGGAGGACAGAAAATACAGAGGAGGTGACAGAAATCCCTTACCCATCCTCTGGGGGCGCTTCAACACGTACGGCTTCATATCCACCAGATAATGGTCAAACTCCGAGTCCAGGCTCTCCCAGGCATCCTCCTGATTGGTCATCTCCCCCTGGAGGGCGGGACAGAACTCAGTCATGTGACCAGAGGAAAGAAAAATATATATATACACTGAGACGTGGGCCCTCCCCCGCACTGTCTCCTGGATAATGACTTCATCACCCCCATCTTCTCTAGAGCTCTCCTCTCCTCCCCTCTCCAGCACTCTCCTCTCCTCAGAAGTCTCCTCTCCAGCACTCTCCTCCTCAGCACTCTCCTCTCCTCCCCTCTCCAGCACTCCCCTCCTCAGCACTCCCCTCCTCAGCACTCTCCTCCCCACCACTCTCCTCCTCACCACCACTCTCTTCCCCAGCACTCTCCTCCTCAGCACTCCACTCTCCAGCACTCCCCTCCTCAGCACTCCCCTCCTCAGCACTCTCCTCCCCACCACTCTCCTCCTCACCACCACTCTCTTCCCCACCACTCTCCTCCCCAGCACTCTCCTCCTCAGCACTCCACTCTCCAGCACTATCCTCTTCTCTCCAACACTCCCCTCCTCAGAACTCCACTCGCCTCTACAACACGCTCCTCTCCTGTACCTTTCTCTCCTCTCTTGCACTCTCCTCTCCTGCATTATTCTCTCCTACACTCTCCAGCACTCTCTTCTTCAGGACTCTCCTCTCATGCACTCTCCTCTCCAGCACTGTCTCCACTCAAAACTGCACTCTCCTCTCCTGTACTTTTCTCTCCTCTCTTGCACTCCCCTCCCCTGCACTCTCCTCTCTTGCACTCCCCACCCCTGCACTCTCCTCTCCTCTCCTGGGCACAGATCATACAAGGTCTCTTCTCTCACTCACCGGCTCTCTGTGGTTCTCTCAGGTTTGAACAGCTCAGTGACGTATATCCGGCAACCGCCGCCCGGTCCCCATGGCAACCAAACACGCTTCTCTGCCGGTCGGAATACATGCGGCGTTCTTCTACTGCCCTCTCTGGCTGCTTCCGGGTACTGCATCATGGAAGAAAATATTATTGCAGAGAACGGAGATCGGCGGCACTCTGCTGTCCTCTATGGCGACATTGTGGTACTGCACCGTGCAATGTACGGGATATGGAACTAAAAGAAGAGGTGTGAGCGGTGCTCTGCTGCCCTATTGTGGCCATAATGCGATGATTAGAATGGGGAACCAAGACAAGAGATGGGAGGTACTCAGATGCCCTCTGTGGCCTTTTGTGGTACTGCACCAAAACGTTATATGAATTCGGAACAGAAATTATGGGTGGAGAGGAACTCTGCTGCCCTCTTTTGCCCTCTTTGGGGTACTGCATGATACCATGATTAGACTAGGAAGGCAGAGACACAAACTACTGCAGGAAATGTCACCATTGTGGGAGGGGCAGAGACACAAACTACTGCAGGAAATCTCCCCATTGTGGGAGGGGCAGAGACACAAACTACTGCAGGAAATCTCCCCATTGTGGGCGGGGCAGAGACACAAACTACTGCAGGAAAATCTCCCCATTGTGGGAGGGGCAGAGACACAAACTACTGCAGGGAAATCTCCCCATTGTGGGCGGGGCAGAGACACAAACTACTACAGGAAATCTCCCCATTGTGGGAGGGGCAGAGACACAAACTACTGCAGGAAATGTCACCATTGTGGGAGGGGCAGAGACACAAACTACTGCAGTGAATCTCCCCATTGTGGGAGGGGCAGAGACACAAACTACTGCAGGAAATCTCCCCATTGTGGGAGGGGCAGAGACACAAACTACTGCAGGAAATCTCATCATTGGGGGAGGGGCAGAGACACAAACTACTGCAGAAAATCTCCCCATTGTGGGAGGGGCAGAGACACAAACTACTGCAGGAAATCTCCTCATTGTGGGAGGGGCAGAGACACAAACTACTGCAGAAAATCTCCCCATTGTGGGAGGGGCAGAGACACAAACTACTGCAGGAAATGTCACCATTGTGGGAGGGGCAGAGACACAAACTACTGCAGGAAATCTCCTCATTGTGGGAGGGGCAGAGACACAAACTACTGCAGGGAAATCTCCCCATTGTGGGCGGGGCAGAGACACAAACTACTGCAGGAAATCTCCCCATTGTGGGAGGGGCAGAGACACAAACTACTGCAGGAAATCTCCCCATTGTGGGAGGGGCAGAGACACAAACTACTGCAGGAAATCTCCTCATTGTGGGTGGGGCAGAGACACAAACTACTGCAGGAAATGTCATCATTGTGGGAGGGGCAGAGGCACAAACTACTGCAGGGAAATCTCCCCATTGTGGGAGGGGCAGAGACACAAACTACTGCAGGGAAATCTCCCCATTGCGGGAGGGGCAGAGACACAAACTACTGGAGGAAATCTCCCCATTGTGGGAGGGGCAAAGACACAAACTACTGCAGGAAATCTCCTCATTGTGGGAGGGGCAGAGACACAAACTACTGCAGGGAAATCTCCCCATTGTGGGAGGGGCAGAGGCACAAACTACTGCAGGGAAATCTCCCCATTGTGGGCGGGGCAGAGACACAAACTACTGCAGGAAATGTCATCATTGTGGGAGGGGCAGAGGCACAAACTACTGCAGGGAAATCTCCCCATTGTGGGAGGGGCAGAGACACAAACTACTGCAGGGAAATCTCCCCATTGCGGGAGGGGCAGAGACACAAACTACTGGAGGAAATCTCCCCATTGTGGGAGGGGCAAAGACACAAACTACTGCAGGAAATCTCCTCATTGTGGGAGGGGCAGAGACACAAACTACTGCAGGGAAATCTCCCCATTGTGGGAGGGGCAGAGGCACAAACTACTGCAGGGAAATCTCCCCATTGTGGGCGGGGCAGAGACACAAACTACTGCAGGAAATCTCCCCATTGTGGGAGGGGCAGAGACACAAACTACTGCAGGAAATCTCCTCATTGTGGGAGGGGCAGAGACACAAACTACTGCAGGAAATCTCCCCATTGTGGGAGGGGCAGAGACACAAGGTACTGCAGGAAATCTCCCCATTGTGGGAGGGGCAGAGACACAAACTACTGCAGGAAATATCACCATTGTGGGAGGGGCAGAGACACAAGGTACTGCAGGAAATATCCCCATTGTGGGAGGGGCAGAGACACAAACCACTGCAGAAAATATCACCATTGTGGGAGGGGCAGAGACACAAACTACTGCAGGAAATGTCCCCATTGTGGGAGGGGCAGAGACACAAACTACTGCAGGAAATCTCCCCATTGTGGGAGGGGCAGAGACACAAACTACTGCAGGAAATCTCCCCATTGTGGGAGGGGCAGAGACACAAACTACTGCAGGAAATCGCCCCATTGTGGGAGGGGCAGAGACACAAACTACTGCAGGAAATCTCCCCATTGTGGGAGGGGCAGAGACACAAACTACTGCAGGAAATCTCCTCATTGTGGGAGGGGCAGAGACACAAACTACTGCAGGAAATCTCCCTATTGTGAGAGGGGCAGAGACACAAGGTACTGGAGGGAATCTCCCCATTGTGGGAGGGGCAGAGACACAAACTACTGCAGGAAATCTCCCCATTGTGGGAGGGGCAGAGACACAAACTACTGCAGGAAATCTCCCCATTGTGGGAGGGGCAGAGACACAAACTACTGCAGGAAATCTCCCCATTGTGGGAGGGGCAGAGACACAAACTACTGCAGGAAATCTCCCCATTGTGGGAGGGGCAGAGACACAAACTACTGCAGGAAATCTCCCCATTGTGGGAGGGGCAGAGACACAAACTACTGCAGGAAATCTCCCCATTGTGGGAGGGGCAGAGACACAAACTACTGCAGGAAATCTCCTCATTGTGGGAGGGGCAGAGACACAAACTACTGGAGGAAATATCCACATTGTGGAAGGGGCAGAGACACAAACTACTGCAGGAAATCTCCCCATTGTGGGAGGGGCAGAGACACAAACTACTGCAGGAAATCTCTCCATTGTGGGAGGGGCAGAGACACAAACTACTGGAGGAAATATCCACATTGTGGAAGGGGCAGAGACACAAACTACTGCAGGAAATCTCCCCATTGTGGGAGGGGCAGAGACACAAACTACTGCAGGAAATCTCCCCATTGTGGGAGGGGCAGAGACACAAACTACTGGGGGAAATCTCCTCATTGTGGGAGGGGCTGAGACACAAACTACTGCAGGGAAATCTCCCCATTGTGGGAGGGGCAGAGACACAAACTACTGCAGGGAAATCTCCCCATTGCGGGAGGGGCAGAGACACAAACTACTGGAGGAAATCTCCCCATTGTGGGAGGGGCAAAGACACAAACTACTGCAGGAAATCTCCTCATTGTGGGAGGGGCAGAGACACAAACTACTGCAGGAAATCTCCCCATTGTGGGAAGGGCAGAGACACAAACTACTGCAGGAAATCTCCCCATTGTGGGAGGGGCAGAGACACAAACCACTGCAGGAAATCTCCCCATTGTGGGAGGGGCAGAGACACAAACCACTGCAGGAAATCTCCCTATTGTGGGAGGGGCAGAGACACAAACTACTGCAGGGAAATCTCCCCATTGTGGGAGGGGCAGAGACACAAACTACTGCAGGAAATCTCCCCATTGTGGGAGGGGCAGAGACACAAACTACTGCAGGAAATCTCCCCATTGTGGGAGGGGCAGAGACACAAACTACTTCAGGAAATCTCCCCATTGTGGGAGGGGCAGAGACACAAACTACTGCAGGAAATCTCCCCATTGTGGGAGGGGCAGAGACACAAACTACTGCAGGAAAATCTCCCCATTGCGGGAGGGGCAGAGACACAAACTACTGCAGGAAATCTCCACATTGTGGGAGGGGCAGAGACACAAACTACTGCAGGAAATCTCCACATTGTGGGAGGGGCAGAGACACAAACTACTGCAGGAAATCTCCCCATTGTGGGAGGGGCAGAGACACAAACTACTGCAGGAAAATCTCCCCATTGTGGGAGGGGCAGAGACACAAACTACTGCAGGAAATCTCCCCATTGTGGGAGGGGCAGAGACACAAACTACTGCAGGAAATCTCCACATTGTGGGAGGGGCAGAGACACAAACTACTGCAGGAAAATCTCCTCATTGTGGGAGGGGCAGAGACACAAACTACTGCAGGGAAATCTCCCCATTGTGGGAGGGGCAGAGACACAAACTACTGCAGGAAATCTCCCCATTGTGGGAGGGGCAGAGACACAAACCACTGCAGGAAATCTCCCCATTGTGGGAGGGGCAGAGACACAAACTACTGCAGGAAAATCTCCCCATTGTGGGAGGGGCAGAGACACAAACTACTGCAGGAAATCTCCACATTGTGGGAGGGGCAGAGACACAAACTACTGCAGGAAATCTCCCCATTGTGGGAGGGGCAGAGACACAAACTACTGCAGGAAATCTCCACATGGTGGGAGGGGCAGAGACACAAACTACTGCAGGAAATCTCCACATTGTGGGAGGGGCAGAGACACAAACTACTGCAGGAAATCTCCCCATTGTGGGAGGGGCAGAGACACAAACTACTGCAGGAAATCTCCCCATTGTGGGAGGGGCAGAGACACAAACTACTGCAGGAAATCTCCCCATTGTGGGAGGGGCAGAGACACAAACTACTGCAGGAAATCTCCACATTGTGGGAGGGGCAGAGACACAAACTACTGCAGGAAAATCTCCCCATTGTGGGAGGGGCAGAGACACAAACTACTGCAGGAAATCTCCACATTGTGGGAGGGGCAGAGACACAAACTACTGCAGGAAATCTCCCCATTGTGGGAGGGGCAGAGACACAAACTACTGCAGGAAAATCTCCCCATTGTGGGAGGGGCAGAGACACAAACTACTGCAGGAAATCTCCACATTGTGGGAGGGGCAGAGACACAAACTACTGGAGGAAATCTCACCATTGTGGGAGGGGCAGAGACACAAACTACTGCAGGAAATCTCCACATTGTGGGAGGGGCAGAGACACAAACTACTGCAGGAAATCTCCCCATTGTGGGAGGGGCAGAGACACAAACTACTGCAGGAAATCTCCCCATTGTGGGAGGGGCAGAGACACAAACTACTGCAGGAAATCTCCCCATTGTGGGAGGGGCAGAGACACAAACTACTGCAGGAAATCTCCTCATTGTGGGTGGGGCAGAGACACAAACTACTGCAGGAAATGTCATCATTGTGGGAGGGGCAGAGACACAAACTACTGCAGGGAAATCTCCCCATTGCGGGAGGGGCAGAGACACAAACTACTGGAGGAAATCTCCCCATTGTGGGAGGGGCAAAGACACAAACTACTGCAGGAAATCTCCTCATTGTGGGAGGGGCAGAGACACAAACTACTGCAGGGAAATCTCCCCATTGTGGGAGGGGCAGAGGCACAAACTACTGCAGGGAAATCTCCCCATTGTGGGCGGGGCAGAGACACAAACTACTGCAGGAAATGTCACCATTGTGGGAGGGGCAGAGACACAAACTACTGCAGGAAATCTCCCCATTGTGGGAGGGGCAGAGACACAAACTACTGCAGGAAATCTCCCCATTGTGGGCGGGGCAGAGACACAAACTACTGCAGGAAAATCTCCCCATTGTGGGAGGGGCAGAGACACAAACTACTGCAGGGAAATCTCCCCATTGTGGGCGGGGCAGAGACACAAACTACTGCAGGAAATCTCCCCATTGTGGGAGGGGCAGAGACACAAACTACTGCAGGAAATGTCACCATTGTGGGAGGGGCAGAGACACAAACTACTGCAGTGAATCTCCCCATTGTGGGAGGGGCAGAGACACAAACTACTGCAGGAAATCTCCCCATTGTGGGAGGGGCAGAGACACAAACTACTGCAGGAAATCTCATCATTGGGGGAGGGGCAGAGACACAAACTACTGCAGAAAATCTCCCCATTGTGGGAGGGGCAGAGACACAAACTACTGCAGGAAATCTCCTCATTGTGGGAGGGGCAGAGACACAAACTACTGCAGAAAATCTCCCCATTGTGGGAGGGGCAGAGACACAAACTACTGCAGGAAATGTCACCATTGTGGGAGGGGCAGAGACACAAACTACTGCAGGAAATCTCCTCATTGTGGGAGGGGCAGAGACACAAACTACTGCAGAAAATATCACCATTGTGGGAGGGGCAGAGACACAAGGTACTGCAGGAAATCTCCCCATTGTGGGAGGGGCAGAGACACAAACTACTGCAGGAAATATCACCATTGTGGGAGGGGCAGAGACACAAGGTACTGCAGGAAATATCCCCATTGTGGGAGGGGCAGAGACACAAACCACTGCAGAAAATATCACCATTGTGGGAGGGGCAGAGACACAAACTACTGCAGGAAATGTCCCCATTGTGGGAGGGGCAGAGACACAAACTACTGCAGGAAATCTCCCCATTGTGGGAGGGGCAGAGACACAAACTACTGCAGGAAATCTCCCCATTGTGGGAGGGGCAGAGACACAAACTACTGCAGGAAATCGCCCCATTGTGGGAGGGGCAGAGACACAAACTACTGCAGGAAATCTCCCCATTGTGGGAGGGGCAGAGACACAAACTACTGCAGGAAATCTCCTCATTGTGGGAGGGGCAGAGACACAAACTACTGCAGGAAATCTCCCTATTGTGAGAGGGGCAGAGACACAAGGTACTGGAGGGAATCTCCCCATTGTGGGAGGGGCAGAGACACAAACTACTGCAGGAAATCTCCCCATTGTGGGAGGGGCAGAGACACAAACTACTGCAGGAAATCTCCCCATTGTGGGAGGGGCAGAGACACAAACTACTGCAGGAAATCTCCCCATTGTGGGAGGGGCAGAGACACAAACTACTGCAGGAAATCTCCCCATTGTGGGAGGGGCAGAGACACAAACTACTGCAGGAAATCTCCCCATTGTGGGAGGGGCAGAGACACAAACTACTGCAGGAAATCTCCTCATTGTGGGAGGGGCAGAGACACAAACTACTGGAGGAAATATCCACATTGTGGAAGGGGCAGAGACACAAACTACTGCAGGAAATCTCCCCATTGTGGGAGGGGCAGAGACACAAACTACTGCAGGAAATCTCTCCATTGTGGGAGGGGCAGAGACACAAACTACTGGAGGAAATATCCACATTGTGGAAGGGGCAGAGACACAAACTACTGCAGGAAATCTCCCCATTGTGGGAGGGGCAGAGACACAAACTACTGCAGGAAATCTCCCCATTGTGGGAGGGGCAGAGACACAAACTACTGGGGGAAATCTCCTCATTGTGGGAGGGGCTGAGACACAAACTACTGCAGGGAAATCTCCCCATTGTGGGAGGGGCAGAGACACAAACTACTGCAGGGAAATCTCCCCATTGCGGGAGGGGCAGAGACACAAACTACTGGAGGAAATCTCCCCATTGTGGGAGGGGCAAAGACACAAACTACTGCAGGAAATCTCCTCATTGTGGGAGGGGCAGAGACACAAACTACTGCAGGAAATCTCCCCATTGTGGGAAGGGCAGAGACACAAACTACTGCAGGAAATCTCCCCATTGTGGGAGGGGCAGAGACACAAACCACTGCAGGAAATCTCCCCATTGTGGGAGGGGCAGAGACACAAACCACTGCAGGAAATCTCCCTATTGTGGGAGGGGCAGAGACACAAACTACTGCAGGGAAATCTCCCCATTGTGGGAGGGGCAGAGACACAAACTACTGCAGGAAATCTCCCCATTGTGGGAGGGGCAGAGACACAAACTACTGCAGGAAATCTCCCCATTGTGGGAGGGGCAGAGACACAAACTACTTCAGGAAATCTCCCCATTGTGGGAGGGGCAGAGACACAAACTACTGCAGGAAATCTCCCCATTGTGGGAGGGGCAGAGACACAAACTACTGCAGGAAAATCTCCCCATTGCGGGAGGGGCAGAGACACAAACTACTGCAGGAAATCTCCACATTGTGGGAGGGGCAGAGACACAAACTACTGCAGGAAATCTCCACATTGTGGGAGGGGCAGAGACACAAACTACTGCAGGAAATCTCCCCATTGTGGGAGGGGCAGAGACACAAACTACTGCAGGAAAATCTCCCCATTGTGGGAGGGGCAGAGACACAAACTACTGCAGGAAATCTCCCCATTGTGGGAGGGGCAGAGACACAAACTACTGCAGGAAATCTCCACATTGTGGGAGGGGCAGAGACACAAACTACTGCAGGAAAATCTCCTCATTGTGGGAGGGGCAGAGACACAAACTACTGCAGGGAAATCTCCCCATTGTGGGAGGGGCAGAGACACAAACTACTGCAGGAAATCTCCCCATTGTGGGAGGGGCAGAGACACAAACCACTGCAGGAAATCTCCCCATTGTGGGAGGGGCAGAGACACAAACTACTGCAGGAAAATCTCCCCATTGTGGGAGGGGCAGAGACACAAACTACTGCAGGAAATCTCCACATTGTGGGAGGGGCAGAGACACAAACTACTGCAGGAAATCTCCCCATTGTGGGAGGGGCAGAGACACAAACTACTGCAGGAAATCTCCACATGGTGGGAGGGGCAGAGACACAAACTACTGCAGGAAATCTCCACATTGTGGGAGGGGCAGAGACACAAACTACTGCAGGAAATCTCCCCATTGTGGGAGGGGCAGAGACACAAACTACTGCAGGAAATCTCCCCATTGTGGGAGGGGCAGAGACACAAACTACTGCAGGAAATCTCCCCATTGTGGGAGGGGCAGAGACACAAACTACTGCAGGAAATCTCCACATTGTGGGAGGGGCAGAGACACAAACTACTGCAGGAAAATCTCCCCATTGTGGGAGGGGCAGAGACACAAACTACTGCAGGAAATCTCCACATTGTGGGAGGGGCAGAGACACAAACTACTGCAGGAAATCTCCCCATTGTGGGAGGGGCAGAGACACAAACTACTGCAGGAAAATCTCCCCATTGTGGGAGGGGCAGAGACACAAACTACTGCAGGAAATCTCCACATTGTGGGAGGGGCAGAGACACAAACTACTGGAGGAAATCTCACCATTGTGGGAGGGGCAGAGACACAAACTACTGCAGGAAATCTCCACATTGTGGGAGGGGCAGAGACACAAACTACTGCAGGAAATCTCCCCATTGTGGGAGGGGCAGAGACACAAACTACTGCAGGAAATCTCCCCATTGTGGGAGGGGCAGAGACACAAACTACTGCAGGAAATCTCCCCATTGTGGGAGGGGCAGAGACACAAACTACTGCAGGAAATCTCCTCATTGTGGGTGGGGCAGAGACACAAACTACTGCAGGAAATGTCATCATTGTGGGAGGGGCAGAGACACAAACTACTGCAGGGAAATCTCCCCATTGCGGGAGGGGCAGAGACACAAACTACTGGAGGAAATCTCCCCATTGTGGGAGGGGCAAAGACACAAACTACTGCAGGAAATCTCCTCATTGTGGGAGGGGCAGAGACACAAACTACTGCAGGGAAATCTCCCCATTGTGGGAGGGGCAGAGGCACAAACTACTGCAGGGAAATCTCCCCATTGTGGGCGGGGCAGAGACACAAACTACTGCAGGAAATCTCCCCATTGTGGGAGGGGCAGAGACACAAACTACTGCAGGAAATGTCATCATTGTGGGAGGGGCAGAGGCACAAACTACTGCAGGGAAATCTCCCCATTGCGGGAGGGGCAGAGACACAAACTACTGGAGGAAATCTCCCCATTGTGGGAGGGGCAAAGACACAAACTACTGCAGGAAATCTCCTCATTGTGGGAGGGGCAGAGACACAAACTACTGCAGGGAAATCTCCCCATTGTGGGAGGGGCAGAGGCACAAACTACTGCAGGGAAATCTCCCCATTGTGGGCGGGGCAGAGACACAAACTACTGCAGGAAATCTCCCCATTGTGGGAGGGGCAGAGACACAAACTACTGCAGGAAATCTCCTCATTGTGGGAGGGGCAGAGACACAAACTACTGCAGGAAATCTCCCCATTGTGGGAGGGGCAGAGACACAAGGTACTGCAGGAAATCTCCCCATTGTGGGAGGGGCAGAGACACAAACTACTGCAGGAAATATCACCATTGTGGGAGGGGCAGAGACACAAGGTACTGCAGGAAATATCCCCATTGTGGGAGGGGCAGAGACACAAACCACTGCAGAAAATATCACCATTGTGGGAGGGGCAGAGACACAAACTACTGCAGGAAATGTCCCCATTGTGGGAGGGGCAGAGACACAAACTACTGCAGGAAATCTCCCCATTGTGGGAGGGGCAGAGACACAAACTACTGCAGGAAATCTCCCCATTGTGGGAGGGGCAGAGACACAAACTACTGCAGGAAATCGCCCCATTGTGGGAGGGGCAGAGACACAAACTACTGCAGGAAATCTCCCCATTGTGGGAGGGGCAGAGACACAAACTACTGCAGGAAATCTCCTCATTGTGGGAGGGGCAGAGACACAAACTACTGCAGGAAATCTCCCTATTGTGAGAGGGGCAGAGACACAAGGTACTGGAGGGAATCTCCCCATTGTGGGAGGGGCAGAGACACAAACTACTGCAGGAAATCTCCCCATTGTGGGAGGGGCAGAGACACAAACTACTGCAGGAAATCTCCCCATTGTGGGAGGGGCAGAGACACAAACTACTGCAGGAAATCTCCCCATTGTGGGAGGGGCAGAGACACAAACTACTGCAGGAAATCTCCCCATTGTGGGAGGGGCAGAGACACAAACTACTGCAGGAAATCTCCCCATTGTGGGAGGGGCAGAGACACAAACTACTGCAGGAAATCTCCCCATTGTGGGAGGGGCAGAGACACAAACTACTGCAGGAAATCTCCTCATTGTGGGAGGGGCAGAGACACAAACTACTGGAGGAAATATCCACATTGTGGAAGGGGCAGAGACACAAACTACTGCAGGAAATCTCCCCATTGTGGGAGGGGCAGAGACACAAACTACTGCAGGAAATCTCTCCATTGTGGGAGGGGCAGAGACACAAACTACTGGAGGAAATATCCACATTGTGGAAGGGGCAGAGACACAAACTACTGCAGGAAATCTCCCCATTGTGGGAGGGGCAGAGACACAAACTACTGCAGGAAATCTCCCCATTGTGGGAGGGGCAGAGACACAAACTACTGGGGGAAATCTCCTCATTGTGGGAGGGGCTGAGACACAAACTACTGCAGGGAAATCTCCCCATTGTGGGAGGGGCAGAGACACAAACTACTGCAGGGAAATCTCCCCATTGCGGGAGGGGCAGAGACACAAACTACTGGAGGAAATCTCCCCATTGTGGGAGGGGCAAAGACACAAACTACTGCAGGAAATCTCCTCATTGTGGGAGGGGCAGAGACACAAACTACTGCAGGAAATCTCCCCATTGTGGGAGGGGCAGAGACACAAACTACTGCAGGAAATCTCCCCATTGTGGGAGGGGCAGAGACACAAACTACTGCAGGAAATCTCCCCATTGTGGGAGGGGCAGAGACACAAACCACTGCAGGAAATCTCCCCATTGTGGGAGGGGCAGAGACACAAACCACTGCAGGAAATCTCCCTATTGTGGGAGGGGCAGAGACACAAACTACTGCAGGGAAATCTCCCCATTGTGGGAGGGGCAGAGACACAAACTACTGCAGGAAATCTCCCCATTGTGGGAGGGGCAGAGACACAAACTACTGCAGGAAATCTCCCCATTGTGGGAGGGGCAGAGACACAAACTACTTCAGGAAATCTCCCCATTGTGGGAGGGGCAGAGACACAAACTACTGCAGGAAATCTCCCCATTGTGGGAGGGGCAGAGACACAAACTACTGCAGGAAAATCTCCCCATTGCGGGAGGGGCAGAGACACAAACTACTGCAGGAAATCTCCACATTGTGGGAGGGGCAGAGACACAAACTACTGCAGGAAATCTCCACATTGTGGGAGGGGCAGAGACACAAACTACTGCAGGAAATCTCCCCATTGTGGGAGGGGCAGAGACACAAACTACTGCAGGAAAATCTCCCCATTGTGGGAGGGGCAGAGACACAAACTACTGCAGGAAATCTCCCCATTGTGGGAGGGGCAGAGACACAAACTACTGCAGGAAATCTCCACATTGTGGGAGGGGCAGAGACACAAACTACTGCAGGAAAATCTCCTCATTGTGGGAGGGGCAGAGACACAAACTACTGCAGGGAAATCTCCCCATTGTGGGAGGGGCAGAGACACAAACTACTGCAGGAAATCTCCCCATTGTGGGAGGGGCAGAGACACAAACCACTGCAGGAAATCTCCCCATTGTGGGAGGGGCAGAGACACAAACTACTGCAGGAAAATCTCCCCATTGTGGGAGGGGCAGAGACACAAACTACTGCAGGAAATCTCCACATTGTGGGAGGGGCAGAGACACAAACTACTGCAGGAAATCTCCCCATTGTGGGAGGGGCAGAGACACAAACTACTGCAGGAAATCTCCCCATTGTGGGAGGGGCAGAGACACAAACTACTGCAGGAAATCTCCCCATTGTGGGAGGGGCAGAGACACAAACTACTGCAGGAAATCTCCACATTGTGGGAGGGGCAGAGACACAAACTACTGCAGGAAAATCTCCCCATTGTGGGAGGGGCAGAGACACAAACTACTGCAGGAAATCTCCACATTGTGGGAGGGGCAGAGACACAAACTACTGCAGGAAATCTCCCCATTGTGGGAGGGGCAGAGACACAAACTACTGCAGGAAAATCTCCCCATTGTGGGAGGGGCAGAGACACAAACTACTGCAGGAAATCTCCACATTGTGGGAGGGGCAGAGACACAAACTACTGGAGGAAATCTCACCATTGTGGGAGGGGCAGAGACACAAACTACTGCAGGAAATCTCCACATTGTGGGAGGGGCAGAGACACAAACTACTGCAGGAAATCTCCCCATTGTGGGAGGGGCAGAGACACAAACTACTGCAGGAAATCTCCCCATTGTGGGAGGGGCAGAGACACAAACTACTGCAGGAAATCTCCCCATTGTGGGAGGGGCAGAGACACAAACTACTGCAGGAAATCTCCACATTGTGGGAGGGGCAGAGACACAAACTACTGCAGGAAATCTCCACATTGTGGGAGGGGCAGAGACACAAACTACTGCAGGAAATCTCCACATTGTGGGAGGGGCAGAGACACAAACTACTGCTGTTTTTTGCTCCCAGTGCTGATAATAATGATGATGAGAAGTTGCTCCTCACATTTCTGTGTACTTTACAGAATATTTCTGTTTCAGGAAGTGAATAAAAGACCTGAAAATCATGGTGATTACCCTCAGGTATGCGAGGAGCGGGTTGCTCTCGGGTGACTGTCACATTTAAAGGTCATCAAACAAGACGGGTTGCATTTCTTTAGTTTCTTTCCTGGAAACAAGACACTCATACTGGATCCCTCACACCAGTCTACATACAGGAGCACAGCGGAGCTCATACTGGGAAGGTCCGGCGATGGCGTCTGCCGACCCGAGAGCTGAACTGACGTGCTCTGTCTGCACGGAGATATTTAAAGATCCGGTCACTCTGCCATGTGGACACAGCTTCTGCCAGGGCTGTATCACGAAAACATGGGACAGCAAGGACGAGGGCGAGGCCACCTGCCCAGAATGCAACAAGAGTTACAGACATCGCCCCGAGCTGAAGAAAAGCGTCAGACTGGGCAATCTGGTGGAATTCTTCAGGCCGGCGGAGCATCCGATGAACGGGAACTTCTGCAGTCACTGCATCCATGTCCCGGTACCTGCGGTAAAGTCCTGTCTTCATTGTGAAGTTTCTCTGTGTGACAGCCATCTGAGGTTCCACGCCAAGTCCCCAGAGCACATCCTCTCCGGCCCCTCCGCTTCTTTGGGGAACAGGAAATGCTCTGTCCACAGAAGGATCCTGGAGTATTTCTGCCCAGAGGACTCTGCCTATGTCTGCGTCTCCTGCAGGCTGGACGGGGAGCACCAGGGGCACCCGGTGCAGATGCTCCATGTGGTCTCCGAGAAGAAGAAGGACAAACTAAGGGAAAATTTGCACAAACTGTCTCTAAAGAAAAGGGAAATGGGAAAAAGGGCCCAGGGGCTGCAAGAACGCAGGATTAAAGCCCAAGAAAAAATGGCCGGTGTAACCGAGAAAGTCACGGCTCTGTTCGGTGACATTAGGAGGCAACTGGAAGATCTGGAGAGGAGGGTGGTGTCTGAGATTACCAGCCATGATGAGGTTTTACATTCAATCTGTGATCTGATTCAGCAGCTGGAAGTAAAGAAGGACGAGCTGTCCAGGAAGATACAACGCATAGAGGAGCTATGTAATGTCACTGACCCACTGACCGTCCTGAAGGAAGAAGATGTGGATGGAGAGGACTTCTATGATTTAAAGGAGAGCCAAGACGAGGGGGAGGAGGACCTGTATGCTGGTGACCTGGATGAGGGTCTCATCTCCGAGATGATACACACTGGTTTATCTGATCTCATAACTGGAATAAAGAGAGGAATCTATGTGCAGGGCCCCGCAGAGGTGCTCCTGGATGTCGCCAAAGCTGCCCGCAATGTGTATATATCCGATGACTTGAAAACCGTTTCCCTTTTATGCGAGGAGGTCAACCAGGAAGAGTCATCAGACAGGCTTCAGGACAGCGGCCAGGTGTTTAGCACCAAGAGTTTTTCCTCGGGACGGCACTACTGGGAAGTGGAGACCAGTGAACTGGGAGAATGCGTCTTCGGGGTCGCTTATCCCAGTATGGACCCGGAGTCTGGACTCGGAAGTAATAACAAGTCCTGGTGTTTGTGTAAGTGGCATCTCAATTCTTCTAATCACTATTTAGTGACACATAACAACATTTGTACCGATATACACCAACAGGTGTCTTGTAACCGGTTTGGCATATATCTGGACTGTGAGGCCGGGAGGCTCTCGTTTTATGAGCTTTCCATTCCAATCCGACACCTCCACACCTTCACCGTCACTTTCACCGAGCCCCTCCATGCTGTGTTTAGCGTATCTAACAATGGTGACCTGTCCGCTGTCTGGATAAGGATCAGGAACTAGAAACCCTGCAGAAAGCTGGGCATGATCATTAGATGGAGGCTGGGTGATCTGTGGCCACCAGAAGACACCTCCACACCTTCACTGCCACTTTCACCAAGCCCCTCCATGCTGTGTTTAGCGTATCTAACAATGGTGACCTGTCCTCTGTCTGGATAAGGATCAGGAACTATCCTACAAAAAGATGGGCATGAACATTAGATGGAGGTTGGATGATCTGTGGCCACCAGAAGACACCACCACACCTTCACTGCCACTTTCACCAAGCCCCTCCTTGCCATGTTTGGTGCATGTAACCAGGGCTTTTTTTCTCAGTTCTTGTCTCCACCACTACCCACCTCCAAGCACCATCCCTTGGTTCCATCCCCTACACACCTCCAAGCACCATCCCTTGGTTCCACCCCCTACACACCTCCAAGCACCATCCCTTGGTTCCACCCCCTACACACCTCCAAGCACCATCCCTCGGTTCCACCCCCTACCCACCTCAATGCACCATCCCTTAGTTCCACCTCTTCCCACCTCCAAGCATCATCCCTTGGTTCCACCCCCTACCCACCTCCAAGCACCATCCCTTGGTTCCACCTCTTCCCACCTCCAAGCACCATCCCTTGGTTCTACTCCCTACCCACCTCCAAGCACCATCCCTTGGTTCTACTCCCTACCCACCTCCAAGCACCATCCCTTGTTCCATCCCCTACCCACCTCCAAGCACCATCCCTTGTTCCACTCCCTAACCACCTCCAAGCACCATCCCTTGTTCCATCCCCTACCCACCTCTAAGCACCATCCCTTGGTTCCACCCCCTACCCACCTCCAAGCACAATACCTTGGTTCCATCCCCTACCCACCTCCAAGCACCATCCCTTGTTCCACTCCCTACCCACCTCTAAGCACCATCCCTTGGTTCCACCCCCCTACCCACCTCCAAGCACCATCCCTTGTTCTATCCCCTACCCACCTCCAAGCACCATCCCTCGGTTCCACCCCCTACCCATCTCCAAGCTCCATCCCTTGGTTCCATCCCCTACCCACCTCCAAGCACCATCCCTTGTTCCACCCCCTACCCACCTCCAAGCACCATCCCTTGGTTCCACCCCCTACCCACCTCCAAGCACCATCCCTTGATCCACCCCCTTCCCACCTCCAAGCACAATACCTTGGTTCCCTCCCCTACCCACCTCCAAGCACAATACCTTGTTCCACCCCCTACCCACCTCCAAGCACCATCCCTTGGTTCCACCCCCTTCCCACCTCCAAGCACCCTCCCTTGATCCACCCCCTTCCCACCTCCAAGCACAATACCTTGGTTCCACCCCCTACCCACCTCCAAGCACCATCCCTTGATCCACCCCCTTCCCACCTCCAAGCACAATACCTTGGTTCCACCACCTACCCACCTCCAAGCACCATCCCTCGGTTCCACTTCCTACCCACCTCCCATGACCACTCCTTTTAGAGAATACAGAACTATGTATTATTTTGTGGGGATAAGTAATTTGTATGGAATTGTTTAATGATAACAAGAATATTGTGGTAGTGCCCAAGACACTCTGCCCACATCCCTAATTGAAGTACAAAATGGAGAGTTTTTTTTCCCTCTGTGGGACTTTAAAAGGCAGAGAGTCCTGGAAACAATGTAATTATATCAAAATGATTTCGTTTATAAGAATAAGTTAAAATGTAATAGATTGAATAGAAAAATCGGATGCGTATACACAAAGAGGTAGGTGAAAATAACAGAAATGAATTGCAACGATACAACAACACCACTTGACTCTGTCCTGACTCCTGACAATTGAACTAGGACAAGAAAATCCCGACGCGTTTCAAGGTTGACAATGATGAAACCTCTTCTTCAGGGATTAGTAGTGGAGTACATTGTTATCTAGAATTTTCACCAAAAAAAAAAGCAGTCAGAATACATTACATGAAGGTAAATTGTATATGAGTAAAAATAGCAATAGTCACAATGATTAAAAATAATACTCATTCTAACTGCAGAATTCCTGAACAGTCACCAGACAGCATTCAATTAGAATTGCAATTCATTTCTGTTATTCTCACCTACCTCTTTGTGTATATGCATCCGATTTTTTATTCAGTCTATTACATTTTAACTTATTCTAATAAACTAAATCATTTTGATATAATTACATTGTTTCCAAGACTCTCTGCCTTTTAAAGTCCCACAGAGGAAAAAAACTCTCCATTTTATAATGATAACAAGAAAAGCAGTCAAGTAGGTCCACTGCAGCCAGTAACTATAGATACCACCTAGAAACTATAGACACCCCCAGCAACTATAGACACCCCCAGAAACTATAGACACCCCCAGAAACTATAGATACCACCTAGCAACAATAGACCACCCTGAGCAACAATAGATACCCCGAGCAACAATAGACCACCCCGAGCAACAATAGACCACCCCGAGCAACAATAGACCCCTCCGAGCAACAATAGACCCCCCGAGCAACAATAGACCCCCCCCAACAACAATGGACCCCCCGAGCAATAATGGACCCCAAGAACAATAGACCCCAGCAGCAACAACGGATTTCTCAGCATCAGCCTAGCATCAACAGACGCAGCCAGAAACAATAAATAGACCAATCCCCCAACAGTACATCCCTTCCAGCAACAAATGCCCCCCCCCCCCCCCAGCAACTTAAACCCAACCAACAAAAATAGTTTCCCCAACAGCGATAATACACCTCCGCAGCAATAATAGACTGCTATGCAAAAATAGATGCCCTCCAGCAACAATACATCCCCCAACAGCCAGCAACGATATATCCCTCTCTCAGCAGTAGATCCCTTCCAGAAACAATTGACCACCCCCCAGCAACATAAGCAACAGCAACAATAAATCCTCAACAGCAACAATAATGGATTGCCGCAGCACCAATAGACTGCTATGCAAAACAGATCCCCACCAGGAACAATAGATCCCCCAGCAGCCAGCATCAATAGACCCTGCAGCTCAACCCGGTACCCCTTGCCATTACACAGACTCAGTGCTGGAGGTGCTGGAACTGCGTTCCCTCACGTTCCCTCAGAAAAAAAAAGCCCTTTATGTATCAATAATGATCTGTCCTCCATCTGGATAAAGATCGAGAACTTGGAGCTGTACAGAAAGCTGGGCATGGACATTGGATGGAGCTTCCATGATCTGTCCAGAGCAGAAGACATCTCCATTCTCCACACCTTCACTGCCACTTTCACCGAGTCCATCTGGGTAGTCTTTAGTCTATCTATTAATGGTGATCTGTGGTCTATCTGGATAAAGATCAGGAACTTGGAGCTCTGCAGAAAGCTGGGCATGGACATTGGATGGAGCTTCCATGATCTGTCCAGAGCAGAAGACATCTCCATTCTCCACACCTTCACTGCCACATTCACTGAGCTCCTCCATGTCATGTTTAGTGTATGTAACAATGATGATCTGGTCCTCCATCTGGATAAAGATCAGGAACTAGGATCTCCAAAGGAAGCTGGGCATGGACAACAGATTAGACACGTGCAATTTGTTTCGTTCCGAATTCGTTTTTTTTTTTCAAAAAAATTTACCAAACTCGTTATTTCGGAAATATTAGAATTAAAGGGGTTGTAAAGGTTTGTTTTTTATTTTCTAAATAGGTTCCTTTAAGCTAGTGCATTGTTGGTTCACTTATCTTTTCCTTCAATTTCCCTTCTAAATGTTTTTTTTCTTTGTTTTCTTTGTCTGAATTTCTCACTTCCTGTTCCTCCTCAGTAAGCTGTTCTGGCTGACTAACCACCAGCTTGGATGATGGTGAGAAGTTTACTGAGGAGAAACAGGAAGTGAGATATTCAGACAAAGAAGAAAAACATTTAGAAGGGAAATCGAAGGAAAAGGTAAGTGAACCAACAATGCACTAGCTTAAAGGAACCTATGTAGAAAATAAAAAATGAACCTTTACAACCCCTTTAATTTTAATATTTCCGAAATAACGAGTTTGGTAAATTTTTTTGAAAAAAAAAAACGAATTCGGAACGAAACAAATTGCACGTGTCTAATCTGTTGTCCACGCCCAGCTTCCTTTGGAGCTCCTAGTTCCTGATCTTTATCCAGATGGAGGACCAGATCATCATTGTTACATACACTAAACATGACATGGAGGAGCTCAGTGAATGTGGCAGTTTAAGGTAAACCTGTTTAACAAATTTTTCCAAAAATTCGGACATTCGAAAATCTAAAATTCGGGAATTCAGAGATTTGAAAATGTGGAAATTCAAAAATAAGAACGAAGATACGAAAATTCAACAGGACGGAAATCCGAAAATAAGAACAATAATCCGAAAATTTGAAAACCCAAAAATTATGAAAATCTAATAATAGCTAATAACTATCTAATAATAACTATTAAATTGTAGCTATTGGAATTTCCTTTCAAATTTGGCTGTTAGTGAAACGTAACGAATACGAATTTATCCGAAGATACGAATTATCAGAAATAACGAATGCCGCATCTAAACTAATGAAACGTAACAAATTAATAATAATAAATAATAATAATAATAAAAACTATTTATTATTATTATTATTATTTATTATTATTCATTCATTGCGTTCCATTCCTTTTAGATGCGGCATTCGTTATTTCGGATATTTCTTAACTTCGGTTAAATCCGTATTCGTTACGTTTCACTAACAGCCAAATTTCAGTACCTAGAATTTAATAGTTATTATTAGCTAGTAACTAATTAGCTAATAATAACTATTAAATACATTTTATAGTTATTATGTCGGATTTTTGAATTTTCGGATTTTCGTTCTTTCACACTTTTGCATTCACTTTCTTATTTTCAAAATTGATAGATGTTAAGGATATTTTCGTTTTTTTTTTTTTTTCTTTCAAAACATAATAGTCACAGAAATTTATGGAAGAAGGGAGTGGGGATAGAGGGAGAGGAATCCCCACCTTACACATACTATATATTGAAATTAAGAAAAATAGTCACGGGGAAGAGGAAATAGTAAGGTCAAGATAGGATTTATAAGGTGATAATATAGGTCACAGGGTTGTAGAAAACATGTCCCCTCCCCCTTTCTTTTTCTTTTTTTTTCTCTTTTTCTTCTTTCTTCCTCTTTATTCTGGAGGTATAGTAGGGATTGATCCAGTCGGGTACCCAATGTAAACTCTTTTTTTTTTTTTCTCGTTTTTATATGAATTCTGAAAATATTGAATATTATTATGAATGTTATGTAAAGTGATTTGTAAAAGTATGTATAAGAACATTTTTAATACTATTTGTAAATGTGGAAAATTAAATTAAAATAAAAAAATAAAAATAAAAACTTTCTTATTTTCTGATTTTCTAATTTCCCAATTTTTGAATTTCCGAATTTTCAGATTCAGAATTTTCGAATTTATCTTTTTTTTTTTTTTTTTTTCTTGAAATAACGGATTTTGATCATAACGAATGACCCAAAAAAAAAAAAAAATAACAAAGCAAAAAAACGAAAACGAACAAATTTTTTGGCAGTGCACATGTCTACGACAGATGGAGGTTGGATGATGTGTGGGGACCAGAAGACACCTCCACACCTTCACCGCCACTTTCACTGAGCCCCTCCGTGCCAAGCTGATTGTATCTAATAAATGGTTGTCTGTCCTCTATCCGGATAAAGATTTGGAATTAGGAACTCTACGGAAAGCTGGGACATGAGAGGGTGCTTATCTGACCGGTGGCCACCAGAAGACATATCCACACAACTGGTTGGAAATCTTTAATAGCAGTCCTTGCCCCCCCCCCCCTCCCCCCCATTCCGCCATTCTCCCCACTTCACTCCATGGACCTATTTTTATTTTTTTTTAGACAGGCCCAATGCCTATCTCCATGTCTGACACTGTGGTCATAGACCTCTCCCTCCGATGTCTTCAGCCTCGGTGACATCTCCGATCTTCTCTGGTTGACCCAACAGACTTTGAGAACCCTTCTGGGTGACAGTCACAAGAGAAAGCTGGAATTTCGTTTTTCTTTCTTTTTTGTTTTTTGTTTAATAAATAACTTTTTGTTGGGCAACCAGTTGTATTACCTATAGTTCTTTTGTTCGTTTTTATGTTTATTTTTTTCACTAAAATAATAAACTCCAGTTGATAATGAAGTAATCAGCTTATAAAAACAATTTGCACATTTGTTTTGTGCGGAAAAACAAACAAAAAAAACAAACAAATGTTATTTGACTATTTCCTATGCAGGTCAAATGTTTTTCATTGATTTAAAATTGAAAACACCACATTTGGCCACTAGATGGCACTCAGTGTCACAGGAAATTTATTTTTGCCCCATTCGTGCAGGACGCATGTATATGCACTCTCACTGCGTGAATGGCTACGCAATGTCTCAAATAAATCAACCCCTCCTATAGAGTGGGACGGAGACTTCCGTAGAACCCAACTCCACATAAAAATAATTTTAACACATCCTGCCCGATGTAAAGCTGAGCCCCCCTCCCCCACCATCCAGGTCCCACACTGACTCCAAGTCCTCTTGCAGGCAATCCACTTCTGCTTGTTAACCCCTTCTTCTCCATTAGTCTGACCTCACCTCTCTTCAGGACCCTAAGAGGACCCCTCTGCCAGGCAGCCAAGGGGAATGTAATTGTTCACGTCACTCAGGCAGTGATGCGGACACCTGGAAGAAGGACTGGATGATCACATGACCCCCGGTTTCAGGTAAGTGAGGATGGGGAAATGGGGTTTATAGAGTTTTTGGTTTTGTTTTTTGTTAACCCAATGATATAATAGAGGGGGGAGGGGAGGCTGTACTGGGAGAGACTTACATTTATTCTAGAGTTAGGGGTGAGTCTTAGGGTAACACTAAATCTAGTCTAAGGCTAACCCTAACCCTAACCCTAAGGGTATACATTTATTCTGAAGTTAGGGTTGGGGGTTAGTTTTAGGGCAACCCTAACCCTAGCCTTAGGCTACATCTAACCCTAACTTTATAGGGCTACATTTATTCTAGAGTTAGGGTAACCCTAACTCTAGCCTAAGGCTACCCCTAATACTAACCCTAAGAGGATACATTTATTCTGAAGTTAGGGTTAAGGTTGGGGTTAGTCTTCGGGTAACCCTAACCCTAGTCTAAGGCTAACTCCAACCCTAATCCTAACCCTAATGGGCTATATTTATTCGGTAGTTAGAGTTAAGGTAACCCTAGACTGAGGCTGACCCCAAACCTAACCCTAAAGGGTTACATTTATTCTGGAGTTAGGGTTGGGATAACCCTAACCCTAGCCTAAGGCTACCCCTAACTCTAATCCTAACCCTAATGGGATACATTTTTTCTGTAGTTAGGGTTGGGGTTAGTCTTAGGGTAACCCTAACCTTAGCCTGAGGCTGACCCCAACCCTTTGGTGTTACATTTATTGTAGAGTTAGGGTAACCCTAAACCTTGTCTAAGGCTAACCCTAATCCTAACTAGGGTGTCCTAGCCCAAGTATAACTCTAATCCTAACCCTAACCCTAGACTGAGGCTGACCCCAACCCTGAGGGATTACATTTATTCTAGAGTTAGGGTAACCCTAACCCTAGCCTAAGGCTACCCCTAATACTAACCCTAAGAGGATACATTTATTCTGAAGTTAGGGTTAGGATTGGGGTTAGTTTTAGGGTAACCCTAACCCTAGTCTATTGCTAACCCTAATCCTAATGGGCTACATTTATTCTGTAGTTAGAGTTAGGGTAACCCTAGACTGAGGCTGACCCCAAACCTAACCCTAAAGGGTTACATTTATTCTGGAGTTAGGGTTAGGGTAACCCTAACCCTAGCCTAAGGCTACCCCTAACTCTAATCCTAACCCTAATGGGATACATTTTTTCTGTAGTTAGGGTTGGAGTTAGTCTTAGGGTAACCCTAACCTTAGCCTGAGGCTGACCCCAACTCTTTGGGGTTACATTTATTGTAGAGTTAGGGTAACCCTAAACCTTGTCTAAGGCTAACCCTAATCCTAACCCTGAGGGGTTACATTTATTCTGGGGTTACGGGTAAGTCTTAGGGTAACCCTAACCCATGTCTAAGGCTACCCCTAACCCTAAGGGGTTACATTTATTATGGAGCTAGGGTAAGGCTGACCCCAACCCTAATGGATTACATTTATTTTAGGGTTAGGGGAAAATCTTAAGGTAACCCTAACCTTTGTCTAAGGCTACCCATAACCCTAAGGGGTTACATTTATTCTAGAGTTAGGGTAACCCTAACCCTAACCCTAGCCTACGGCTACCCCTAACTCTAATCCTAACCCTAAGGGGATACATTTATTCTGGAGTTGGAGTTAGGGTTGGGGTTAGTCTTAGGGTAACCCTAACCTTAGCCTGAGGCTGACCCCAACCCTGTGGGGTTACATTTATTATAGAGTTAGGGTAACCCTAAACCTAGTCTAAGACTAACCCTAATCCTAACCCTGAGGGGTTACATTTATTCTAGGGTTAGGGGTAAGTCTTAGGGTAACCCTAACCCTAGCCTAAGGCTAACCTTAAACCTAAGGGGTTACATTTATTCTGGAATTAGGGTATCCTAGCCTAAGGATAACTCTAATCCTAACCCTATCCCTAGACTGAGGCTGACCCCAACCCTGAGGGGTTACATTTATTCTAGAATTAGGCTAACACTAACCCTAAGGGGATACATATATTCTGAAGTTAGGGTAACCCCAACCCTAATCCTAAAGGGTTATATTTATTCTGGAATTGTGTTTTTCAATAGCTGATAAATGCAATACACAATTTTGCCACCAGATGTCCTCGTAGCACCATACAGCATCTTCATAGCACCATACAAATCCATCCCGCCACTCAGAGGCGTCTTGTATAGTTCCTTGCCATGAGTTTGAAAATGATCCTTCTTTGTGGGTAACAAATCTTACTCATATTTATTTTATGTGTATGGTGACGGACAGTTTGATGTCACCAGGAGTGGAGTGGGGGGTGGGGGTGGGGGAGGGGAGGGGGTATGAATGATGAGTGAAGTGCTTCTCTGGCTAAATGTTTAATAAAATCCTAATAACTAGAGAGGATCTCCGTCTGGGGGGGTCGTCCTGCTGCTCTGACCACAGACATTCTTCCATAGGCAATGCTGCTTTTCGGGGGAATTGGGCTTGTGGGAATAAAGAGTCATTTATGTTCTACAAAGCAATGGAAGAATAGAGAGAAACGTTTGTTCCCGTCCCAGACACGGCGGAGGGAGATTAGAACCGCCATCGTTTTTTTTTTTTTATAACTGTTGGCATCTCCCTCACTCCACACCATAATCGGTGTCACCGAAACAGGAAATGAGGGAAATCCTCCCCAACGTGGACACCGACAGCAATACAATCCTGGGAGGATCCAGCCCTTCCCCCCACCACCCTTCATGAAAAAAAAAAAAAGGTTTGGCTGGAATCAGTCGTGTCCAACCTGCAGCCACAAACAAAATCATTTTTCTGATACAAACTGATACTTGTATAAATATCACAATAAAGGGTAAAAAAATATCAAATAAAAACAAAATGCAATCTAGATATACAATTGTGACACAAGTCGCATTGTAACTGAATATTATTAAAAATTCCCTTTCCTTCTCAGTCTGTCATTTTCTGTAAAATGCAATATGACCACCAGGAGGTGCTCTATACACAGATGGTATACAGAACGCTCCCCCCAGATATACAATATGACCACCGGGAGGCGCTCTATACACAGATGGTATACAGAACGCTCCCCCCAGATATACAATATGACCACCGGGAGGCGCTCTATACACAGATGGTATACAGAACGCTCCCCCCAGATATACAATATGACCACCGGGAGGCGCTCTGTACACAGGTGGTATACAGTGGTGGGGTACCACCACTGCCCGCCAGCAGGGGGGGCCCAGGCAGTAGGGTGAATTGGATATGGACAGGGAGTGTGATCGGTGTGGCGGGGCAATTACTGGAACCAATCCCCCCCCCCCCCCGTATGGCTCTCTGCAGCAGTTAAAAGCTGGCCTCTCCCTCCTGCTGGATTTCAGCCGTTACAGAGAGAGCAATAAAACAGATCAGTTCCAGTAATTGCCCCCCCCCACCATCACCATACAACAGATTAGTTCCAGTAATTGTTGCCCCCCCCACCATCACCATACAACAGATCAGTTCCAGTAATTGCCCCCCCCTCACCATACAACAGATCAGTTCCAGTAATTCCGCCCCCCCACCATCACCATACAACAGATCAGTTCCAGTAATTGCCCCCCCCCACCCTCACCATACCACAGATCAGTTCCGGTAACTGCCCCCCCCCCCACCATCGCCATACAACAGATCAGTTTAAGTAATTGCCCCCCCCCACCCTCACCATACAACAGACCAGTTCCGGTATTTGCCCCCCCACCTTCGCCATGCAACAGATCAGTTCCAGTAATTGCCCCCACCCTCACCATACAACAGATCAGTTCCAGTAATTGCCCCCCCCACCCTCACCATACAACAGATCAGTTCCATTAATTGCCCCCCCCACCCTCACCATACAACAGATCAGTTCCAGTAGTTGCCCCCCCACCATCACCATACAACAGCTCAGTTCCAGTAATTGCCCCCCCACCCTCACCATACAGCAGATCAGTTCCAGTAATTGCCCCCCCCCCCCACCATCACCATACAACAGATCAGTTCCAGTAATTGCTGTTGACGGCACCAGGCTTCCGATTTTCATGAAGGAAATTGCCCCAAGTGTCCCATAAGTCGTTCGAGAACCGGAACAAATCCCAGCGATTCCGGGGTGTATTGTGTTCCTCCTCACTTTCCCTGAGGGTTGCCATTAGGTGTTCCATCTGCTGTATGTCCTTCACCCCGGCGAACCACCAAAGGCGGAGAGCGTTGCCTCCACATGCTGATCATGATACATTAGTGTGATGGTCAGTGAGAAGAAGGGTCCTTACACTTGTGGTCATTGGGAAGAATGGTCCTCACACTTGTGGTCATTGGGATGAATGGTCCTTACACTTGTGGTCATTGGGAAGAATGGTCCTTACACTTGTGGTCATTGGGAAGAATGGTCCTTACACTTGTGGTCATTGGGAAGAATGGTCCTTACACTTGTGGTCATTGGGAAGAATGGTCCTTACACTTGTGGTCATTGGGAAGAATCACCTCCTTACACTTGTGGTCATTGGGAAGAATGGTCCTTACACTTGTGGTCATTGGGAAGAATGGTCCTTACACTTGTGGTCATTGGGAAGAATGGTCCTTACACTTGTGGTCAGTGGGAAGAATCACCTCCTTACACTTGTGGTCATTGGGAAGAATGGTCCTTACACTTGTGGTCATTGGGAAGAATGGTCCTTACACTTGTGGTCATTGGGAAGAATGGTCCTCACACTTGTGGTCATTGGGAAGAATGGTCCTTACACTTGTGGTCAGTGGGAAGAATCACCTCCTTACACTTGTGGTCATTGGGAAGAATGGTCCTTACACTTGTGGTCATTGGGAAGAATGGTCCTTACACTTGTGGTCAGTGGGAAGAATCACCTCCTTACACTTGTGGTCATTGGGAAGAATGGTCCTTACACTTGTGGTCATTGGGAAGAATGGTCCTTACACTTGTGGTCATTGGGAAGAATGGTCCTTACACTTGTGGTCATTGGGATGAATGGTCCTTACACTTGTGGACATTGGGAAGAATGGTCCTTACACTTGTGGTCAGTGGGAAGAATCACCTCCTTACACTTGTGGTCATTGGGAAGAATGGTCCTTACACTTGTGGTCAGTGGGAAGAATGGTCCTTACACTTGTGGTCATTGGGAAGAATGGTCCTCACACTTGTGGTCATTGGGAAGAATGGGCCTTACACTTGTGGTCATTGGGAAGAATGGTCCTTACACTTGTGGTCATTGGGAAGAATGGTCCTTACACTTGTGGTCAGTGGGAAGAATCACCTCCTTACACTTGTGGTCATTGGGAAGAATGGTCCTTACACTTGTGGTCAGTGAGAAGAATGGTCCTTACACTTGTGGTCAGTGAGAAGAATGGTCCTTACACTTGTGGTCAGTGAGAAGAATGGTCCTTACACTTGTGGTCATTGGGAAGAATGGTCCTCACACTTGTGGTCATTGGGAAGAATGGGCCTTACACTTGTGGTCATTGGGAAGAATGGTCCTTACACTTGTGGTCATTGGGAAGAATGGTCCTTACACTTGTGGTCATTGGGAAGAATGGTCCTTACACTTGTGGTCAGTGGGAAGAATCACCTCCTTACACTTGTGGTCATTGGGAAGAATGGTCCTTACACTTGTGGTCAGTGGGAAGAATGGTCCTTACACTTGTGGTCATTGGGAAGAATGGTCCTCACACTTGTAGCCATTGGGAAGAATGGGCCTTACACTTGTGGTTATTGAGAAGAATGGTCCTTACACTTGTGGTCATTGGGAAGAATGGTCCTCACACTTGTAGCCATTGGGAAGAATGGGCCTTACACTTGTGGTCATTGGGAAGAATGGTCCTCACACTTGTGGTCATTGAGAAGAATGGTCCTTACACTTGTGGTCAGTGAGAAGAATGGTCCTTACACTTGTGGTCATTGGGAAGAATGGTCCTTACACTTGTGGTCATTGGGAAGAATGGTCCTCACACCTGTGGTCATTGGGAAGAATGGTCCTTACACTTGTGGTCATTGGGAAGAATGGTCCTTACACTTGTGGTCATTGGGAAGAACGGTCCTTACACTTGTGGTCATTGGGAAGAATGGTCCTTACACTTGTGGTCAGTGACAAGAATAGTCCTTACACTTGTTGTCATTGGATAAGACTTACCTCCTTACAGATAGCTAAAAAGATCAATGGCGTCAGTGGGAGCTTATCTGAGAGGCAGAAATTGACCAATGCTGAAGAAACCCCTACAACCTCTGGAGGAACCTTAGGGATCCACGGAACCCTGGTTGGGAATCACTGCTTTAGTGGCTTTAGCAAACTGTGGGTGTGGGCGAATTTGCTCTTGTTGACATCCTCGCCCCTTCCTCCCAGTGATGCCAAACCTTCCCCCAGACAGCCCCCAGACAGCTCCTGAACAGCAACAGATTTGTGTGTGACTAGCTTGGTTACTTGGGGAGCCACGGTCCGGTCTGAATAATGTGTCCGGGTTTCAGCCTGCCTGAAACCCGAACACACGATTCAAAACCCGGACTGTCCGGGTGAATCACGGACAGGTGGCAAACCTATCTGACATTCCCAGAAGATGTGAAGTAATGTGCCAGTCTGGGTACCACACCTCCAGCATCAAAGAGCTATGTCCTGGGAATGGTGACGCTAGCACCGATGGGGTCCTGTACCAGTGCGTCAGGATCTTGAATGTGATCTCCTGATATTTGCTGCACAGGGATGACTTATACGTGAATCAAAGGATACGATTCTTTTGATCTTTCGTGAACATGATGTTGAGGTCTCTCTCCCGTTTCCTCAGTTACGGGGGATCATGTTGAGATGTGGCTGTCAGTAGAATATTATAAGAACAGGATAGAGGTTTCCGTACAGGCTCATCTCCTAGGCATAGATCCTCAAACGGCGTGGATTGTTAACGAAAGCAGCCATGATCTGGGAGGGATCGAAGAACGTGTGATAGTTATGAGATCTTCCTCTAACGAAACATCACACGATCCGCTTGAGTGCTTTCGTCATATACCTCTTCCACCCAGTCTGAATACAGATATCAGATATTCCAACCCCTGACAACCACACAACAAGGCAATACTCGTTTGGTAGCTGAACATGGGCAGTTTATTGAAAACAAAGGTACGTGGGTAATACTCTGGACAATCCGCCCCTTTGCATTCCGGACGGGGTAGACTGTCCAATCAGCAGTGAGAGCTGTTGGAAGAATTCGCCCCCCCCCCCCCACCAATCTCACAGCTAATCTACATACACATCCCATAATATCTAAGGCAATCAGACACATTAGAACATTGGAATACAGCCACACCTCAAACGACCCAGCAAAGAGTACACAACAAAATGAGACAATATACAATATATATATATATATATACACAGCATTCCAGTGTGGCTATACAGTGAATCAGATTAGTACAGATCAGACTGGATTTCTCACCCCTATTAGAGAGAAACAGGGTGACTTAGACATAGGAGGTGCATGGGGAGCTGAAACAAGGGATTCTGGGTTCTACGGGCCCCCCCCCTGCTCAAAGTGACTCGGTTACTCTTCCACTTGCCCAAAATGGAGAAAAATGGGGAATTAAGGGTGGGGTATAAGCTTGAGGGGTTAATCCACTCAGAGGACCCAAGAAAGGAAGAAGCTCTAACCAATCTCCTGTCAGGCTGATGCCAGGAAGCCCTGTCGGAGATCCCGGGTATAAAGTCTGGGCGGCCGATAATAGGCGTTAATGGAGAGGGAAAACCGTCCGTCTCGGCTATCCTCAAGTATCTGCGGAGCTCATGTAAGGCGGGTTCAATGAATGGGTGTGGAGAGGAAAATCATGAGGACCTGAACCCACTCCAGTATGAAGAGAAGCGGGGAAAGCGGGCGCCCTTGTCTCGTGCCGTTACTTATCGCGAAGGAGTTGGAAGCTATTCCATTTGTCTTGACCTTTGCTGTAGGGGTTGAGTAGACAGAGATCCAAGATAGGATGGTTTTCAGCATCCCAATATGCCAAAAGGTCCAATTCACCCCCTCTAACTCTTTTTCTGCATCTGTAGATAACAGGATGAATGGGGAATTAAAATGTTCGGCCCTTGCTATAACATCAATAGTCCCGATCGCATTGTCCCGCGCTTCTCTGCTGCGGATAAACCCAGCCTGACCCAAGGGGATTATACGCTGGAGGATTGACCCCAGGATTTTCGTGAACAGCTTAAGGTCCCAATTAAGCAGGGAGACGGGCCTATAGCGGGCACAGAGGACTGGGTCCTTCCCGGGCTTGGGGATTACAGTGATGCTTGCCCGTAGAATGTCTGTTGGCATGTTGTGGTTGTCTAGAATTGCATTAAAGGCGGTGACAAAATGGGTTGCTAGTCGTGTTTGGAAGGTTTTGTAATAAGAAATTGAAAAACCGTCAGGGCCATGGGCTTTCCCCTTGGGGGACCCCGCCAGGGCACTCGTGAGTTCATCCTTGGATATAGATTTCGATAGCAACTCTACTTCCTCCGCACTAAGAGAGGGCTGGTTAGCGGCCCCAAGGTAGGCATCTATTGTCTCCAACCTATCTGGGGGTTGGTCCATAGGAGTGTTGGAGTCAGGGCCGTTTTTAAGGCAGGACAAAAGGGGCAGCTGCCCTTTGCCCTGTCATTGTTGTGGGGCCCAAAGCAGCTGCCTCATACTTGCCAACTATCCAGGTTTAAATTCCCTTGTCCCTTGAGGTTTTAGTCCTGTGCTGTGTCCCAATATCTCAGTGTGAAATGCTGCTACTAACGCTGCCCAGCTCTGCCCTATTGTTGTGTACAGACGACTCACCTGCAGACCCTGTGCTTACATGTAAATTACCGGCATTCGTATGTAAATATCAGCAGCATTCATATGTAAATATCAGCGGCTGGCGGCATTGATATGAATATCATGCTCCCCTGAGGTCATATCCACAGTAATCTCTAGAAACCTATCAACAAGCAGAAATCATGTGCTGTAACCTCTAGCAACTAATTAGTGAGCTGTAACGTGTGCTGTAAGCTCTAGCAACCAGTCAGTGAGCGGTAATGATACACTGTAACCTCTAGCAACCAGTCAGTGAGCTGTAATGATACACTGTAAGCTCTAGCAACCAGTCAGTGAGCGGTAATGATACACTGTAACCTCTAGCAACCAGTCAGTGAGCGGTAATGATACACTGTAACCTCTAGCAACCAGTCAGTGAGCTGTAATGATACACTGTAACCTCTAGCAACCAGTCAGTGAGCGGTAATGATACACTGTAACCTCTGGCAACCAATCACAATAGCTGCCTTAACCGATTCAGTAAACTGATTTTGAGTCTAACTGCTAATTATTGTATGTCTCAGAGCAGGTGGAGAGCGAAACTGCATGGGGGGGGGGCCCAAGAAAAGCTTTGCGCGGGGTCCAATCAATATTAAAGACGGCCCTGGTTGGAGTGCAGGTTGTAAAGTGCCTCGTAGAAGGCGTGGAAGGACTCTGCTATCTCCGGGGACTTATGGATTTTGGTGCCCGCAGGAGTGGACAATGATGGAATGTATGCCAAGTTACGTTGGGTTCGAATGGCGTTCACTAATGTAGGGTTCTGCGTCAATAGCTTGTTTTTGGCTTGAAATAAGGAGTGTTCCCTGACTTGTTCCCGTGGTTTGGTTTCTTCTGCCTCTAGGTCCTTGTCTGGGTGAGTTTTATGTCGCCTTTCGCAGTAGCCGTGGAGTTTGGAGCGCAGTCCGGACCGTGTTTTTCGCTCTCTCAACCTTGAGTCTGTGACCATGTTTAATAATCATTCCTCTAGTACGGCACTTATGTGCGGAGCATATAGAAAGAGGGCTCCCGTTCCTGTAAGACAATTAGGCCCCTTTCACACTGAGGCGTTTTTCAGGCGCTACAGCGCTAAAAGTAGCGCCTGTGTAGCGCCTGAAAAAAGCGTCTCCTTTCACTCCACCGTGAAAGCCGGAGGGGCTCTCACACTGGAGCGGTGCGCTGGCGGGACGGAAAAAAAAAAAAACCTGCTAGCCGCATCTTTGGAGCGGTGAAGGAGCGATGTATTCACCGCTCCTACCCATTGAAATCAATGGGGCAGTGCGGCTATACCGCCGGCAAAGCGCCCCTGCAGCAGCACTTTGCGAGCGGTTTTAACCCTTTTTCGGCCGCTAGCGGGGGGTAAAACAGCCCCGCTAGTGGCTGAATACCGCTGCTAAAAGAACCGACGCCGCTCCCCGCCCCAGTGTGAAAGGGGCCTTACTGACCATTAATATAAGGGGGGTCCTTCTTCCACTGACCAATAATATAAGGGGTCCTTATCCTACTAACCATTAATATAAGGGTCCTTCTCCTACTGACCATTAATATAAGGGTCCTTTGTTCACTGACCATTAATATAAGGGGTCCTTCTTCCACTGACCAATAATATAAGGGGTCCTTCTCATACTGACCATTAATATAAGGGGTCCTTCTCATACTGATCATTAATATAAGGGGTCCTTCTTCCACTGACCAATAATATAAGGGGTCCTTCTCATACTGACCATTAATATAAGGGGTCCTTCTCCTACTGACCATTAATATAAGGGGTCCTTCTTCCACTGACCAATAATATAAGGGGTCCTTCTCATACTGACCATTAATATAAGGGGTCCTTCTCCTACTGACCATTAATATAAGGGGTCCTTCTTCCACTGACCAATAATATAAGGGGTCCTTCTCATACTGACCATTAATATAAGGGGTCCTTCTCATGCTGATCATTAATATAAGGGGTCCTTCTCATACTGATCATTATTATAAAGGGTCCTTCTTCCACTGACCAATAATATAAGGGGTCCTTATCCTACTAACCATTAATATAAGGGTCCTTCTCCTACTGACCATTAATATAAGGGTCCTTTGCTCACTGACCATTAATATAAGGGGTCCTTCTTCCACTGACCAATAATATAAGGGGTCCTTCTCATACTGACCATTAATATAAGGGGTCCTTCTCATGCTGATCATTAATATAAGGGGTCCTTCTCATACTGATCATTAATATAAGGGGTCCTTCTTCCACTGACCAATAATATAAGGGGTCCTACTCATACTGACCATTAATATAAGGGGTCCTTCTCATACTGATCATTAATATAAGGGGTCCTTCTCATACTGATCATTAATATAAGGGGTCCTTCTCATACTGATCATTAATATAAGGGGTCCTTCTTCCACTGACCAATAATATAAGGGGTCCTACTCATACTGACCATTAATATAAGGGGTCCTTCTTCCACTGACCAATAATATAAGGGGTCCTACTCATACTGACCATTAATATAAGGAGTCCTTCTCCTACTGACCATTAATATAAGGGGTCCTTCTTCCACTGACCATTAATATAAGGGGTCCTTCTCCTACTGACCATTAATATAAGGGGTCCTTCTTCCACTGACCAATAATATAAGGGGTCCTTCTCATACTGACCATTAATATAAGGGGTCCTTCTTCCACTGACCAATAATATAAGGGGTCCTTCTCCTACTGACCATTAATATAGGGCACCTTCTCCCATTGGCCACCAAGATAATGGACCACTACATTGACTACCAACATTAGAAGGTACTTTTCCACTGACCACCAATATAAGGGTCACTTCAATTTTCAATGTTGGGTTTTCTTTTGTAGCTATTATTATTATTATTATTATTATCATTATTATTATCATTATTATTATCATTATTATTATCATTATTATTATTATTATCATTATTATTATCATTATTATTATCATTATTATTATTATTATCATTATTATTATCATTATTATCAATATTATTATTATCATTATTATTATTATCATTATTATTATTATTATTATCATTATCATCATTATTATTATTATTATTATTATCATTATTATTATTATGATTTTGTCCCATTTCAGAATTGCTATTACTTTCTTATAGAGGATGAGAGAGTTGGGAGGAGCTGCTCTGGGCGTCTCCTACATCCAGTACATTCTATATACTTTTACGGACTAGAGATGTAATATATTAGGAAGGTTCCCCAAGACATGAAAATGATTTCCAGGGTTCCTGTGTAATAAAACGCTTGTCATAGTGGACCCCCCCCCAATGTTTTTGCCCCCCTGATGAAGATTGAATACACTTTGCGTAATACAAGCGGGGATCTCCTTTAAGGGATCAGCACTGAGCGTTTTGCGGTTCGGAGAGACGAGGCGAGACTCGTGGGAGCGCAGGAAACTGATGTTTATTTACTTTTTTTTGTACACAAACACATAAAACGGAACCCCCAGCGAGGAGGGTGATTGGCAACCGTTCTGGAAAACAAGGAAACCGCCGCACTTTGAAGCTCCATCCAGAAATGTAAACCGACAATTAATAAAAAATGCATTTTACTGAAAGTTTTCTGAGCGGCTTTGTGTTCCCAGCAATGGCGGAATGTAATTACTGCTCCGCCTCCTGAGCGCAGGGGGTCATCTTAGACGGATCGGTGGAAAACAGTGAAAAGGTCCCCGGCTCTGGAAGAAAGGGAAAAAAGAAATATTCAGAGAATGTAAAGAAGTCCATTAATTTCCACGGCAGAGGGAAGACGGAGAATCGGCGCAATAATGACTGCACGCTCGCCAATAATGACTGCGCGCTCGCCAATAATGACTGCGCGCTGGCCAATAATGACTGCGTGCTCGCCAATAATGGCTGCACGCTCGTCAATAATGGCTGCACGCTCGTCAATAATGGCTGCACGCTCGTCAATAATGGCTGCACGGTCTCCAATAATGGCTGCACGCTCGTCAATAATGGCTGCACGGTCTCCAATAATGGCTGCACGCTCGTCAATAATGGCTGCACGGTCTCCAATAATGACTGCACGCTCTCCGATAATGACTGCGCGCTCTCCGATAATGACTGCGCGCTCGCCCATAATGACTGCGCGCTCGCCAATAATGGCTGCGCGCTCGCCAATAATGGCTGCGCGCTCGCCAATAATGGCTGCGCGCTCGCCAATAATGACTGCGCGCTCGCCAATAATGACTGCGCGCTCGCCAATAATGACTGCGCGCTCGCCAATAATGACTGCGCGCTCGCCAATAATGACTGCGCGCTCGCCAATAATGGCCCATTAGCAGCTTTCTGACACAAACGTACATCAGCTCTGCCGGCCGCTTAATTGTCTTCTACATCCATTATTTATATCAGCGCCGCGCTCTTCACTCTCCCGACCATTTCAGAGCCGTCTCCACCAATCATCACTAAATGACTTGTGGTCAGAATAATGGGAGGCGGCCGGAGATTGATGGAGGTGTTTAGAGGCACTTCAATATCTGCAGACTGGAGGAATGGCCCATATCCTCACTCCCTTCTTCTTTCCTCCCCTGGCCTCTTCCCACCTGTTCCTCTCCCATCTCCTCTCCTTTCCTTTTACTTTTCCCCCTCTCCCCTCTTCCTCTACCATGTCCTCTACTCTCCTTTCTTCTCTTGGCATCTCTTTCCCTCCTCTCCACTCATTTCTTCCTCTGGCCTATCATCCCCTCTTACTCTCCCATGTCCTCTCCTTTCTTTTTCTCCCCTGACTTCTCCTCCTCTTTTATGTCCCCTCTTCTCACCTGTTCCTCTCCCATGTCCCCTCCTCCGCTTTTCTCCCCTAACCTCTCCTCCTCTCTCATGTCTTCTCCTCCTGACTTCTTCTGCTCTCTTCCTCTCCCATGTCCTCCTCTTTTCTTTCTTCTCCCCTCTTCTCACCTCTTCCTCTCCCATGTCCCCCTCCTTGCTTTTTCTCCCCTGACCTCTCCTCCTCTCTGCTTCTTCCATGTTCTCTCCTTTTCTTTCCTCCTCTACCCTCTCTTTCTTTCTTGCCTTTCCATGTTCTCTCCCTTCTCCCCTACTCCCCTCTTTCTCTCCTATGTCCTCTTCTTTTCTCACCTCTTCCTCTTCCATCTCCTCTCCTCTCAACATTTCCTCCCCGTTCCTCTCCCTTGTCCTCGTCTCTCTTTCTTTGTCTTATCCTCTCTCCTATTCTCCTCTCTACTCCCCACTTTCCCTCTCAGCTGTCCTCTCCTCTCTTCACCCCACTGACACTCTCTCTTCCCTTCTCCTCATTTCTACCCACATCTACCCCTATCCTCCCTCCTCTCCTCCAACCTCCTTCCTCACTCCTTCATCTTTTCATCTAATATCTAATTTTCTCCCCTTACTCTCCTCCTCTACACTCTTCACTTCTCCTCTCTCTTTCTGTACTCTTCTCACCTCATTTACTATATTTTTCTAAACTCCATCCCTTCTCCTCTATTTTCTTTCTCTGTTCCAGTTCTCTTCTCTCCTCTCCTTTACTCTCCTCTCCTACACCCTCTTCTCCTCCCCTCCTCTCATCTGCGTCACTCTCCTCCTCTCCTTTCATCTCCTTCAATCTCCTCTCTTCTCATCCTCATCTGCTTTAATCTCCTCTCTTCTCATCTCCTTCACTCTCCTCTCCACCCCTCCTTTCATTTCCTTTACTCTCTTCTCCTCTCCTCCCCCCTCATCTTCTTCTCTCTCCTCTCCTCCCTCCACTCCTCCCCTTCACTCTCCTCTCCTTCCCCACTGTCATCTCCTTTGTTCTCGTCTCCTCCCCTCCTTTTATCTTCTCCACTCTCCTCTCTGCTGCTCCTTTCATCTCCTTCACTCTTCTCTGCCCTGTCATCTCCTTCACTCTCTTCCTCTCCCCTCCTCTCATCTTCACTCTCCTCTCCCCCTGTAATCTCCTTCACTCTCTTCTCCTCCCCTCCTCTCATCTTCACTCTCCTCTCCCCCTGTCATCTCCTTCACTCTCTTCTCCTCCCCTCCTCTCATCTCCTTCACTCTCTTCTCCTCCCCTCCTCTCATCTTCACTCTCCTCTCCCCCTGTCATCTCCTTCACTCTCTTCTCCTCCCCTCCTCTCATCTTCACTCTCCTCTCCCCCTGTCATCTCCTTCACTCTCTTCTCCTCTCATCTTCACTCTCCTCTCCCCCTGTCATTTCCTTCACTCTCCTCTCCTCTTCTCTCCTCCTCTCATCTCCCTCACTCTCTTCCCCTCCTTTTATCTCCTTCACCCCCTCCCCCCCCCCTTACTTCTTTCACTCTCCTCTATTCCCTGCCTCTCATCTCCTAAGCTCCTGTTCTCCTCTCCCCCCAGGTTGTTGAGTTACTCACTCTTGTAGCAGGCGGGTACGGTAAAGTTGCCCCCCTGGCACTGGCTCTGTACCGTGTAGGCGCACTTTTGTTCCTTATTCTTGCAGAAATAGGTCAGGATGTCTCCATGCTGAATCTGCTGACCTGCGATTTCATCCACCCGCGTCCTCCTTCCGTTATGGAGGACGGTGGCCTTGGGCGTGGTCACGTGACACGGAGCTGGAAGGTTTTAGAAAGCAATATTGAGTTCTCCCCCATGAAGTAAAACCCCCTGAAGACCCCAGACAATCCAGACTGAGCATGTAAGGAGAGGTCCCCCTCAATGAGAACCACATGTCCCAGAGATCAGGGGCTCCTCAGATACAATCAGCTGAAAACAGTGTGGCCCCACCCCCTTCCCCTACGGAGACACATAGGGCCACGTGTAGGAAATCTTACCTCTACAGGCGGGCTTCGGGGACCATTCCCCGTCTTTGTCACAGTAGGATATTCGGGGGCCGTCCAAGGCGTAGGGCGGGTTACAGCCGTAGCTCACCGATTCTTTATAGTTGTACTTCCGGTAGAGAGCAAAACTCATGTAGCCGTTGGTTATCTCAGTGGGACGATTACATTTCACATCTGTGGAAGCAGGAGAGAGAAAGAGACGCAAACGGGTCCATTTATAAACATCCGCTGTACAAATAACTCAAGCACCAACTCTCCTCTCAACAAGAGTAGTGATGGACGAACTTCCGACGGGACGTTTCGCGAACGCGAAATGCGAACGGACCCAAACGTTCGCGAAACCGACCGTTCGCCGCGGGCCCCATTGACTTCAATGGGAGGCGAACTTTGCAAACCTTCATGTCGAATTTGCGGCCACGTGGTAATTATTAGGGGGTAAAACGTAGTCCCACCATCTGGACAATGACATAATACATGTATGAGGTGAATTTGGGATCGATAACTACAAGCATTTTTATTTTATTTGGGAAATTGTTCTAACAATTCAGGACTATGGAGCTAATGAAGGCAATGGAGGAGAGGGAAGGTCAGGGACCAGGGTAGGCAAAGAAGAGGGTGCAGGAGATGATCACCAGCAGCGTGACATACCGGAATGACACATGCACCGTGATAGAGGCATCTGACAGCAGCACCGTAATACAGAGCACTGACAGCAGCACCGTGACATACAGCGCTGACAGCAGCACCGTGACATACAGCGCTGACAGCAGCACCGTGACATACAGCGCTGACAGCAGCACCGTGACATACAGCGCTGACAGCAGCACCGTGACATACAGCGCTGACAGCAGCACCGTGACATACAGCGCTGACAGCAGCACCGTGACATACAGCGCTGACAGCAGCACCGTGACATACAGCGCTGACAGCAGCACCGTGACATACAGCGCTGACAGCAGCACCGTGACATACAGCGCTGACAGCAGCACCGTGACATACAGCACTGACAGCAGCACCGTAAGCAGCCCCAGGAGGAAGTCAGCACAGCACAGGGATGGTGTGATCCCCTCATAATAAGAACCCCCAGGAGGAAGTCAGCACAGCACAGGGATAGTGTGATCCCTTCATAATAAGAACCCCCAGGAGGAAGTCAGCACAGCACAGGGATATCATAAGCAGCCCCAGTAGAAATATGACACCGCTCAACCTCTTCAAAGAGGAGGGTAGGGGCATATAGTACGGTGTGCTTTTTTGGGTCAAGGAAGTGAGCCAAATGAATTAAGAAGGTCTGTGTGCTTGATTAAAAAAATAGTTTATAGACATATACATGGTCTACTGGTCACATGTGTTGAATTCCTCCGAGATCCATGCCTCATTCATTTTTAGAAATGTGAGGTAGTTAACACTGTGGTGAGCTAGGCGAGTACGCTTATCGGTCACAATCCCCCCTGCTGCGCTGAACGTCCTTTCGGACAGGACACTGGATGAGGGGCAAGCCAACAGTTCGATTGCAAATTGGGCAAGCTCTGGCCAGAGGTCAAGCCTGCCCACCCAGTAGTCTAGGGGTTCATCACTCCTCAGAGCGTCCACATCGGCCGTTAACCCAATGTAGTCGGACACCTGACGGTCTAGGCGTTCCCTGATGCTGGATCCGGATGACACCTGTCGATGGGTCGGCTGAAAGAATGACCTCATATCCGAAGTCACCAACACATCTTCAAACCGGCCTCTTCTTGCAGGCGCTGTTGGATTGGTACCCGCAAATCCTTCTCTGGGAGTGGGAATTGCTCCTCTGCCAGCGCACGCAAAAGCAGAATGCAGCATTTCTCGAAGCAAGGCCTGGAAGTGCTGCATTCTGACAGCCCTCTGCGACGGCGGTAACATTTCCGCCATTTTGTGTTTGTACCGGGGGTCTAAGTACGTTGCCACCCAGTACTGGTCCTTGACCCTCATGCTTTTTATACGGGGGTCCCTATTAAAACACTGGAGCATGAAGGCCCCCATTTGCACTAAAGTGGAAGCGGTGTGGTGGCCTGGCTCCTGCTCATCATCCAGGATAATGTCGTCCTCTTCATTCTCCTCTCCCCATCCTCGCACAACAGGGATCCCAGAAAGGTTTAAAGCATGCTCTTCTTGCTCCTGCTCATCCGCCCCGGCACCATCCTCCTCTGACTCCTCATCAGACTCCTGTTGTTGACTTGTCTCAGATAGAGTAGCCCCCCCTGGGAATTCATCCAGCATTGCGACTTCCTCATCTTCCCGCTCCTGCTCCTCCACAGCCTGATCAATGACACGACGCAATGCACGCTCCAGAAAGAAGGCATAAGGTACCATGTCACTGATGGCGCCATGGCTGCGACTGACCAGTTTGGTGATCTCCTCAAATGGCCGCAGAAGTCTGCATGTGTCGCGCATGAGCAGCCACTGGCGCGGTGAAAAAAAACCCAGCTCCCCAGAACCGTTTCTTTCGCAGAGTTCATACAGGTAGACGTTAACTGCACGTTTCTGCTGGAGCAGCCTATCAAGCATATAGAAGGTTGAGTTCCATCGCGTCGGGCAATCGCAAATAAGACGTCTGACCGGCAGATGGTGTCGCCGCTGAATGTCAGCAAGGCGAGCCATGGCCGTGTAAGATCTTCTGAAATGGGCCGAGATTTTCCTTGCCTGCCGCAAGATGTCCTGGACCCCAGGGTATTTGACAAGGAATCGCTGCACGACCAAGTTTAAGACGTGTGCCATGCACGGCACGTGCGTGATTTTGCCCTGTTTCAATGCGCTAAGCAGATTGGCACCGTTGTCACACACCACTTTACCAACTGTCAAATTGAGCGGTGTTAGCCACTCATCTGCCTGTGAACGCAAAGCTGAAAGGAGTGCCGGGCCAGTGTGGCTCTTTGCTTCCAGGCACAACAGACGCAGCACGGCATGGCAACGTCTCACCTGGCATGTGGAATAGGTTCTGGGGAGCTTGGGCGGTGCAGTGGAAGAGACGCTAGCAGCGGAAAAGGAGGAGGCAGCTGAGGAGGAGAGGGAGGAGGATGGAGTAGGAGGAGGAGAAGAAGAGTCAGGCCTGCATGCAATCCGTGGCGGTAAAACCAAATCTACACGGGTGCCACGGGTTACATGCTTGACGGCCGTCAGAAGGTTCACCCAGTGGGCAGTAAAACTGATATACCTTCCCTGCCCGTGTTTGCTAGACCACGTGTCTGTGGTCAGATGTATCTTGGCACCGACACTGTGTGCCAGAGATACATTCACTTGCCGCTGAACATGGCCATATAGCTCTGGGATGCCCTTCTCTGAGAAATACTTCCTTCCTGGGACCTTCCATTGTGGTGTTCCAATGGCCACAAATTTGCGAAAGGCCTCCGAGTCCACCAGTTTATATGGCAGTAGTTGGCGGGCTATGAGTTCTGACAAGCCAGCCGCCAACCGTTGGGCAAGAGGGTTATCCGGCATCATCATTTTTTTACGCTCAAACATTAGGCCCACGGAAGCCTGCCTTTTTGCAGAAAAATGTGAGCTTGGCGTGATGGAAGGTGGAGTGGAGGACAATTGTGAGGAGAGAGGAGAAGGAGAAGTAGAAGACGAGGCTGGACGGTGAGAGCCTGCAGTGTGGCTTTGTGTGTTCCGTTGCTCCCACTGGGCTCGGTGATGGCTGCTCATGTGCCTTCTTAAGGCGGTCGTCCCTAGGTGAGTATTGGGCTTACCGCGACTAACGCGTTGACTGCAAAGATTGCAGATGGCAACGCTATTGTCAGCAGCGGACACGTTAAAAAAAGCCCACACTGCGGAGCCATGTGCCGGTGTCCTGGGAGCGCCAGATGTGACCGTACATGGTCGATGACTCGCTCCTGATACATTTGCAGTCTGCTTTGTCCCTGCTGTGCAATGTAAGTCATTGCTGCTTCTCCTCCCTATCTGCTGGTCCATATCTCCCTCTGAACTCCCCTCCTCTTCCTCTCTTGTGGGCACCCACGTGACATCACTAGACACGTCATCATCAACGTCACCTTCCCCACCGCTATAAGTAGAGATCTCGGAGTAGGCAGCAACACCGGGGACCAACCTCCTCCTTGGGCTGATCTGGGTACTGGCGTCAGACTGCTGAGTAGCGCTTGTTGCTACCTCCTCTTCCTGATCCAATACCAAGAGTGGCTGCGCATCAGAAATGTCCTCTTGATATGGATCGGAAAATAATTCCAGTGACTCAAGCGGAAGGTATGTGGTGGTGGTGGTGGTGGTCGTGTTGTTGGTGGTAGTGTCTTTGGGGGTGCACATAGCAGAGAGTGAAGAAGAGGGTGCAGATCGAGAGGATGAGGAGGGTGCAGAAGAGTAAGGCTGAGCGAGCCACTCAACCAAGTCTGGTGCATCCTTTAAAGTAATTGAACGCACCTTCTGCAACTTCCCACTTTGGCTCAAGCCTGTTGCTCCTGCCCTACCCCTACCACCCCTGCGGAAGGGCCTGCCTCTTCCTCTGCATGTCATTTTTTAAATGACCCTGTGACAAAACTCTTAGTCCCTATACCGCTGAAGGACTGCTGCAGTATAGGTGAGCGGTCAGCAGTGGTGCACGTCAACCCTATCTATTGTGGACCTATAGCGGTCCTTACAGAACAGCAGACTGTACCGCACTCAAGCCTATGTACCGTAGCACCCTATACCAAGTTACCAGTCCTTATAAGAACTTTTGTGGACCAAGCAGGTTGTGTATTAGTGTTTAGCAGACTGTACGTCAGTCCCTATACCGCTGAAGGACTGCTGCAGTATAGGGCAGCGGTCAGCAGTGGTGCACGTCAACCCTATCTATTGTGGACCGATAGCGGTCCTTACAGAACAGCAGACTGTACCGCACTCAAGCCTATGTACCGTAGCACCCTATACCAAGTTACCAGTCCTTATAAGAACTTTTGTGGACCAAGCAGGTTGTGTATTAGTGTTTAGCAGACTGTACGTCAGTCCCTATACCGCTGAAGGACTGCTGCAGTATAGGGCAGCGGTCAGCAGTGGTGCACGTCAACCCTATCTATTGTGGACCGATAGCGGTCCTTACAGAACAGCAGACTGTACCGCACTCAAGCCTATGTACCGTAGCACCCTATACCAAGTTACCAGTCCTTATAAGAACTTTTGTGGAACAAGCAGGTTGTGTATTAGTGTTTAGCAGACTGTACGTCAGTCCCTATACCGCTGAAGGACTGCTGCAGTATAGGTGAGCGGTCAGCAGTGGTGCACGTCAACCCTATCTATTGTGGACCGATAGCGGTCCTTACAGAACAGCAGACTGTACCGCACTCAAGCCTATGTACCGTAGCACCCTATACCAAGTTACCAGTCCTTATAAGAACTTTTGTGGAACAAGCAGGTTGTGTGTTAGTGATTAGCAGACTGTACGTCAGTCCCTATACCGCTGAAGGACTGCTGCAGTATAGGTGAGCGGTCAGCAGTGGTGCACGTCAACCCTATCTATTGTGGACCGATAGCGGTCCTTACAGAACAGCAGACTGTACCGCACTCAAGCCTATGTACCGTAGCACCCTATACCAAGTTACCAGTCCTTATAAGAACTTTTGTGGAACAAGCAGGTTGTGTATTAGTGTTTAGCAGACTGTACGTCAGTCCCTATACCGCTGAAGGACTGCTGCAGTATAGGTGAGCGGTCAGCAGTGGTGCACGTCAACCCTATCTATTGTGGACCGATAGCGGTCCTTACAGAACAGCAGACTGTACCGCACTCAAGCCTATGTACCGTAGCACCCTATACCAAGTTACCAGTCCTTATAAGAACTTTTGTGGAACAAGCAGGTTGTGTATTAGTGTTTAGCAGACTGTACGTCAGTCCCTATACCGCTGAAGGACTGCTGCAGTATAGGTGAGCGGTCAGCAGTGGTGCACGTCAACCCTATCTATTGTGGACCGATAGCGGTCCTTACAGAACAGCAGACTGTACCGCACTCAAGCCTATGTACCGTAGCACCCTATACCAAGTTACCAGTCCTTATAAGAACTTTTGTGGACCAAGCAGGTTGTGTATTAGTTTTTAGCAGACTGTACGTCAGTCCCTATACCGCTGAAGGACTGCTGCAGTATAGGGCAGCGGTCAGCAGTGGTGCACGTCAACCCTATCTATTGTGGACCGATAGCGGTCCTTACAGAACAGCAGACTGTACCGCACTCAAGCCTATGTACCGTAGCACCCTATACCAAGTTACCAGTCCTTATAAGAACTTTTGTGGAACAAGCAGGTTGTGTGTTAGTGATTAGCAGACTGTACGTCAGTCCCTATACCGCTGAAGGACTGCTGCAGTATAGGGCAGCGGTCAGCAGTGGTGCACGTCAACCCTATCTATTGTGGACCGATAGCGGTCCTTACAGAACAGCAGACTGTACCGCACTCAAGCCTATGTACCGTAGCACCCTATACCAAGTTACCAGTCCTTATAAGAACTTTTGTGGACCAAGCAGGTTGTGTATTAGTGTTTAGCAGACTGTACGTCAGTCCCTATACCGCTGAAGGACTGCTGCAGTATAGGGCAGCGGTCAGCAGTGGTGCACGTCAACCCTATCTATTGTGGACCGATAGCGGTCCTTACAGAACAGCAGACTGTACCGCACTCAAGCCTATGTACCGTAGCACCCTATACCAAGTTACCAGTCCTTATAAGAACTTTTGTGGAACAAGCAGGTTGTGTGTTAGTGATTAGCAGACTGTACGTCAGTCCCTATACCGCTGAAGGACTGCTGCAGTATAGGTGAGCGGTCAGCAGTGGTGCACGTCAACCCTATCTATTGTGGACCGATAGCGGTCCTTACAGAACAGCAGACTGTACCGCACTCAAGCCTATGTACCGTAGCACCCTATACCAAGTTACCAGTCCTTATAAGAACTTTTGTGGACCAAGCAGGTTGTGTATTAGTGTTTAGCAGACTGTACGTCAGTCCCTATACCGCTGAAGGACTGCTGCAGTATAGGGCAGCGGTCAGCAGTGGTGCACGTCAACCCTATCTATTGTGGACCGATAGCGGTCCTTACAGAACAGCAGACTGTACCGCACTCAAGCCTATGTACCGTAGCACCCTATACCAAGTTACCAGTCCTTATAAGAACTTTTGTGGACCAAGCAGGTTGTGTATTAGTTTTTAGCAGACTGTACGTCAGTCCCTATACCGCTGAAGGACTGCTGCAGTATAGGGCAGCGGTCAGCAGTGGTGCACGTCAACCCTATCTATTGTGGACCGATAGCGGTCCTTACAGAACAGCAGACTGTACCGCACTCAAGCCTATGTACCGTAGCACCCTATACCAAGTTACCAGTCCTTATAAGAACTTTTGTGGAACAAGCAGGTTGTGTGTTAGTGATTAGCAGACTGTACGTCAGTCCCTATACCGCTGAAGGACTGCTGCAGTATAGGGCAGCGGTCAGCAGTGGTGCACGTCAACCCTATCTATTGTGGACCGATAGCGGTCCTTACAGAACAGCAGACTGTACCGCACTCAAGCCTATGTACCGTAGCACCCTATACCAAGTTACCAGTCCTTATAAGAACTTTTGTGGACCAAGCAGGTTGTGTATTAGTGTTTAGCAGACTGTACGTCAGTCCCTATACCGCTGAAGGACTGCTGCAGTATAGGGCAGCGGTCAGCAGTGGTGCACGTCAACCCTATCTATTGTGGACCGATAGCGGTCCTTACAGAACAGCAGACTGTACCGCACTCAAGCCTATGTACCGTAGCACCCTATACCAAGTTACCAGTCCTTATAAGAACTTTTGTGGAACAAGCAGGTTGTGTGTTAGTGATTAGCAGACTGTACGTCAGTCCCTATACCGCTGAAGGACTGCTGCAGTATAGGTGAGCGGTCAGCAGTGGTGCACGTCAACCCTATCTATTGTGGACCGATAGCGGTCCTTACAGAACAGCAGACTGTACCGCACTCAAGCCTATGTACCGTAGCACCCTATACCAAGTTACCAGTCCTTATAAGAACTTTTGTGGACCAAGCAGGTTGTGTATTAGTGTTTAGCAGACTGTACGTCAGTCCCTATACCGCTGAAGGACTGCTGCAGTATAGGGCAGCGGTCAGCAGTGGTGCACGTCAACCCTATCTATTGTGGACCGATAGCGGTCCTTACAGAACAGCAGACTGTACCGCACTCAAGCCTATGTACCGTAGCACCCTATACCAAGTTACCAGTCCTTATAAGAACTTTTGTGGAACAAGCAGGTTGTGTATTAGTGTTTAGCAGACTGTACGTCAGTCCCTATACCGCTGAAGGACTGCTGCAGTATAGGGCAGCGGTCAGCAGTGGTGCACGTCAACCCTATCTATTGTGGACCGATAGCGGTCCTTACAGAACAGCAGACTGTACCGCACTCAAGCCTATGTACCGTAGCACCCTATACCAAGTTACCAGTCCTTATAAGAACTTTTGTGGAACAAGCAGGTTGTGTGTTAGTGATTAGCAGACTGTACGTCAGTCCCTATACCGCTGAAGGACTGCTGCAGTATAGGTGAGCGGTCAGCAGTGGTGCACGTCAACCCTATCTATTGTGGACCGATAGCGGTCCTTACAGAACAGCAGACTGTACCGCACTCAAGCCTATGTACCGTAGCACCCTATACCAAGTTACCAGTCCTTATAAGAACTTTTGTGGAACAAGCAGGTTGTGTATTAGTGTTTAGCAGACTGTACGTCAGTCCCTATACCGCTGAAGGACTGCTGCAGTATAGGTGAGCGGTCAGCAGTGGTGCACGTCAACCCTATCTATTGTGGACCGATAGCGGTCCTTACAGAACAGCAGACTGTACCGCACTCAAGCCTATGTACCGTAGCACCCTATACCAAGTTACCAGTCCTTATAAGAACTTTTGTGGACCAAGCAGGTTGTGTATTAGTTTTTAGCAGACTGTACGTCAGTCCCTATACCGCTGAAGGACTGCTGCAGTATAGGGCAGCGGTCAGCAGTGGTGCACGTCAACCCTATCTATTGTGGACCGATAGCGGTCCTTACAGAACAGCAGACTGTACCGCACTCAAGCCTATGTACCGTAGCACCCTATACCAAGTTACCAGTCCTTATAAGAACTTTTGTGGAACAAGCAGGTTGTGTGTTAGTGATTAGCAGACTGTACGTCAGTCCCTATACCGCTGAAGGACTGCTGCAGTATAGGGCAGCGGTCAGCAGTGGTGCACGTCAACCCTATCTATTGTGGACCGATAGCGGTCCTTACAGAACCGCAGACTGTACCGCACTCAAGCCTATGTACCGTAGCACCCTATACCAAGTTACCAGTCCTTATAAGAACTTTTGTGGAACAAGTGAGTTGTGAATGTTTAGCAGACTGCAGCAGAAGGGCAGCAGTCAAGTATAATATCCTTTCTATATTTGGAAGAAAGAATATTATACATGTACAAGCCTATTACTGTACCACTGATACCAGTCCTGAAAAGAACCTTTGTGGAACTAATAATAACAGCAAGTCTTTAAAATTACCCTCACTGCCTGACAACACTGCTTCCTTCCTGTCCCTATACAAATTGGCAAAAAAAGAGAACGATTAGTGGTTACTGGAACAGCTCTTTTGTGGACCTTGATAGTAACAGCTAATGATGATGATGATGATGATGATGATGAAAGACTAATCTGGCTGTCCCTGTAGCATACACCGTCCTTTCCCTTTCTCTAAACTAACAAAAGACACTCAGGCTGCTGCAAGAATCAGCAGCACAGCAAACCTATCAACACCTAACACCTATACCAGTCCTGAAAAGAACTTTTGTGTACCAAATAGCTAGTGGTTTATCTCTCCCTACTCCACACAGGAACCTGTCCCTATCTTAACAGAAGAAAGAATGTAAAATGGCCACCGGATCGGGTGTATTTATAGGTTAGGGGGAATGTACAAGTGTCCATGTGCTGTCATGTCTCAATTGGCTGTCCTGTATCACATGATAAACGTGTCACCAAAGGTTAAAGTTCTTGTATACATTAAACACGTAAGTCCGCCGCGGCGAACGACGGAAAAAGGCGTTCGAACGTGCGGACCGCGAATGTCGGAAATTCGCCGCGAAACGACCGCCGGGCGAACCGTTCGGCCATCACTAAACAAGAGTTCCTTATTTAGCCTTATATTTTTATTTCCTATGTTTGCCGGCTCCACCCAGTGGCCAAAATGCTGTATTTTCCTGATTAAGGGAGCTTCAGGAGAATACTGCATTATGGCCAATAGGTGGCGCTGCCAATCACGAATCCCGGCAATCCAGACTGAACATGTAAGCAGAGGTCAGCCTCAATGAAAACCGCATGTCATAGAGATATATTGCCTTATATCGGGGGTCTCAAACTAGTGGCCCACCAGGTGTTGCAGAACTACAAGTCCCATCATGCCTCTGCCCGAGGGAGTCATGCTTGTAACTGTCAGCCTTGCAATGCCTCCTGGGACTTGTAGTCTTGTAATAGCTGGAGGGCCACCAGTTTGAGACCCCCCTGCCTTATATGGTTATTTCCTATGTTTGCTGGCTCCACCCAGTGGACAAAATGCAGTATTTTCCTGATTTAGGCAGCTTCAGGAGAATGCTGCATTATGGCCACTAGGTGGAGCTGCCAATCACAAATCCCGACAATCCAGACTGAACATGTAAGCCGAGGTCACCCTCAATGAAAACTGCATGTCATACAGCTATATACCTTATATAGGTTGTTTCCTATATTTTCTGGCTCCACCCAGTGGACAAAATGCAGCATTTTCCTGATTAAGGGAATTTCAGGAGAACACTGCTTAATGGCCACTAGGTGGGGCTGCCAATCATGAAGCCAGACGATCCAGTCTGAACGTGTAAGCAGAGGTCACCCTCAATGAAAACCGCATGTCATATTGATATATGCCTTATATAGGTTGTTTCCTATGTTTTCTGGCTCCATATAGTGGCCAAACTGCAGTATTTTCCTGATTAAGGGAATTTCAGGAAAATACTGTGTTATGGCCACTAGGTGGTGCTGCCGATCACAAATCCTTACAATCCAGACTGAACATGTAAACATTAAAGCAGAGGTGTACATGTATATGGCACAAGCACTAGCTCACCTGTCACCAATAAGCCTTTATTTTGCCTTAGATGGTTATTTCCTATGTTTTCTGTCTCCATCTTGTGGCCAAAATGCAATATTTTCCTGATTAAGGGAGCATCAGGAGAATACTGCATTATGGCCACTAGGTGGAGCTGCGAATCACGAATCCCGACAATCCAGACTGAACATGTGAGTGTGCAAGTAGAGGTCAACCTCAATGAAAACTGCATGTCATAGAGATATATGCCTTATATGTTTATTTCCTATGTTTTCTGGCTCCATCTAGTGGCCAAAATGCAGTATTTTCCTGATTAAGGGAATTTCAGGAGAACACTGCTTAATGGCCACTAGGTGGAGCTGCGAATCACGAATCCTGACAATCCTGACAGACTGAACATGAAAGCAGAGGTCAGCTTCAATAAAAAAACGCATGTCATAGAGATATATACCTTATATTGGTTGTTTCCTATGTTTTCTGGCTCCATCTAGTGGCCAAAATGCAGTACTTTCCCGATTAAGGGGATTTCAGGAAAATACTGCATTATGGCCACTAGGTGGAGCTGCCAATCATAGGAGTTTTATATATATTGGGCAAAACGCAGGATTTGGCATTATTCTGGTATTTCACAATACGCACGACAAGCAAAAACGACATTTTTATAGAGAATTCTGTCTGAAGAGCGATGCCCTCCGTCCCTTTCCGGGACCGTTCGCCTCTGACTGGCACGCTTCTTACCCCGACACTCAGGGGCGGCGCTCCAGGTCCCGTTCTCGGTACAGGTGACGTTCTCGTTTCCGATGAGGACGAGGTTCTGCAGACAGCGATAGGTCACCGCGTCCTGGTAGATGGAAACGTTCTTCCCCCGCGGCGCGTAGTGTTCAATCGCGGCAGATTTTGGTAGCGGAGGATGAGGACAGGTCACCACTGGAGGAGAGGAGGATATTCCCAGAATTATTCACCTGTATTTCCTCTAAAGAACATAAAACATTCACAAAGTATTTGAGAAAAGCTTCGGGGGGTTTAGTGTGATGGAGGTTCCCTCTTCACTCCTATAAATAAAGAACACCGGGGGGTGGGGGTGGGGGTGGGGGACTAAATTGTAGAGCTTTTCATTGCATATACATTCGTTCTGTGTGAATGTGGACCAAAATGAATGCTTTACAGGCTATTTTCTCTCTAGTGCGAATGGACTCATTCATAGAAAGCAGAAAAATACTGCACTGTGGCCACTAGAGGGCGCTGATGGTCACAGGAAATAAATATTTATTGGCTGTGATCGTCGGCTCCATCTAGTGGCCATAATGTGTTCCTCTTACTCTACAAAGACATATTAGTGAGCTGAAGGCAAAGATCTCAATGAGCCCGTCTGCCCAGGGACTTATTTACAGACTCCCTGGCTGTAGAACCCAGCCTGCCAGGCCATTTCATGTGATCCTTGCACTCTCCTGCAGCTGCGCCACTCCCCTCATTTCTGTTCCCACCTTGTCTTAGTAGTCGGTGGCAGAGAGGAGGACAGAACTCCTCTGCCAGATACTGCTTCTCTCTGTTCAGCTGCAGCACACCCCTGTCTGTGCCTCTCCCAGTCTCAGCATTCAGCAACAGCGAGGAGGACGGAACTCCTGTGCCAGATCCTGCATCTCTCTGTGCAGCCATGGAGAGGCTCACCCCTGCCCTCCTTTGTCTCAGCAGTCAGCAGCAGAGAGGAGGACAGAACTCCTCATACAGATCCTGAACCTCTCTGTGCAGCCGCAGCACACCCCTGTCTCTGCCTCTCCTGGTCTCAGTATTCAGCAACAGAGAGGAGGACAGAAATCCTGTCCCAGATCCTGCACTTCTCTGTGCAGCTGCGGAGAGGCTTGTCTCTGCCCCCCTTCTCAGCAGTTGGCAGCAGAGAGGATGACAGAGCTCCTCCTACTGATCCTGCACCTCTCTGTGCAGCCGCAGCTCCCCCTCGTCTCCGTCTTGCCTGTTCTCAGCATTCCGCAACAGTCAGAGAGGACAGAACTCCTGTGCCAGATCCTGCACTTCTCTGTGCAGCCGCGGAGAGGGGCTCATTTCTGCCCCCTCACATCTCAGCAGTCAGTAGCATAGAGGAGGACAGAACTCATCCTACAGATCCTGCACCTCCCTGTGCAGCCACAGAGAGGCTCATCTATTACCCCCCCCCCCCCCCACTCCCCAGTCTCAGCAATTGGCAGCAGAGAGGAAAGACCTCCTCCTACAGGTCCTGCACTTCTCATTGTAGCCGCAGCACAAATCTGTTTCTGCCTCCCCTGGTCTCAGCATTCAGCTGACTCCAACCCTCCTCTGCTCCTCCTCCAGACCCTGCACTTTCTGCTTCCCAGCTCCGCCCCCCATGTTCTTCCTGGCAGCAGCACAAGGTAACGGGGGTGCAATATAATGTAAGGGAGGATGGGGGGCTATTGACTTCTGATGGAGGGGGGCTATTGACTTCTGATGGAGGGGGGCTGTTGACTTCTGATGGGGGGGCTCTTGACTTCTGGTGGGGGAGGGGGGTTCTTGACTTCTGATGGGGGGGCTCTTGACTTCTGATGGAGGGAGGCTCTTGACTTCTGATGGAGGGGGGGCTCTTGACTTTTGATGGAGGGGGGCTCTTGACTTCTGATGGAGGGGGTCTCTTGACTTCTGATGGGGAGGCACTTGACTTCTGATAGAGGGGGGGGCTTTTGACTTCTGATGGGGGGGGGCTCTTGACTTCTGATGGAGGGGGGCTCTTGACTTCTGATGGAGGGGGGGCTCTTGACTTTTGATGGAGGGGGGCTCTTGACTTCTGATGGGGGGGCTATTGACTTCTGATGGAGGGGGGGGGCTCTTGACTTTTGATGGAGGGGGGCTCTTGACTTCTGATGGAGGGGGGCTCTTGACTTCTGATGGGGGGGGCTCTTGACTTCTGATGGAGGGGGCTCTTGACTTCTGATGGGGGGGCTCTTGACTTCTGATGGAGGGGGGCTCTTGACTTCTGATGGAGGGGGGGCTCTTGACTTTTGATGGAGGGGGGCTCTTGACTTCTGATGGGGGGGCTCTTGACTTCTGATGGAGGGGGGGCTGTTGACTTCTGATGGGGGGCTGTTGACTTCTGATGGGGGGGCTCTTGACTTTTGATGGAGGGGGGCTCTTGACTTTTGATAGAGGGGGGCTCTTGACTTCTGATGGAGGGGGGCTCTTGACTTTTGATGGAGGGGGGCTCTTAACTTCTTATGGAGGTGGGCTGTTGACTTCTGATGGAGGGGGCTCTTGACTTCTGATGGAGGGGGGGCTCTTGACTGCTGATGGAGGGGGCTCTTGACTTCTAATGGAGGGGGGGCTGTTGACTTCTGATGGGGGGTTGTTGACTTCTGATGGGGGGGCTCTTGACTTCTGATGGAGGGGGGCTCTTGACTTCTGATGGAGGAGGGCTCTTGACTTCTGATGGAGGGGGGGCTCTTGACTTTTGATGTAGGGGGGCTCTTGACTCCTGATGGAGGGGGGCTCTTGACGTCTGATGGAGGGGGGCTCTTGACTTCTGATGGAGGGGGGGCTCTTGTCTCCTGATGGAGGGGGGGCTCTTGACTCCTGATGGGGGGCTCTTGACGTCTGATGGAGGGGGGCTCTTGACTTCTGATGGAGGGGGGCTCTTGACTCCTGATGGAGGGGGGGCTCTTGACGTCTGATGGAGGGGGGCTCTTGACTTCTGATGGAGGGGGGGCTCTTGTCTCCTGATGGAGGGGGGGCTCTTGACTCCTGATGGGGGGCACTTGACTTCTGATGGGGGGGGGCTCTTGACTTCTTATGGAGGGGGGCTTTTAAATTCTGATGGAGGGGGGCTTTTGACTTCTGATGGGGGAGGGGGGCTCATAACTTGTAATGGGGGGCTCTTGACTTCTGAAGGAGGGGGGGCTCTTGACTTCTGATGGAGGGCGCCTCTTGACTTCTGATGGAGGGGCTCTTGACTTCTGATGGAGGGCGCCTCTTGACTTCTGATGGAGGGCGCCTCTTGACTTCTGATGGAGGGGCTCTTGACTTCTGATGGAGGAGGGGGGACTTTGGCTTCTGATGGAGGGGGGCTCTTAACACTGGAGGATGTAAGGGAGGGGGTGGGATGCTCTGGACATCTAGTCTTACAGATACAACCGGCCCTGTAAGGGCGACCAAAATGCTGATGTGACCCGCAATGAAATTGAGTTTGGCACCCCCTGCTGGAGAACATCCTCTGAACCCTGTAAATCCACCAGGGAGATTCCCAACTCCGCCCATTAAAGTGCCTCTGCACTCAAATATTGCACCTAATGCAGTTTATCGAGGTCCACCATCGGTCCCTCGGATGGAAAGGACTTCTGCAATCTAAAGGAAGTCCCTCCCGAGGAGAAGGATCGGCAAGAGGCTGTAGTCCCGCTCTGAGGCCCCCGGAAAAGTCCCCTGTGATCTGGCTACAGATGAAAGGGGACATGTCAAGTTGCATGACAAGTCGCACCCCATGTACGGAATTCAAATCGGTCAATAAATCCTCGACCAATCTGAATTTGAAGCGTTTTGAAGATTTGGAATTTGTTTGAAAAAAAAAAAAATCGCATCAAAGTCACATTTTAGGGCACTTTAGGGGAGTGTGAATGGGCCCTTTAGCGCAGTTGCAGCGTTTGCTGGAGAACATACGCTGATATCTTCTCAGGATTTACCTTCACAGACCGGCATCTTCTGGCTCCATTTCCCACTTTCCAGACACTCGCTCTCATTGGCTCCGTGCAGGGTGTACCTGAGAGGGGGGAGGGGACACAGCAAAACGCAGCCAATCAGGAGCAATATTTCAGCGTTGGGTGTCACAGCAGTATTATAGATGTTCTGTGTCTGGCCCGATATTCTATTCAGCGTGATCCGATGCCGTCCATTGTCTTCTAGATACAATGTTACCTCTGATACTACCAGATTCCGATAAGCCCCCGCCCCCTCCCCCATCCGCCTGCCATGCAGACCCCCACAACTACCGGCCAGGGTTGTGGGGAAGAGGCCCTTGTTCCCCATTAACATTAGCAGCACAGTTCCTCTGATTCTGGAAAGCCTGGGTGCTGATTGGACACCACACTAGTAACTAATCAGGTACAGAGGAGAATAATGACATTTCCCAGCACCAATAATCATTATTTATTGATAGATTATTGGTCACATCATCTCACAATCCCAATGACGTCATCTTCAATCATCATCAATCATCATCAATCAAAGGATGAAATGAAACAATGTCTGCAAAAAACGTTTCCATCCTGTCTGATCATCTCCCGATCGATCCGGCCTCAGATCGATTGACTAGTCAGTGGAAAGTGCCCTGACAAGGATCTATTGATCTGTGGAATTGATCGGAGGGGAATATGGAAGAATCAGACTGAACGGCGGCCACAGACATGATCAAATGTCTGTTTAAATCAGCTGAATACTTTCCAGGGGCCATCAAAGCTAAAGGCCTTCAATGTCGCAGCTGTTTTCTTTTTTTTTTAGCAGCCACAGCCTGAATAGAAAAGTCCTGTCACCTGCCAGCATGGTGTAGTGAAGGTCCCTTTGCTCTCTGTGAGGAAGCAGTGGTCATTCTGCAGAGGTCTGACCGCCTCCTGCTGATTCAGAGTGAGAGCTCTCCAATCAGCAGAAAGCATAAGCTTTGATCATTGGAGAGCTCTAGCTATGACTCAGTAGGGGGAGTGACTGGCCTCTGCAGAGAGACCACTGCTTCCACGCAGAGAGCAAGGGACCTTTTTTACACCGTGCTGGCAGGTGACAGGCTTTTCCATTTTGGCTTGGGGTTCACTTTAATGGAAACGTAAGCCTGGAGCTTTCCACTTTTAATCCCTGCCCCCTCCCCATTCATGAGAACCACCCCAATCATTAAAAAAAAAAAACCTTTGCATACCTTTTTTCTGTAGCCTTCTAGCTGTTCTGGGGATATTTGGGAGCTTACTTTTCTTTTTCAGTGACGCTGGGTGGTGGGCATTGGTCCTGGACTGAGCAGCGCTCATATGACGGAGGAGTACTGCTCAGTCCTGGAGTACTGTGAGCCCAGCCCAGGTCATTTGGTGCCCCCTAGGGAGGGAATCTACACAGCAGGCTGGATTTACAGGTATGGGGCAGAATGACAGACTGCCCCCCTGCCTGAAGAGGACCAGTGGCACGAGGAGGAACCCAGGGACAGTGCTGGACTGAGGAGGAAGCCGGGGGGATTGCACTGTAATGAGGAGGAAGTCGGGGACGGTACTGGAATGAGGAGGAAGCCAGAGATGGCACTGGACTGAGGAGGAAGTCGGGACGGCACTGGACTGAGGAGGAAGCCGGGGATGGCACTGGACTGAGAAGAAAGCCGGGGATAGCACTGGACTGAGGAGGAAGCCGGGGATGGCACTGGACTGAGGAGGAAGCCGGGGATGGCACTGGACTGAGGATGAAGCCGGGGATGGCACTGGACTGAGGAGGAAGCCGGGGATGGCACTGGACTGAGGAGGAAGCCGGGGATGGCACTGGACTGAGGAGGAAGCCGGGAATGGCACTGGACTGAGGATGAAGCTGGGGATGGCACTGGACTGAGGAGGAAGCCGGGGACAGCACTGGACTGAGGATGAAGCCGGGGACGGCACTGGACTGAGGAGTAAGCCGGGGACGGCACTGTACTGAGGAGGAAGCTGGGGACGGCACTGGACTGAGGAGGAAGTCAGGGATGGCACTGGACTGAGGAGGAAGCGGGGGAAGGCAGTGGACTGAGGAGGAAGCCGGAGACGGCACTGGACTGAGGAGGAAGCCAGGGACGGCACTGGACTGAGGAGGAAGCCAGGGATGGCACTGGACTGAGGAGAAAGCCGGGGACGGCACTGGACTGAGGAGAAAGCCGGGGACAGCACTGGACTGAGGAGGAAGCCGGGGATGGCACTGGACTGAGGAGGAAGCCGGGGATGGCACTGGACTGAGGATGAAGCCAGGGATGGCACTGGACTGAGGAGGAAGCCGGGGACGGCACTGGACTGAGGAGGAAGCTAGGGATGGCACTGGATTGAGGAGGAAGCCGGGGACGGCACTGGACTGAGGAGGAAGCTAGGGACGGCACTGGGCTGAGGAGTAAGCCAGGGACGGGACTGTACTGAGGAGGAAGCTGGGGACGGCACTGGACTGAGGAGGAAGCCGGGGACGGCACTGGACTGAGGAGGAAGCCGGGGACGGCACTGGACTGAGGAGGAAGTCAGGGATAGCACTGGACTGAGGAGGAAGCGGGGGACGGCAGTGGACTGAGGAGGAAGTCAGGGATGGAACTGGACTGAGGAGGAAGCCAGGGACGGCACTGGACTGAGGAGAAAGCCGGGGACGGCACTGGACTGAGGAGAAAGCCGGGGACGGCACTGGACTGAGGATGAAGCCGGGGATGGCACTGGACTGAGGAGGAAGCCGGGGATGGCACTGGACTGATGATGAAGTCGGAGATGGCACTGGACTGAGGAGGAAGCCGGGGACGGCACTGGACTGAGGAGGAAGTCGGAGATGGCACTGGACTGAGGAGGAAGCCGGGGATGGCACTGGACTGAGGAGGAAGCCGGAGATGGCACTGGACTGAGGAGGAAGCCGGGGACGGCACTGGACTGAGGAGGAAGTCGGAGATGGCACTGGACTGAGGAGGAAGCCAGAGATGGCACTGGACTGAGGAGGAAGCCGGGGATGGCACTGGACTGAGGAGGAAGCCGGGGACGGCACTGGACTGATGATGAAGTCGGAGACGGCACTGGACTGAGGAGGAAGCCGGAGATGGTACTGGACTGAGGAGGAAGCCGGGGACGGCACTGGACTGAGGAGGAAGCCGGAGATGGCACTGGACTGAGGAGGAAGCCGGGGACGGCACTGGACTGAGGAGGAAGCCGGGGATGGCACTGGACTGAGGAGGAAGTCAGGGATGGCACTGGACTGAGGAGGAAGCGGGGGAAGGCAGTGGACTGAGGAGGAAGCCGGAGACGGCACTGGACTGAGGAGGAAGCCGGGGACGGCACTGGACTGAGGAGGAAGCCAGGGATGGCACTGGACTGAGGAGAAAGCCGGGGACGGCACTGGACTGAGGAGGAAGCCGGGGATGGCACTGGACTGAGGAGGAAGCCGGGGATGGCACTGGACTGAGGAGGAAGCCGGGGACGGCACTGGACTGAGGAGGAAGCTAGGGATGGCACTGGATTGAGGAGGAAGCCGGGGACGGCACTGGACTGAGGAGGAAGCTAGGGACGGCACTGGGCTGAGGAGTAAGCCAGGGACGGGACTGTACTGAGGAGGAAGCTGGGGACGGCACTGGACTGAGGAGGAAGCCGGGGACGGCACTGGACTGAGGAGGAAGCCGGGGACGGCACTGGACTGAGGAGGAAGTCAGGGATAGCACTGGACTGAGGAGGAAGCGGGGGACGGCAGTGGACTGAGGAGGAAGTCAGGGATGGAACTGGACTGAGGAGGAAGCCAGGGACGGCACTGGACTGAGGAGAAAGCCGGGGACGGCACTGGACTGAGGAGAAAGCCGGGGACGGCACTGGACTGAGGATGAAGCCGGGGATGGCACTGGACTGATGATGAAGTCGGAGATGGCACTGGACTGAGGAGGAAGCCGGGGATGGCACTGGACTGATGATGAAGTCGGAGATGGCACTGGACTGAGGAGGAAGCCGGGGACGGCACTGGACTGAGGAGGAAGTCGGAGATGGCACTGGACTGAGGAGGAAGCCGGGGATGGCACTGGACTGAGGAGGAAGCCGGAGATGGCACTGGACTGAGGAGGAAGCCGGGGACGGCACTGGACAGAGGAGGAAGTCGGAGATGGCACTGGACTGAGGAGGAAGCCGGGGACGGCACTGGACTGAGGAGGAAGCCGGAGATGGCACTGGACTGAGGAGGAAGCCGGGGATGGCACTGGACTGAGGAGGAAGCCGGGGACGGCACTGGACTGATGATGAAGTCGGAGACGGCACTGGACTGAGGAGGAAGCCGGAGATGGTACTGGACTGAGGAGGAAGCCGGGGACGGCACTGGACTGAGGAGGAAGCCGGAGATGGCACTGGACTGAGGAGGAAGCCGGGGACGGCACTGGACTGAGGAGGAAGCCGGGGATGGCACTGGACTGAGGAGGAAGCCGGGGACGGCACTGGACTGATGATGAAGTCGGAGATGGCACTGGACTGAGGAGGAAGCCGGGGATGGCACTGGACTGAGGAGGAAGACGGGGACTGCACTGGACTGAGGAGGAAGTCCCTGTGATGTCACTCCCCCATTATTACATCACACACATGAAGATCAGCCCCTGTGATGTCACTCACCCTTTATTACAGGAGAACCAGATGACGCTCTCATAGGTCAGCTGCTTATAATGGGCCTGTCCGTTGTCCAGAGGGCCGGGTTTGGGGCACTGCTTGGCTGCCAACACAGAAACAGGACATCAGACTGGAAATTCCATCGTACACACCGGATTGGCTACTTCTGACGCATGCAAATAAGAGGGGCGGAGACAGATAATGAGTCACATGGAGCTAAGAGGGATAACGCAGGCTCTGTGTATATGTAAATAAGGGGGAGGGGACAGACTCAGTGTATATGTAAATAAGGGGGAAGGGACAGACTCTGTGTATATGTAAATGAGTGGGAGGGGACAAGGGCTTAGTTATAGTTAATTAAAAGAGTGGAGACAGATCCTGCACCCTGTATGTAAATGAGGGGGAGGAGACAGATCCCGCACCCTGTATGTAAATGAGGGGGTGGAGACAGATCCCACACCCTGTATGTAAATGAGGGGGAGGAGACAGACCCCGCCCCCTCTATGTAAATGAGGAGGAGGGGACAGAACCCACACCCTGTATGTAAATGAGAGGGAGGAGACAGATCCCGCACCCTGTATGTAAATGAGAGGGAGGAGACAGATCCCGCACCCTGTATGTAAATGAGAGGGAGGAGACAGATCCCGCACCCTGTATGTAAATGAAGGGGAGGACACAGATCCTGCCCCCTTTATGTAAATGAGGAAGAGGAGACAGATCCCACACCCTGTATGTAAATGAGGGGGAGGAGAGAAATCCCGTTCCCTGTATGTAAATGAGGAAGAGGAGACAGATCCCGTCCCCTGTATGTAAATGAGGGGGAGGAGACAGATCCCACACCCTGTATGTAAATGATGGGGAGGAGACAAATCCCGCACCCTGTATGTAAATGAGGCGGAGGAGACAGATCCCGCACCCTGTATGTAAATAAGGGGGAGGAGACAGACCCCGCCCCTCTATGTAAACGAGGAGGAGGAGACAGATCCCACACCCTGTATGTAAATGAGGGGGAGGAGACAGATCCCACACCCTGTATGTAAATGAGGCGGAGGAGACAGATCCCGCACCCTGTATGTAAATGAGGGGGAGGAGACAGATCCCGCACCCTGTATGTAAATGAAGGGGAGGAGACAGATCCTGCACCCTGTATGTAAATGAGGAGGAGGAGACAGATCCCGCACCATGCGTGTAAATGAGGGGGAGGAGTCAGATCCCGCACCCTGCATGTAAATGAGGGGGAGGAGACAGATCCCGCACCATGTGTGTAAATGAGGGGGAGGAGACAGATCCCGCACCCTGTATGTAAATGAGGGGGAGGAGACAGACCCCGTCCCCTCTATGTAAACGAGGAGGAGGAGACAGATCCCGTCCCCTGTATGTAAATGAGGGGGAGGAGACAGATCCCACACCCTGTATGTAAATGAGGAGGAGGAGACAGATCCCACACCCTGTATGTAAATGAGGCGGAGGAGACAGATCTCGCACCCTGTATGTAAATTAGGGGGAGGAGACAGATCCCGCACCCTGTATGTAAATGAAGGGGAGGAGACAGATCCTGCACCCTGTATGTAAATGAGGAGGAGGAGACAGATCCCGCACCATGCGTGTAAATGAGGGGGAGGAGTCAGATCCCGCACCCTGCATGTAAATGAGGGGGAGGAGACAGATCCCGCACTCTGTATGTAAATGAAGGGGAGGAGACAGATCCCGCACCCTGTATGTAAATGAGGAGGAGGAGACAGATCCCGCACCATGTGTGTAAATGAGGGGGAGGAGACAGATCCCGCACCCTGCATGTAAATGAGGAGGAGGAGACAGATCCCGCACCATGTGTGTAAATGAGGGGGAGGAGACAGATCCCGCACCCTGTATGTAAATGAGGGGGAGGAGACAGACCCCGCCCCCTCTATGTAAATGAGGAGGAGGAGACAGATCCCACACCCTGTATGTAAATGAGGCGGAGGAGACAGATCCCGCACCCTGTATGTAAATGAGGGGGAGGAGACAGACCCCGTCCCCTCTATGTAAACGAGGAGGAGGAGACAGATCCCGTCTCCTGTATGTAAATGAGGGGGAGGAGACAGATCCCACACCCTGTATGTAAATGAGGGGGAGGAGACAGATCCCACACCCTGTATGTAAATGATGGGGAGGAGACAAATCCCGCACCCTGTATGTAAATGAGGCGGAGGAGACAGATCCCGCACCCTGTATGTAAATTAGGGGGAGGAGACAGATCCCGCACCCTGTATGTAAATGAAGGGGAGGAGACAGATCCCGCACCCTGTATGTAAATGAGGAGGAGGAGACAGATCCCGCACCATGTGTGTAAATGAGGGGGAGGAGACAGATCCCGCACCCTGTATGTAAATGAGGGGGAGGAGACAGACCCCGCCCCCTCTATGTAAATGAGGAGGAGGAGACAGATCCCACACCCTGTATGTAAATGAGGGGGAGGAGACAGACCCCGTCCCCTCTATGTAAACGAGGAGGAGGAGACAGATCCCGTCCCCTGTATGTAAATGAGGGGGAGGAGACAGATCCCACACCCTGTATGTAAATGAGGGGGAGGAGACAGATCCCACACCCTGTATGTAAATGATGGGGAGGAGACAAATCCCGCACCCTGTATGTAAATGAGGCGGAGGAGACAGATCCCGCACCCTGTATGTAAATTAGGGGGAGGAGACAGATCCCGCACCCTGTATGTAAATGAAGGGGAGGAGACAGATCCCGCACCCTGTATGTAAATGAGGAGGAGGAGACAGATCCCGCACCATGTGTGTAAATGAGGGGGAGGAGTCAGATCCCGCACCCTGCATGTAAATGAGGGGGAGGAGACAGATCCCGCACCCTGTATGTAAATGAGGAGGAGGAGACAGATCCCGCACCCTGTGTGTAAATGAGGGGGAGGAGACAGATCCCGCACCCTGCATGTAAATGAGGGGGAGGAGACAGATCCCGCAACCTGTGTGTAAATGAGGGGGAGGAGACAGATCCCGCACCCTGCATGTAAATGAGGGGGAGGAGACAGATCCCGCACCCTGTATGTAAATGAGGGGGAGGAGACAGACCCCGCCCCCTCTATGTAAATGGGGAGGAGGAGACAGATCCCACACCCTGTATGTAAATGAGGGGGAGGAGACAGATCCCGCACCCTGTATGTAAATGAAGGGGAGGAGACAGATCCCACACCCTGTATGTAAATGAGGGGGATGAGACAGATCCCACACCCTGTATGTAAATGAGGGTGAGGAGACAGATCCCGCACCCTGTATGTAAATGAGGGGGAGGAGACAGATCCCACACCCTTATGTAAATGAAGGGGAGGAGACAGATCCCACACCCTGTATGTAAATGAAGGGGAGGAGACAGATCTCACACCCTGTATGTAAATGAGGGGGATGAGACAGATGCCGCACCCTCTATGTAAATGAAGGGGAGGAGACAGATCCCGCACCCTGTGTGATAATATCGGGGTCCCCCTGTAGGGGGTGCGGACGGTTGGACTCACCTTTACACTTCAGGGTGGCGTGCTCCCAGTTCCCGTGGATTGAACACACGGCTTTATCATTCCCGGTTTCTCTCTCATATCCCGGAATACAGGAATAGGTCACCACATCCCGGGGCTCATACACCACCTTCCCGGGTCTCAGCACTGCAGACTGGATCTCCCGGGGCCTGGTACACACTGCAACCAATGAGAAATCATCACTCCACCCAAAACTCAGATCTCAGCATTTCATGCATAGCAGACACTTCAAAGACATGATAGATTCTTACCATTTATTTCCTGGACTGAGAAATGACACAGTCATGTAAATCCTGGTGCCTGTGCAGTTCTTTGCTGTGTTCACAAATGTCTGACACAGGTCAGCCCCTGCTTGCAGCCTCTCACCTTGTGATTTGTTACAAAGTTTCGATCTACAATCTGATCACTGGGGGAGGGGAGACTGAGGAAATGACCCCTCCTCCTTCTACAAAGTTACAATGTACAGTCTGATCATGGGGGGGGGGAGAGAGGAAATGACTCCTCCTCCTTTTACAAAGTTACAATGTACAGTCTGATCACGGGGGGGGGGATTCTTCTTTCTATCTGCAGTAGACTTGTGACATGATCTTCTTATTGATAAAGGGTGATCAATGATCTTGTTCTGTAGATTGGGACATGTCGGATAATTCATACTGACAGGTCCTCTTTGAGGCCATAATTGTAGATTTGTTTCTGGGAGGAAATCCAGAATTAGATGACAGATATGAGTTTTGTATGAAATGTGGAGCTCTGTGGAGGAAGATTGCAGTAAATCTGGAAATCATTTCCCTGGCTGCCGTCATTCTGTGATTGGTATCAGCGTGGTGCTGGAGCGGAGGGGCCCCTTCTCCCCGGGGGGCCCCAATTACTCTGAGATCCCTTCCAGACGTTTCATAGGGGTGCAAAGCAACTGTCAGGCTGAGGAGGGCGCTAAGTGTACTACCTGATCAGTATCCTGGGTGGTTTTATATAGGAGACCCCTCTCAGTATGACATGGGGGGGGGGTCAGATACATTGCAGTGAGAAGGATTGATGATGACATGGGGGGGGGGACCACCGGCCAACAATGGGGGGGTCTACAGCAGGGGAGTGTGCAGACAGGAGGAGGAGGGGACCAGCTATGGCCACTAGAATCAGATCACACCCCTCTGATCGCTGTGTCCCGATCGATATCTCTGTGCGGATTAAATATTAACTTGACTTTTCTTGTGAAAAAAAAATATTAACTTGAGTGCAAAACTGATTTGGCCTTTTTTGGTTTGATCCATTCGTAGGTCCTTCTCTCCGTCTGCGACCTTCCCTGACCCGAGACAGCCGGGACTCTGATGTGAGTCGAAAATCCCCCTCTGGGGGGCAATCTGCATGAATTTATAGCCACCAGGGGGCAGTAACAGCATTCTGGTGTCCCCTACCCCCCCCCCCCCATCTGTGTGTAGACCATATGAATATATAGTATGGGCAGTACCATCTTTCTGGGGTCTCTACCCCTTCCTGTATAGCCCATAGTCTATATAGTATTTGCAGAAGTATCATTGTGGTGTCTCTACCCCCTCCCCCCCCCGCACTTTGTATAGTCCATAGGAATCCCATAGGGGGCAGTACCAGCATTGCACTGTCTCCACTCCTCTTGTATAGTCAATGGGAAACCCATAGGGGGCAGTATTAGGATTGTGGTGTCTCTATCCCCTCATGTATAGGCCATAAATATCCCCTAGGGGGCAGTAGTAGAATTGTGGTGTCCCTAACAAACCACCCTTCCTCCCCCCTTGCATAGGCCATAGGAATCCCCTAGGGGGCAGTAGTAGCATTGTGCTGTCTCCACCCCTCTCATATAATAATCCCCTAGAGGGTAGTACCGGCACTGTGGTGTCTCTGCCCTCTCTTGTATAAGCCATAGAAATCCCCCAGGGGGTAGTGCCAGCATTGCAGTGTCTCTTCCCCCTTTTGTATAGTGCATGGGAGTCTCCCCGGGGGCAGTACCATCATTGTGGTGTCTCTACTCCTCTCACATGGTCCATAGTAATCTGCTAGGAGCAGTGCCAACATTCTGATTCTCTACCACCCCCTCTAGTATAGTCCATAGGAATCCCCTAGGGGGCAGTAGTAGCATTGTGCTGTCTCCACCCCTCTCATATAGTCCATAGGAATCCCCTAGGGGGCAGTAGTAGCATTGTGTTGTCTCCACCCCTCTCATATAGTCCATAGGAATCCCATAGGGGGAAGTACCGGCACTGTGGTGTCTCTGCCCTCTCTTGTATAAGCCATAGCAATCCCCTAGGGGGCAGTGCCAGCATTGCAGTGTCTCTTACCCCTCTTGTATAGTGCATGGGAGTCTCCCCGGGGGTGGTACCATCATTGTGGTATCTCTACTCCTCTCACATAGTCCATCGTAATTTGCTAGGAGCAGCGCCAACATTCGGATTCTCTACCACCCCCTCTAGTATAGTCCATAGGAAACCCCTAGGGGGGGTGGTACCACTATTGTGGTGTCTCCACTCCCAATGTATAGTCCATAGGAATCCCATAGGGGGCACTAACATTACAGTACTGACATTATGATGTTCTCAGCCTCCCATTGTATACTCCATAAGTATCCCCTAGGGCAGGGGTAGGCAACCTCGGCCCTCCAGCTGCTTTAAAACTACAAGTCCCATAAGACATTGCAAGTCCATGACCATCGCAGGCATGAATCCTAGAGGCAGAGGCACAATGGGATTTGTAGTTTCACCACAACTGGGTGGCTGGAGTAGCCTACTAGGTGGTGGTACCAAAATTGTACTATCATATACGCCATACATATACCTAGAGGGCAGGTACCATAACTATGTAGTCTCCACCCACTGCTTATACTCCATTCAAATCTCAAATCACTTAGGGGGCAGTTCCAGCAATTGTGTTGTCTCTGCCCCCGAATATAAGAATCACAGTGGGGGGGCAGTACCAGCAACTGTGTTTTCCCAACTCCTGCATATACACCAAAGAAATCCCCTTGTGGGCAGTACCAGCAATTGTGTTGTCTCCGCCCCCGAATATAAACCAAATGGATCCTCTTTGGGGGCTGTACCAGGATTGTGCTTTTCCTAACCCTACATATAAAAAACACCAAAGAAATCCCCTTATGGGCAGTGCCAGCTTTGTGTTGTCTCCACCCCCCAAATGCACCAAAGCAATCCCCTAGGGGGCAGAACCAGAACTGGATTAATCCACCAGAGTTTTCTCTATAGGAATCGCCTGAGGATGAATTTCTCCATGTCCAACAGATGAAGTCCCAGCAAGGACTGACACACACTGCCACTCCACCCACAACTAAACACTAAGGCCCCATTCACACTTGTGCGACTTGTGTGCAACTTTGTAAAGCACAAACAATTACAGTCTGCTTTTTGACCCCTGTCCCAGTCCATCCCTTCTGCAGAAAAGTCCCTCCCCCAAGGAAATTGTCCATCCATCTCTCTTCCTGGTGTCCCTTCTGCAAGAGAAATGAGCTCTAACCCAAACCTTCACCTAACACTAACGCTAACCTAACCCTAACTCTAACCCAAACCTGCCATAACCCTAACACTTGCCCTAACCCCTAACACTTGCCATAACCACAACCCTAGCAATAACCCTAACCCCTAACCTTAGTCATAACTCTAACCCTATCCATAACCATAACACTTGCCCTAGCCCCTAACCCTAGTCATAACCCTAACCCTACCCATAACCCTAATGCTTTCCCTAACTCTTACCCTAGCCATAATCCTAACACTTGTCCTAACCTTAGCCATTACCATAACCCTAGCTATAGCCCAAACCCCTAGGCATAACGCTAACCCTAGCCATAACCCAACCCTGATAATAACCCTAACCCTAGCCATAACACTAACCCTAGCCCCTAACCCTAGCCATAACCCTAACTCTTGCCATAGCCCTAACCCTAGTCATAACCCTAATCCCCAACCCTAGCCATAGCCCTAACCCTAGTAATAACTCTAACCCCTAACCCTAGCCATAATCTTAACCCAAATAATATCCATAACCCTAGTCATAACCCTAGCCATAACCCTAACAATTGCTCTAATGCTAACCCTAGCCATAACCCTAAAATTTGCACTAACCCCTAACCCTAAGCATAACCCTAACCCTAGGCCCTAAATCTATCCATAACCCTAACACTAGCCCTAACCCTTAACCCTATCAACAACCATAATGCTTGCCCTAACTCTAACCCTAGCCATAACCCTAATCCTAGTAATAACCCTAACCATAACCCTAACTCTTGCCATAATCTTAACCCTAGTCATAACCCTAACCTTAGTAATAACTCTAACCCCTAACCCTAGTCATAACCCTAACCCTAGCCATAACCCTAACACTAGCCCTAACCCCTAACCCTAGCCATAACCCTAATGCTTTCCCTAACTCTTACCCTAGCCATAACCCTAACACTTGTCCTAACCTTAGCCATTACCATAACCCTAGCTATAGCCCAAACCCCTAGGCATAACCCTAACCTGATAATAACCCTAACCCTAGCCATAACACTAACCCTAGCCCCTAACCCTAGCCATAACCCTAACTCTTGCCAAAGCCCGAACCCTAGTCATAACCCTAATCCCCAACCCTAGCCATAGCCCTAACTTTAGTAATAACTGTAACCCCTAACCTAACCCTAAGCATAACCCTAACCCTAGCCCCTAAACCTAGCCATAATCCTAACACTAGCCCTAACCCCTAACCCTATCAACAATCCTAATGCTTGCCTTAACTCTAACCCTAGCAATAACCATAACCCTAGCCATAACCCAAAGTCCTAGGCATAACCCTAACCCTAGCCATAACCCTAACCTTAGTAATAAGTCTAACCCCTAACCCTAGTAATAACCCTAATCATAACCCTAACCCTAGTCATAACCCTAACTCTTGCCATAGACCTAACCCTAGTCATAACCCTAACCTTAGTCCCTAAACCTAGCCATAACCCTAATACTAGCCCTAATCCCTAACCCTAGCAATAACTCTATTCCCTAACCCTATTCATAACCCTAATCCCTAACCCTATCCATAATCACTGAAGCAGGTAAAGGAATATGTGTTATCATTGGTCAAAGCCAAAGCCGCACTCATCCAGAAATCACATCAAGGCGCACTGTAAAGTCGCAATGGAAATCGCACTATTTTGAAGTTGCTTAAGTGTAAATGGAGTCTGAAAGTTCTGGGTGGAACCCTGCTCTGTGCCCCCATCCCCCAAACATGGCCGTGGCCGATATTTCGCATTTCAGCCGAGAACTCGCAGACTTTGACTCCGCCGTGTTTCACAATCTGACCCCGGGACATGATCACCTCTGAGCTCCAGGGAGGTTTGTCCAGCGTTCTCGGAGAGGGAGGATGGGGATGATGGAACCCTCATCTCTGTCCGGGTCCTCTGTGTCCGATCGTCCCAAATACCCAACAAAGCTCACGTCACAGACAGACCTTCGCCACCATAATGGGGGGCACTCTGCTGGGCACCAGGGAACAAATCCTTTAATATCGCCGTCCATCAGAGAGGTGAAGCCACTGTCACTCTTCTTCCTGTATCAGGGTGACAACACTAGGCCACATCTTCTCAATGATCAGCAGCGTTGTCACCCTGCTATGTGCGCTCCTTCAGTCTCATAGACCTGATAGGCAGTCTGACCACCAACCAAAGGAGCTCCCTGATAATGGTGACAACGCTGCTGAGAATTGGGACATTGGCTTAGTGTTGTCACCCTGCAACAGGAAGTGGTGCTATTGGCAGGATCTCCGGATAAGAAAGTTTGTAACAGATTTACAAAAAACAATTTGCTTAAGAATTCTGTATACAGTGAGGCACGGTGCCGAGCATGCTGGGAAATAGATCTTAGGTTCACATATGGGCCCCTGGGACTGTAAACTAACCCACTGAGACCAAAAAGACCGTACAACCCCCACCTCATCCAATCTCGGCCCTGTATCTGTCCTCCTGGCTACATGGCTGATTTTCCCGAAGGAGAAAGACTCCCATTTTCTGAACCTACAAGTTCTTCTCCACATAGCTGGCTCCTGACACATGCCTGAACTCTGTGTGCTGCTCCACGTCCATAGACATCACAGGGGATCCTGTGCCACTCCCTCCTGCCCTCCACTCCTCTCTCATTAACAGACCACACCCACTGCCGGTCTCCACCCGCTGGAGTATATGTCATAAGAATACACTAGGGGGCAGTATTGTGGAGGAAGTCTTATTTGGAGTTTCAGCTGTTGGGCCGAGCATGATTGGGATTTCAGAGTAATACAATTTTGATGAGGTATTTCACAATGTGCGCCACGTCATCCAATCAGATGTTTATGTGTCTAATGTGTGGAGGCTCTCTATTGGCTGTTTTATCCTTATTGGAGGATCATTATCATTATTGGACTCACGCTATTGGCTGGTTTATCCTTATTACTGATTTGCTATTGGCTGTTTTATCATTATTGGAGGCTCACTATCTTTATTGGAGGCTCGCAATTGGCTGTTTTATCATTAATGGAGGCTCACTATTGGTTGTTATATTAATATTGGAGGCTCATTATTGGCTGTTTTATCTTTATTTGATTTGCTATTGGCTGCTTTATCATTATTGGAGGCTTGCTATTGGCTGTTTTATTAATATTAGAGGCTCGGTATTGGCTGTTTTATCATGATTGGAGGATCATTATCACGATTGGAGGCTCACTATTGGCTGCTTTATCATTATTGGAGGCTCGCTATTGGCTGCTTTATCATTATTGGAGGCTCGATATTGGCTGCTTTATCATTATTGGAGGCTCGTTATTGGCTGTTTTATCATGATTGGAGGATCATTATCACGATTGGAGGCTCACTATTGGCTGCTTTATCATTACTGGAGGCTCGCTATTGGCTGCTTTATCATTACTGGAGGCTCGCTATTGGCTGTTTTATTATGATTAGAGGATCATTTAATTATTGGAGGCTTGCTATTGGCTGTTTTATTAATATTGGAGGCTCACTATTGGCTGCCTTATCGTGATTGGAGGCTCGCTATTGGCTAATTTATCATTATTGGAGGCTCATAATTGACTGTTTTATTATGATTGGAGGATCATTTAATTATTGGAGGCTCACTATTGGCTTTTTATTGATATTGGAGGCTCACTATTGGCTTTTTATTGATATTGGAGGCTCACTATTGGCTGCTTTATCATGATTGGAGGCTCATTATTGGCTGTTTTATTAATATTAGAGGCTCGGTATTGGCTGTTTTATTAATATTAGAGGCTCGGTATTGGCTGTTTTATCATTATTAGAGGCTCGCTATTGGCTCGTTTATTAATATTAGAGGCTCGCTATTGGCTGTTTTATCATAATTAGAGGCTCGCTATTGGCTGTTTTATCATAATTAGAGGCTCGGTATTGGCTGTTTTATCATGATTAGAGGATCACTATTGGCTACTTTATGATTATTAGAGGCTCACTATTGGCTGCTTTTATGTGTATAATGAAGATTTCCCACCCTTATCCCGGGGGGTTACCCCCATTACCCTATAATCCTCAGGAGGGCCAATCACAAAGCATTATGGGAAGGCCGTACCTTTTCCTGCTGTAGCACAATGTAGCAGACACAGCCCAGCGATCAGCGTGGTCAGTCGCAGCATTTTGTCCGGCAGTCACAGCGGGACGCTCTCTCCACTTTGGAAGGATTTCTGTGAACATTAACCAGAATTCCCGGCGGAGGGACAAGCGGCTCCTCGGGCTGACCCCGGAGTTACTGTTTAATCAAATGTTTAATTATTAAATCAGAAGATAAAAAAAAATATATTTTTTCTAAATTGTCGCTCTTTTTTTGCTTATAGCGCAAAAAACAAAAACCGCAGAGATGATCAAATACCACCAAAAGAAAGCTCTATTTGTGGGGAAAAAAAGGACAATTTTATTTGCGTACAGGGACGCACGGCCGCACAATTGTCAGTTCAAGTAACGCAGTGATGTATCGCAAAAAATGGCCTGGTCATAAAGGGGGGGGTAAACTATCTGGAGGTGAAGGGGTTAATTGAAGAAGCTGAAGTTAGAAGCTGATTAGCTACCATGCACAGCTGTACCACATTCTGTGTGCTCCAGTTTTACTAAATCTCCCCCCATTGTGTGCTATACACCGGGCTGTCTTTAGCACAGGGCAAAAGGGGGCAGCTGCCCCCAGGCCCAGTCATTGTTGTGGGGCCCAAAGCAGCTGCCCCCTTTGAGCCTGCAAATAGTTGATAAGGGAGTCCAATCAATATTAAAGATGGCAGGGCCATCTTTAGCACAGGGCAAAAGGGGCAGCTGCCCTGGGCCCAGTCATTGTTGTGGTTTCCAAAGAAGCTGCCCCTTGAGCCCGAAAATAGTTGATAAGTGAATTCGGGAGGGCCAAAGAAATTTTTTGGCCCAGGATCCAATCAATATTAAAGACAGCAGGGCCGTCTTTAGCATAGGGCAGAAGGGGCAGCTGCCCCCGGGCCTAGTCATTGTTGTGGGGCCCAAGGCAGCTGCCCCCTTTGAGCCCGCAAATAGTTGATAAGTGGATTCGGGAGGGCCCAAGAAAAAATGTTTGGCCCAGGGTCCAATCAATATTAAAGACGGCTGGGCCATCTTTAGCACAGGGCAAAAGGGGCAACTACCCCCAGGCAGAGTCATCGTTGTGGGGCCCAAAGCAGCTGCCTCCTTTAAGCCTGTAAATAGTTGATAAGTGGATTCGGCAGGGCCCAAGAAAATGTTTGGCCCAGGGTCCAATCAATATTAAAGATGGCAGGGCCGTCTTTAGGACACGGGGCAAAAGGGGAAGCTGCTCTGGGCCCAGTCATTGTTGTGGGGCCCAAAGCAGCTGCCCCATTTAAGCCTGTAAATAGTTGATAAGTGGACTCATGAGGGCCCAAGAAAATTTTTGGGGCAGGATCCAATCAATATTAAAGACGGCAGGGCCGCCTTAAGCACAGGGCAAAAAGGGCAGCTATCCCTGGGCCCAGTCATTGTTGTGGGGCCCAAAGCAGCTGCCCCCTTTAAGCCTGTAAATAGTTGATAAGTGGATTCGGGAGGGCACAAGAAAATGTTTGGCCCAGGGTCTTGGAGGATTTGGTTGTTTGCATGCAGAGCAGAGCTCAGTCATCGAACGTCCATGGCTTTGGACGGCTACAGTTATTATCACTTCTTATAGAACATCCATATTAAAGTGGATGAAAGCCCTGATCTCCTGCAGCCCCTTTGCAGCCACTCATTGGTGTGCGCAGCCAATTGCATTAGGGTGTGCACCCCAGAACACGAACACATGTGTGTATATCAGCAGGGCAATTGGGCAGTGTCAGTGCAACAAAGATTGGTGTCAGTAGGACAGTGTCAGTAATTTTTTTATTTTTTTTTGCAATTCTTTTTAATGTTTTTTACATTAGATTACTATGCTTCAGTTAAGATTGAAGACAGGAGCGATCAGTACAGATCACTCACTGTGTTCACTCAGAAAAGGAAGGAGCCGGTAAATGAAACATTTACCAGCCCCTTCCCCTGCTCCTGAAAGGAGAGAAGGCAAGCTGGCAGCACTGCAGAGGGGAGAGAGGAAGCAGGGGGAATCGGCACCACGCAGGACGTATAGGGTGTGCCCCGGCACACCCGGCACACCCTGTGCACACCCCCTCTGCAGCCACTTCCCTTCCCGGGGAAGGCTGCACGGCATTCCTCCCGGCTGGGTTTCCCTGGCGGTGACAGCAGTGGTCCACCTCTGTGTAATTTGCATTGAGACAGGAAGCCCCGTCATGTGACAAGGTGACAACGCAGGGGGGGGGAAATTGGGAGATGGGGAACGGAGCGTTGTCACCTGATAACATGAAGTAAACTGAAGGGCTGTCGTTGGCGGGATCACCAGGAATTATTATAATGACTGAAATGACATTTAAAGTTTCTCTAGGATTTTAATGTTCGGGTTTCCAGGTGCTGTGCCCCCCCCCCCCCCAAAATATGGTTTCTACCCGACAATGTCACCACGACTGGGTGATGGCGGCGACCTGCTTTCTGTTTGGATAGGACGGCCGCCTGATAGAAGAGGAAGATCATTATCTGAGGATGAGTCAGAGGCTCGTGTGATTTTATTTTTTCTTTCCGTCTGGAAAATAACAATTTATCCGTTTGGCGGCGGAGACGCACGCTGCGCCGGGGGCACACAATGGAGGCCTTCTTCACAAAACCGCCCAGAAATAAAAGGCGGCAGAGCGGACAATGCAGATCTCCGACCTCAATGGAAGTGGCCTTTTCTGAGGCTCCCGCTGGGACCCCCCCCTCCTCCGCCCCCGGGGGGGGAGGGGGGGGTCGGCCGCCTTTTGTGAACATTAAATGCATTTAATAAATCATCGGCCTCTTTATGCGCACGTCTCAGAGCGCGGGAGAGGAATCAAGAGATCGACGATTGATCGCCCGGCGCCGCGTCCTGTCAATGCTGCGGGATGTAATGTCTGGAAGGGCATGCTGGGCGTTGTAGTTCTCACCGCGTATAATTGTGTTACAGGGGAAAAAAAGTATTTGACCCCCCTGCTGATTTCGTACGTTTGCCCGCTGACAAAGAAACGATCGGTCTATAATTTTATTGGTCGGTTTATTATAACAGTGAGAGAATAACAACAAAAAATATTCAGAAATACGCATTTCATAAAAGTTTAAAAATTGATTTGCATTTAAATGAGTGAAATAAGTATTTGATCCCCGATCAATCGGTAAGATTTCTGGCTCCCAGGTGTCGTCTATACAGGTAACATGCTGAGATTAGGAGCACTCTCTTAAAGGGAGTGCTCCGAAACTCAGCTTGTTACCTGTATAAAAGACACCTGTCCACAGAAGCAATCAGATTCCAATCTCTCCACCATGGAGACCAAAGATCTGTCCAAGGATGTCGGGGAGAAGATTGGAGACCTACACAAGGCTGGAATGGGCTACAAGACCATCGCCAAGCGGCTTGGTGAGAGGAGACAACAGTTGGTGGGATTATTATTCACAAATGGAAGAGACACAAAATAACAATCGATCTCCTCGGTCTGGGGCTCCATGGAAGATCTCACCTCGTGGAGGATCAATGATCAGGAGAACGGTGAGGAATCCGCCCAGAACTACACCGGAGAATCTTCTCCATGATCTCAGCTGGGACCATAGTCACCAAGAGAACAATCGGTAACACACAACACCATGAGGGACTGAAATCCTGCAGAGCCCGCAAGATCCCCCCGCTCAGGAAATCACATGTACAGGTCCCCCCGCTCAGGAAATCACATGTACAGGTCCCCCCGCTCAGGAAATCACATGTACAGGTCTCCCCGCTCAGGAAATCACATGTACAGGTCCCCCCGCTCAGGAAATCACATGTACGGGTCCCCCCGCTCAGGAAATCACATGTACAGGTCCGTCTGAAGATCACTAATGAACATCGAATGATTCCGAGGAGAACCGGGGGAAGGGTTGGGGTCAGAGGAGACCAAAATCCAGATCTTTGGCTTCAACTCAACTCACCGTGTTTGGAGGAAGAGGAATGCCGCCTATGACCGCAAGAACACCATCCCCCACCATCATCCATGGAGGACCTATGACCGCAAGAACACCATCCCCCACCATCATCCATGGAGGACCTATGACCGCAAGAACACCATCCCCCACCGTCATACATGGAGGACCTATGACCCCAAGAACACCATCCCCCACCGTCATACATGGAGGACCTATGACCCCAAGAACACCATCCCCCACCGTAATACATGGAGGACCTATGACCCCCAAGAACACCATCCCCCACCGTCATACATGGAGGACCTATGACCCCAAGAACACCATCCCCCACCGTCATACATGGAGGACCTATGACCCCAAGAACACCATCCCCCACCGTCATACATGGAGGACCTATGACCCCAAGAACACCATCCCCCACCGTAATACATGGAGGACCTATGACCCCCAAGAACACCATCCCCCACCATCATACATGGAGGACCTATGACCCCAAGAACACCATCCCCCACCGTCATACATGGAGGACCTATGACCCCAAGAACACCATCCCCCACCGTCATACATGGAGGAACTATGACCCCAAGAACACCATCCCCCACCGTCATACATGGAGGACCTATGACCCCAAGAACACCATCCCCCACCGTCATACATGGAGGACCTATGACCCCAAGAACACCATCCCCCACCATCATACATGGAGCACCTATGACCCCCAAGAACACCATCCCCCACCATCATACATGGAAGTCCTATGACCCCAAGAACACCATCCGCCACCAACAAACACGGAGGTGGAAATAATATGCTTTGGGGGTGTTTTTCTGTTAAAGAGACAGGACAGCTTCACTGCATCAAAGGGGACGATGGACGGGGCCACGTACCATCAAATCTTGGGTGAGAACCTCCTTCCCTCAGCCAGGGCATTGAAAATGGGTCGTGGATGGGTCTTCCAGCATGACAATGACCCAAAACACACGGCCAAGGGAACAAGGATTAAGGTCCTGGAGTGGCCTAGCCAGTCTCTAGACCAGCCATTCTCAAGCAGGGTTCCTTCAGAGGTGGCTAGGGGTTCCTTGAGCTGTGGCTGATTTACCTCCTGTTTGATGGTGCCTACATAGTTCTGAGCCAATGCCACTTGGAGAAGCCCGCGGTATGACATCAATGATCTTTATTGCTCTCTGTAAGGGGGCCATTCTTACCACCACTGTAAAAAAGGGCATTCTTCTCACTGAACACCAAAGTAAGGGGCATTGTTCCCACTGACCCCAACAATGAATGGGTTTTATCAGGGTTTCCCCGCGACCTGAAAATCATTTTAAGGGTTCCCCTGGGGTAAAAAGGTTGAGAAAGGCTGCTCTAGACCTTAATCCTATAGAAACTATGTGATTACGTCAGCCTTGTAACCTTAATGACTTGGAGAGGATCTGTAAAGAAGAGTGGGAGAAAACCCCTCCTGAGATGTGTGCAAATCTGATCACCACCTACAAGAAACGTCTGACCTCTGTGATCGCCAACAAGGGTTTCTCCACCAACTACTAAAGTAGAAAAGATGTAGCTGGATAGCCGCACTCTGAATTATTCAACTTTATTTCAAAAATGTAATTAAAATCATAGCATCTAGGCTGGTAAACAGAACACGGTGTGAAACACGTCAGCGGCTGTTCAGTTAGTCTGTTTACCAGCCTAGATGCTATGATTTTAATTACATTTTTTATATAAAGTTGAATAATTCGGAGTGCGGCTATCCAGCTACATCTTTTCTACTTCAGTTCCTGTTGCAAACAGAGCCAGCACCCTGTGGGACTGTGGAGACAGCTGTTTTGGGAGAAGTCATTACCTTAGAGCAGTAATTCTTTGTATTTATATCCACCAACCACTAAGTCATGTTTTGCAAAGGGGTCAAATACTTATTTCACTCATTAAAATGCGAATCAATTTATAACTTTTTTGGAATGCGTTTTTCTGGATATTTTTTGTTGTTATTCCGGCTCTCACTGTTATAATAAACCGACCAATAAAATTATAGGCCGATCGTTTCTTTGTCAGTGGGAAAATTGTACAAAACCAGCAGCCGTTCCAATAAATTTTCCCTCATTGTAGGTATATCGATGAGGTAGATGACGTATCCTCGGCTATCACTACCTTCTATATTTCCACATCTCATCTCACTCTCTTCCTTCATTGGCTGCCAAAGTTTTATATCCGGAAAATGTTTTCTATTTTCAGAAGGCGATCGATGATTGCTCACAGATGTTTCTTGGTGAGAAACCTCGATCTGCCGAAATTAGAAACAAATGAAGATTAATAGAACTAGTTACTGGTAGAATTAGATGAACGTCTGTTGCAGCTCAGGCGGCATCACATTTCGGGAAGGGTTTGCTACAGTCTTTGTGTATCAGAGAGCCCGCTGCCTGAAATCCTGGGCAGCCGACTGAGACAGAATTTGCATCTCGGGGACAGTTTTCTGCTCACTTCCTCACATTCTCTCACTACTTGCAATTCTTTGGGAAGGGAAAAGCAGCTTCGAGCAGGTGAAATGCACCAGCAAAGAATTCTAAGGTCCCATTTATGTCAATGAGTTGTAGGAACATGCGCTTTACTGCAATGCATGACAACAAGTATCACACGCCTTCCTATGTCATTCATTTTCAATGGCACCCCGGTGCACTAAAGCTGGTACTGGCTCTAGGCAAACTAGGCAGCCGCCTAGGGCGCAGCCACAGCCGCTGGTTTCCCTACTCACTGGAGGCAGGTAGGATAGTGGCCTTTGGGGGGGGGTCTCCTGGGACACTGCTGGTCTCCTCCCCTACCTCCTCCTTTGACTCCATCTAAGGGGTTGGGGACCTGGTGATAGCACCCCCTCTCCGGCAAAACAGAGGTGGGGACTGGTGAAGATGTTGCGGGTGACGAGAGGGGTGAGCCATAGATCCTTCCGGCTCCTCCGCCACGCCAATACCTTTAGGGGCATCCCACAAAGCCCCAGACCACTCCTCAAGCTCCTCACAAGGGGCTGAAGGCCCACTCACTCCTCGGTGGGTAGGGCTGATGGCTGTACCTCCGATGGTCCTAGAGAACCACTTCCCTCTGCTGGGTGTGCTGCTGTAGGTGTCGGTGCCTCAATCACCACCACGGCTGGTACCTCCAATGCAGGCTCTCAACAGATCTATACCCCTGCTGGCACTGTGGGAACGCTTAACCCCATGGTCCATGGGGGAGCCCTGGTGGCTGCTATCCTCCTCCTCCTCCACCAGGTCTGGGAAGTCCGGGTGTTGCTCTGCAGATGATGTGGCCATGGTGGTGACCTTAGCAGCAATGGTCCATAGTGTATTGTGTCTGTGACTGTGGTGGTTCCTCAGTGGGTAGGGCAGACAGCTGTGCCTCCGATGGTCCTAGAGAACCACTTCCTTCTGCTGGGTGTGCTACTCTAGGTAGTGGTGCCTCAAAATTGCCTCTACAGATGGTATCTCTGATGAAGGCTTTCAACAGATCTCGACCCCTACTGGCACTGAGAGAGTGTTCAATCCCATGGTCCATGGGGGAGCCCTGGTGGGTGCCATCATCCTCCTCCACCACCAGGTCTGCAGATGTCATGGCGATGGTGATGACCTTAGCAGCAATGGTCCATAGTGCATTGTGTCTGTGACTGTGGTGGTTCCTCAGTGGGTAGGGCAGACAGCTGTGCCTCCGATGGTCCTAGAGAACCACTTCCCTCTGCTGGGTGTGCTGCTGTAGGTGTCGGTGCCTCTATCACCACCACGGCTGGTAACTCCAATGCAGGCTCTCAACAGATCTTGACCCCTGCTAGAACTGGGGGAGCGCTTAACCCCGTGGTCCATCGAGGAGCTCTGGTGGGTGCTATCCTCCTCCTCCTCCACCAGGTCTGGGAAGTCCGGGTGTTGCTCTGCAGATAATGTGGCGATGGTGATGACCTTAGCAGCAATGGTCCATAGTGCATTGTGTCTGTGACTGTGGTGGTTCCTCAGTGGGTAGGGCAGACAGTTGTACCTCCGATGGTCCTAGAGCACCACTTCCTTCTGCTGGGTGTGCTACTCTAGGTAGCGGTGCCTCAAAATTGCCTCTACAGATGGTATCTCTGATGAAGGCTTTCGACAGATCTCGACCCCTGCTGGCACTGAGGGAGTGTTCAACCCCATGGTCCATGGGGGAGCCCTGGTGGGTGCCATCATCCTCCTCCACCACCAGGTCTGGAGAGCCACCACCAGGTCTGCAGATGTCATGGCGATGGTGATGACCATCGCCAAGCGTGGATGTCAATGGGAGTGTGTCCTCCGGTGAAAGAATGACCCCCCCCCCCCAGCACGGTAAACACCAACGATCACCAACGTAGATTAAAAGGAGAAGAAGGAGCTCTTCATGGTGTAGAATCTAAAAATTGTTAAAAAACTCGATCTCCCCAGTAAAAAAAAAAAACACTCAGCAATGCCAATTGCGTTTCACCTGCGCCCCACATAGCGGAAGTGACGTGTCACGCACTGTACGATTTGACGCGTTTCGTCAGCAGTTGTATTGGCCCTTGATGGTATCAGACAAAACGCGTTGCACCGTATAGTGCGTGATACGTCACTTCCGCTATTTGGAGCGGAGGTGGAACGCAATTGGCGTAGCTGTGTGATTTTTTACTGGGGAGATCAAGATTTTTAATTGTAATGCTACTTCATGGTCCATGGGGGAGCCCTGGTGGGTGCTATCATCCTCCTGCACCAGGCCTGGAGATCCACCACCAGGTCTGCAGATGTCATGGCCATGGTGACGACCTCAGCAGCAATGGTCTATAGTGCATTGTGTCTTGGCAGGGTACCAGCGGGTAGTCACACGTAGCTTATCAGTGCCACCTATCAGTACAGCTCATCAGTGCCACCTGTCAGTGCCAGTGTCACCTATCAGGGTAGCTCATGACTGCCAGTGTCACCTATCAGTGTCACCTATCAGTGCAGTTCATCAGTGCCACCTATCAGTGGAACTCATCAGTGCCACCTATCCGTGCCAGTGTCACCTATCAGTGCCACCTATCAGTGCAGCTCATCAGTGCCACCTGTCAGTGCTAGTATCATCTATTAGTGCCCATCAGTGCAGCTCATCAGTGTTAGTGCTGGCTCATCAGTTCTGCCTTATCAGTGCCCATAAAGTGCAGTCCAACAGTGCAGCTCATTAGCCCTGCCTACCAGTGCTGCCTATCAGTGCCCAACAGTGCTGCCTATCAGCGCCCATCAGTGCTGCCTATCAGTGCAGCTCATTAGTGCTGCCTATCAGTGCAGCTCATTAGTGCTGCCTATCAGTGCAGCTCATTAGTGCTGCCTATCAGTGCCAATTAGTGCAGCTCATCAGTGCCAATCCATAATTTGTTAATTGAAAGATTAAAGAGCTTGACTGTTAGCTGTTTTTTTTTTGTTAAGGTTTTGCGAAAGATGGGTTTCAGATGTTTTGAAAGGGGCGCAAGTTTCAGTGCTTGCCACAGGTGCCATTTTCACTAGATACGCCCAACCCTTGCCCCGGGGTGTGCTACGCCATGTGCTAAGAAGGTACCTGGGCAGAAATGCTCCAGAGCCAGCGCTGTGTACATCCATAGACACACACAGCACTGCTCCCTTCTCACAGCAGCAGGAGCCCACGGCTTCCTTGTCCTCCGTGTCTCCTGTGGGACATGGAAGTTAGTGGAGGGGGGCTGCAGCCACGACAGAAGTCAGGTGAAGTGATGAGGAATGGGGGAGGGGTGGTAGGTCAGAGGTCAGGTAATGGGAAGTTTATTCTCTTAATGCAGAGAATACATTAATGGAAAAGACATTTCGACTTTAGAACCACTTTCACTCAACGCACATTAATGCATCACAGCAAAACCACACCGCACCATAGAGAGGAGCCTTCAGTGATCCGAGACCCTCCACACCGGCCCCTCCCATACCCCTCCGAGACCCTCCACACCGGCCCCTCCCATACCCCTCCGAGACCCTCCACACCGGCCCCTCCCATACCCCTCCGAGACCCTCCACACCAGCCCCTCCCATACCCCTCCGAGACCCTCCACACCGGCCCCTCCCATACCCCTTTCGAGACCCTCCACACCGGCCCCTCCCATACCCCTCCGAGACCCTCCACACCGGCCCCTCCCATACCCCTCCGAGACCCTCCACACCGGCCCCTCCCATACCCCTCCGAGACCCTCCACACCAGCCCCTCCCATACCCCTCCGAGACCCTCCACACCGGCCCCTCCCATACCCCTCCGTGACCCTCCACCCTGGCCCCTCCCATACCCCTCCGAGACCCTCCACACCGGCCCCTCCCATACCCCTCCGAGACCCTCCACACCAGCCCCTCCCATACCCCTCCGAGACCCTCCACACCGGCCCCTCCCATACCCCTCCGTGACCCTCCACACCGGCCCCTCCCATACCCCTCCGAGACCCTCCACACCGGCCCCTCCCATACCCCTTTCGAGACCCTCCACACCGGCCCCTCCCATACCCCTCCGAGACCCTCCACACCGGCCCCTCCCATACCCCTCCGAGACCCTCCACACCGGCCCCTCCCATACCCCTCCGAGACCCTCCACACCAGCCCCTCCCATACCCCTCCGAGACCCTCCACACCGGCCCCTCCCATACCCCTCCGAGACCCTCCACACCGGCCCCTCCCATACCCCTCCGAGACCCTCCACACCGCCCCCTCCCATACCCCTCCGAGACCCTCCACACCGGCCCCTCCCATACCCCTCCGAGACCCTCCACACCGGCCCCTCCCATACCCCTCCGAGACCCTCCACACCGGCCCCTCCCATACCCCTCCGAGACCCTCCACACCGCCCCCTCCCATACCCCTCCGAGACCCTCCACACCGGCCCCTCCCATACCCCTCCGAGACCCTCCACACCGCCCCCTCCCATACCCCTCCGAGACCCTCCACACCGGCCCCTCCCATACCCCTCCGAGACCCTCCACACCGGCCCCTCCCATACCCCTCCGAGACCCTCCACACCGGCCCCTCCCATACCCCTCCGAGACCCTCCACACCGGCCCCTCCCATACCCCTCCGAGACCCTCCACACCGGCCCCTCCCATACCCCTCCGAGACCCTCCACACCGCCCCCTCCCATACCCCTCCGAGACCCTCCACACCGGCCCCTCCCATACCCCTCCGAGACCCTCCACACCGGCCCCTCCCATACCCCTCCGAGACCCTCCACACCGGCCCCTCCCATACCCCTCCGAGACCCTCCACACCGGCCCCTCCCATACCCCTCCGAGACCCTCCACACCGGCCCCTCCCATACCCCTCCGAGACCCTCCACACCGGCCCCTCCCATACCCCTCCGAGACCCTCCACACCGGCCCCTCCCATACCCCTCCGAGACCCTCCATACCGGCCCCTCTCATTCCATACTCCTCCGAGACCCTCCATACCGGCCCCTCTCATTCCATACCCCTCCGAGACCCTCCATACTGGCCCCTCTCATTCCATACTCCTCCGAGACCCTCCATACCGGCCCCTCTTATTCCATGCCCCTCCGAGACCCTCCATACTGGCCCCTCTCATTCCACACCCTTCCGAGACCCTCCACACCGGCCCCTCTCATTCTACACCCCTCCAAGACCCTCCACACCGGCCCCTCTCATTCCATACCCCTCCAAGACCCTCCAAAAACGGCCCCTCTCATTCCACACCCCTCCGAGACCCTCCACACCGGCCCCTCCCACACCCCTCCGAGACCCTCCACATCGGCCCCTCCCATTCTACACCCCTCCGAGACCCTCCACACCGGCCCCTCCCACACCCCTCCGAGACCATCCATACCGGCCCCTCTCATTCCATACTCCTCCGAGACCCTCCATACCGGCCCCTCTCATTCCATACCCCTCCGAGACCCTCCATACTGGCCCCTCTCATTCCATACTCCTCCGAGACCCTCCATACCGGCCCCTCTCATTCCATGCCCCTCCGAGACCCTCCATACTGGCCCCTCTCATTCCACACCCTTCCGAGACCCTCCACACCGGCCCCTCTCATTCTACACCCCTCCAAGACCCTCCACACCGGCCCCTCTCATTCCATACCCCTCCAAGACCCTCCATACCGGCCCCTCTCATTCTACACCCCTCCGAGACCCTCCACACCGGCCCCTCTCATTCTACACCCCTCCAAGACCCTCCACACCGGCCCCTCTCATTCCATACCCCTCCAAGACCCTCCATACCGGCCCCTCTCATTCCACACCCCTCCGAGACCCTCCACACCGGCCCCTCCCACACCCCTCCGAGACCCTCCACACCGGCCCCTCCCATTCTACACCCCTCCGAGACCCTCCACACCGGCCCCTCCCACACCCCTCCGAGACCCTCCACACCGGCCCCTCCCATTCTACACCCCTCCGAGACCCTCCACACCGGCCCCTCCCATTCTACACCCCTCCGAGACCCTCCACACCGGCCCCTCCCATTCTACACCCCTCCGAGACCCTCCACACCGGCCCCTCCCACACCCCTCCGAGACCCTCCACACCGGCCCCTCCCACACCCCTCCGAGACCCTCCACACCGGCCCCTCTCATTCCACACCCCTCCGAGACCCTCCACACCGGCCCCTCCCATTCTACACCCCTCCGAGACCCTCCACACCGGCCCCTCTCATTCCACACCCCTCCGAGACCCTCCACACCGGCCCCTCCCACACCCCTCCGAGACCCTCCACACCGGCCCCTCTCATTCCACACCCCTCCGAGACCCTCCACACCGGCCCCTCTCATTCCACACCCCTCCGAGACCCTCCACACCGGCCCCTCTCATTCCACACCCCTCCGAGACCCTCCACACCGGCCCCTCTCATTCCATACTCCTCCGAGACCCTCCACACCGGCCCCTCTCATTCCACACCCCTCCGAGACCCTCCACACTGGCCTCTCTCATTCTACACTCAATATTCATGAGCAAACATCAATGGTCGGGGTATTTGCCATTGGTGGAGTTCTACTTTAGAATCCATAAATGAACCTCCGACCTCATAATACATCTGTCTTATACCCGCCCCCGGCTCGTCCTCAGCCCCGCCCCGCTCTGTGATAGGAATCATACAAATTATTCTTTAGATTGTAAAACATTGTTGCCAAATCTGTGCTGGATTGTTACAGATTATTATAGAATTTACCGGAGTGATAGAATTGGGTATATACAGTATATGGGTCAATACACTCACCGGACACTTTATTAGGTACACCTGTTCAATGACTCGGTAACACAAATTGCTAATCAGCCAATCACATGGCAGCAACTCAATGCATTTAGTCATCTAGACGTGGTGAAGACGACTTGCTGAAGTTCAAACCGTTCATCAGAATGGGGGAAGAAAGGGGATCTCGGTGACTTTGAACGTGGTATGGTGGTTGGTGGCAGACAAGCCGGTCTGAGGATTTCTGGGATTTTCACACACAACCATCTCTCTGGATTACAGAGAATGGTGAGAAAAAGAGAAAATATCCAGTGAGCGGCAATTGTGTGATGGAAAATGCCTTGCTGAGGTCAGAGGAGAATGGGCAAACTGATTCCAGATGATAGAAAGACAACAGGAAATCCAATAACCTCTCGTTACACCCCCAACATTCAGATGGTGGGGTCAGAATTTGGCGCATGGATCCATCCTGCCTTGTATCACCGGCTCAGGCTGGTGGTGGGGGTGTAATGGTGTGGGGGATGGGGTATCACCGGTTCAGGCTGGTGGTGGGGGTGTAATGGTGTGGGGGATGGGTTATCACTGGTTCAGGCTGGTGGTGGGGGTGTAATGGTGTGGGGGATGGGGTATCACCGGTTCAGGCTGGTGGTGGGGGTGTAATGGTGTGGGGGATGGGGTATCACAGGTTCAGACTGGTGGTGGGGGTTGGGGTATCACTGATTCAGGCTGGTGGTGGGGGTGTAATGGTGTGGGGGATGGGTGTCCCCATCTTCTGATGGCTCCTTCCAGCAGGATAATGCTCCATGTCACAAAGCTCCAATCATCTCCCCGCTGGACAATGAGGTCCCTGTCCTCCAATGGCCTCCACACTCTCCACATCTCATCCAATAGAGCACCTTTGGGATGTGGTGGAACGGGAGATTTGGCATCATGGATGTGCAGCCGACAAATCTGCAGCGACTGTGTGATGTCATCAGGTCACTATGGAGGAAAATCTCTGAGGAACGTTTCCAACACCTTGTTGTATCTCTGCCACCAAGAATGGAGGCCAAAGGGGGTCCAACCCGGGACTAGCAAGGGGGACCTAATAAAGTGGCCGGTGGGTGTATATATTATACTGTATATGAGTATATAATTGGGCAAATAAAGTATATGAGTGATATATATGTATGGATAATAAATGGGTATATATAATATATATAGGTATATAATTGTATATATTGGGTATACATAGTAGATGAAAGTGTGTGTATGTATATATATATATAGATATACAATTGTGTATATACTGTATATTGGTGTATATATGGGTATATACAGTAGATGAGTATATATGGGTATATAATTGTGTATATGGGTATATATAGTAGATGGTTATATATAATAGATGGGTATATACAGTAGATGGGTATATATAGTAGATGGGAATATATAGTAAATGGGTATATACAGTAGATGGGTATACGTAGTAGATGTGTATACATAGTAGATGAGTACATGGCTGGGCCCCTCCCCCCCTGGACGATCAGAGGTGACACACACACGTCTGTTGGTTACAGGTGATAAGAGGATTCGGCTCGGTCTAATCACTGTGTGTCAGTACCGCTTTATAGCCGATAGATGGCGCTGATCTGCCTCTGACCATCTACAGAGCGGGAGGCGCAATACTGTAATGCGGCCGCTAGGTGTCGCTCTCTCCCTGGTGGTGATCCGGCCGTATTGCACGGAGCGGCAGGCGCAGTACTCCAGTCCGACCGCCAGGTGGCGCCGTTGTAGCGGCCGGGTTCCCCGGGCTGTAGTTCGGGGCGGCGGCCGGCAGGTGTCGGTGTGGGTCGGGTCTGTGGGCGGGTGTGAGGCGGTCGGTCGGGTGTGAGGACGGAGCCGGGTGTCAGTGTGAGGACGGAGCCCGGACATGGCCGATGTCTTCCCGAGCAGCGAGTCCGGATCCGTCCATGACGGGGCCAACCGCTTCGCCCGCAAAGGGGCGCTCCGCCAGAAGAACGTGCACGAGGTGAAGAACCACAAATTTATCGCCCGATTCTTCAAACAGCCGACATTCTGCTCGCACTGTACCGACTTCATCTGGTGAGTGATTACCCCCCCTCCCCCCACTATATATACCCCCCTCCATGTGTATATACCCCCTCCATGTATATATACCCCCTACCCAACAATATATACCCCCCAATATATATATATATATATATATATATAGACAGCCGACATTCTGCTCGCACTGTACCGACTTCATCTGGTGAGTGATTACCCCCCCTCCCCCCACTATATATACCCCCCTCCATGTATCTATACCCCCTCCATGTATATATACCCCCTACCCAACAATATATACCCCCCAATATATATATATATATATATATATAGACAGCCGACATTCTGCTCGCACTGTACCGACTTCATCTGGTGAGTGATTACCCCCCCTCCCCCCACTATATATACCCCCCTCCATGTATATATACCCCCCTCCATGTATATATACCCCCTACCCAACAATATATACCCCCCAATATATATATATATATATATATATATATATATATATATATATATATACACATACAGACAGCCGACATTCTGCTCGCACTGTACCGACTTCATCTGGTGAGTGATTACCCCCTTCCCCCAATATAAATACCCCCCCACCCCCCAATATTTACCCCCCCTCCATATATATGTACCCCTCACCCTCCAATATATACAGACAGCCGACATTCTGCTCGCACTGCACCGACTTCATCTGGTGAGTGATTACCCCCCCCCCCCCCCACACTATATATATATATATATATATATATATATATATATATATATATTACACCCCCCAATATTTACCCCCCCCCTCCAATATATATACCCCCTCCATGTATATATACACAAACAGCCAACATTCTGCTCGCACTGTACCGACATCTGGTGAGTGATTCCCCCCTATATATACCCCCTCCATGTATATATACCCCTCTACCCCCCCAATATATATACATAGACAGCCAACGTTATGCTCGCACTGTACCGACTTCATCTGGTGAGTGATTACCCCCCCACTATATATACCCCCTCCCCCCAATATATATACCCCCTTCTTGTATATATACACCCCCTCCATGTGTGTATATATATACCCCCCCTCCCCCCAATATATATATATCCCCTCCATGTATATATACCCCCCAATATATATACATAGCCGACATTCTGCTCGCACTGTACCAACTTCATCTGGTGAGTGATTACCCCCCCACTATATATATATATATATATATATATATATATATATATATATATTACCCCAATATATATATATATATATATATACACACACACACAGCCGACTTTCTGCTCGCACTGCACCGACTTCATCTGGTGAGTGATTACCCCCTACTATATACCCCCCTCCATGTATATGTACCCCCTCAATATATATGTACCCCCTCCATATATTTATACCCCACAATATATACACAGACAGCCGACATTCTGCTCGCACTGTACCGAATTCATCTGGTGAGTGATTCCCCCCCCCCCCCAATATATACCCCCATATAATATATATATCTCGAGCGAGCACGCCAGCGCCGACATTCTACTCGCACTGTACTGACTTCATCTGGTGAGTGATTCCCCCAACCCCCCACTATATATACCCCTTCCCCTATATATATATATATATATATACACACACACACATAGCTGACATTCTGCTTGCACTGTTCTGACTTCATCTGGTGAGTGATCCCCCCCTCCCCCCAATATATATATATATATATATATATATATATATATATATATATATCGCAATACGTATAATATATACCCCCCATATATATATATATATATATACAAACAGCTGACATTATGCTCACATTGTACCGACTTCATATGGTGAGTGCTCCAGCGTATATAGATATAGAATAGTATCACCTGTATACGGTGTATATAGAGTGGCGTCACCTGTATACGGTGTATATAGAGTGGCGTCACCTGTATACGGTGTAAACATAGTGATCTGTGTGCTGACCCTCCATTCTGTGTATACACCACTATATATCTCCTGTGTACATTTTTTTTTTTATATATATATACACATACACACACTGTCACCTGTATACACTGTCAGTGATATAGATGGTCTCCCTGTATACAGCATCTAGATATACATTGTACACTGACCCCCCCCCCGACCCTATAGTCTGTATACATTCCTCCCCTCTCTGTGTATACATCTCCTGACCAGACATTGTATTCTGTATCCGTCTTCTATGACCCGCTACACCCCCACTACCTGACCTCTGTGTACCCCTCCGCCATGTCACCCCACATACCAGAGCCATGTATACTACAAACCTGTACACGTCTATCCTTCTGTATGTATACACCTGTACACGTCTGTCCTTCTGTATGTATACACCTGTACACGTCTGTCCTTCTGTATGTATACACCTGTACACGTCTGTCCTCCTGTATGTATACACCTGTACACGTCTGTCCTTCTGTATGTATACACCTGTACACGTCTGTCCTCCTGTATGTATACACCTGTACACGTCTGTCCTCCTGTATGTATACACCTGTACACGTCTGTCCTCCTGTATGTATACACCTGTACACGTCTGTCCTCCTGTATGTATACACCTGTACACGTCTGTCCTCCTGTATGTATACACCTGTACACGTCTGTCCTCCTGTATGTATACACCTGTACACGTCTGTCCTCCTGTATGTATACACCTGTACACGTCTGTCCTTCTGTATGTATACACCTGTACACGTCTGTCCTCCTGTATGTTTACACCTGTACACGTCTGTCCTCCTGTATGTATACACCTGTACACGTCTGTCCTTCTGTATGTATACACCTGTACACGTCTGTCCTCCTGTATGTATACACCTGTACACGTCTGTCCTTCTGTATGTATACACCTGTACACGTCTGTCCTTCTGTATGTATACACCTGTACACGTCTGTCCTCCTGTATGTATACACCTGTACACGTCTGTCCTCCTGTATGTATACACCTGTACACGTCTGTCCTCCTGTATGTATACACCTGTACACGTCTGTCCTCCTGTATGTATACACCTGTACACGTCTGTCCTCCTGTATGTATACACCTGTACACGTCTGTCCTCCTGTATGTATACACCTGTACACGTCTGTCCTCCTGTATGTATACACCTGTACACGTCTGTCCTCCTGTATGTATACACCTGTACACGTCTGTCCTCCTGTATGTATACACCTGTACACGTCTGTCCTCCTGTATGTATACACCTGTACACGTCTGTCCTCCTGTATGTATACACCTGTACACGTCTGTCCTCCTGTATGTATACACCTGTACACGTCTGTCCTCCTGTATGTATACACCTGTACACGTCTGTCCTCCTGTATGTATACACCTGTACACGTCTGTCCTCCTGTATGTATACACCTGTACACGTCTGTCCTCCTGTATGTATACACCTGTACACGTCTGTCCTCCTGTATGTATACACCTGTACACGTCTGTCCTCCTGTATGTATACACCTGTACACGTCTGTCCTCCTGTATGTATACACCTGTACACGTCTGTCCTCCTGTATGTATACACCTGTACACGTCTGTCCTTCTGTATGTATACACCTGTACACGTCTGTCCTCCTGTATGTATACACCTGTACACGTCTGTCCTCCTGTATGTATACACCTGTACACGTCTGTCCTCCTGTATGTATACACCTGTACACGTCTGTCCTTCTGTATGTATACACCTGTACACGTCTGTCCTCCTGTATGTATACACCTGTACACGTCTGTCCTCCTGTATGTATACACCTGTACACGTCTGTCCTTCTGTATGTATACACCTGTACACGTCTGTCCTCCTGTATGTATACACCTGTACACGTCTGTCCTCCTGTATGTATACACCTGTACACGTCTGTCCTCCTGTATGTATACACCTGTACACGTCTGTCCTCCTGTATGTATACACCTGTACACGTCTGTCCTTCTGTATGTATACACCTGTACACGTCTGTCCTCCTGTATGTATACACCTGTACACGTCTGTCCTCCTGTATGTATACACCTGTACACGTCTGTCCTCCTGTATGTATACACCTGTACACGTCTGTCCTCCTGTATGTATACACCTGTACACGTCTGTCCTCCTGTATGTATACACCTGTACACGTCTGTCCTCCTGTATGTATACACCTGTACACGTCTGTCCTCCTGTATGTATACACCTGTACACGTCTGTCCTCCTGTATGTATACACCTGTACACGTCTGTCCTCCTGTATGTATACACCTGTACACGTCTGTCCTCCTGTATGTATACACCTGTACACGTCTGTCCTCCTGTATGTATACACCTGTACACGTCTGTCCTCCTGTATGTATACACCTGTACACGTCTGTCCTCCTGTATGTATACACCTGTACACGTCTGTCCTCCTGTATGTATACACCTGTACACGTCTGTCCTCCTGTATGTATACACCTGTACACGTCTGTCCTCCTGTATGTATACACCTGTACACGTCTGTCCTCCTGTATGTATACACCTGTACACGTCTGTCCTCCTGTATGCACCTGTACACGTCTGTCCTCCTGTATGCACCTGTACACGCCTGTCCTCCTGTATGCACCTGTACACGTCTGTCCTCCTGTATGCACCTGTACACGTCTGTCCTCCTGTATGTATACACCTGTACACGTCTGTCCTCCTGTATGTATACACCTGTACACGTCTGTCCTCCTGTATGTATACACCTGTACACGTCTGTCCTCCTGTATGTATACACCTGTACACGTCTGTCCTCCTGTATGTATACACCTGTACACGTCTGTCCTCCTGTATGTATACACCTGTACACGTCTGTCCTCCTGTATGTATACACCTGTACACGTCTGTCCTCCTGTATGTATACACCTGTACACGTCTGTCCTCCTGTATGTATACACCTGTACACGTCTGTCCTCCTGTATGTATACACCTGTACACGTCTGTCCTCCTGTATGTATACACCTGTACACGTCTGTCCTCCTGTATGCACCTGTACACGTCTGTCCTCCTGTATGTATACACCTGTACACGTCTGTCCTCCTGTATGTATACACCTGTACACGTCTGTCCTCCTGTATGTATACACCTGTACACGTCTGTCCTCCTGTATGTATACACCTGTACACGTCTGTCCTCCTGTATGTATACACCTGTACACGTCTGTCCTTCTGTATGTATACACCTGTACACGTCTGTCCTCCTGTATGTATACACCTGTACACGTCTGTCCTCCTGTATGTATACACCTGTACACGTCTGTCCTCCTGTATGTATACACCTGTACACGTCTGTCCTCCTGTATGTATACACCTGTACACGTCTGTCCTTCTGTATGTATACACCTGTACACGTCTGTCCTTCTGTATGTATACACCTGTACACGTCTGTCCTCTTGTATGTATACACCTGTACACGTCTGTCCTTCTGTATGTATACACCTGTACACGTCTGTCCTCCTGTATGTATACACCTGTACACGTCTGTCCTTCTGTATGTATACACCTGTACACGTCTGTCCTCCTGTATGTATACACCTGTACACGTCTGTCCTCCTGTATGTATACACCTGTACACGTCTGTCCTCCTGTATGTATACACCTGTACACGTCTGTCCTCCTGTATGTATACACCTGTACACGTCTGTCCTCCTGTATGTATACACCTGTACACGTCTGTCCTCCTGTATGTATACACCTGTACACGTCTGTCCTCCTGTATGTATACACCTGTACACGTCTGTCCTTCTGTATGTATACACCTGTACACGTCTGTCCTCCTGTATGTATACACCTGTACACGTCTGTCCTCCTGTATGTATACACCTGTACACGTCTATCCTTCTGTCTGTATACACCTGTACACATCTGTCCTTCTGTATGTATACACCTGTACACGTCTATTCTGTATGTATACACCTGTACACGTCTATCCTTCTGTATGTATACACCTGTACACGTCTATCCTTCTGTCTGTATACACCTGTACACGTCTGTCCTTCTGTATGTATACACCTGTACACGTCTATCCTTCTGTATGTATACACCTGTACACGTCTGTCCTTCTGTCTGAGTCCTGAAACATGTTACAAATCATTAGCATGTACACTTGTGTAGGTATTTACCTGTGCGTTGTACCTGGGGGCGGAGCCATGCTGCCTGCCATTGGATTGTACACCTGTGCCTGGAATCTCTGACCCCCATCCCCCGGGGCAGGTCACATTCACATTGGTGAATATTTCGGTCCCATCACAGGTGGGAATGTTGTGTGTATCCTCATTGTAGTGATCGGTATTCCTGACATACGTGACACACGCCTTCCCGGGACGCGCTGCGCGGTTCTCTGCGCTCTCACTGAGTATACAGAAGGAGGGAAAAGTCAGAGAAGAGTCACATTGTATCGGCAATGAGAATGCGATCTGATTGGGGGAAAAGCGGGGATCATTGTTCATGTTGTGTCCCCCGTGTGGAATGCCCTCCCCCCCAGGAAAGGGTTAATCCTCCGTCTCTTGCCACACGTGTGTTTCGGTGACCTCATATTTCCACGCTGCCTGTGGTGTTGTGTTTGGTGGATGTCGGTCGCCTGTGTCACCCGAGACATGCGGGATCCTCCCTCACACATTCCACCTCACCGCTTCCTCCCTTTATCTGATTGTTAGCTCTGCAGGCTAGGCAGGCCTGATACACCTATTAGGATTAGATTGAAAACACTCTGCCTGGACAGTTGGGGAGGAACTACAAGTCCCAGCACTGCCCTCTGGCTGGAGAGTAACTACAAGTCCCAGCAGTGCATTGTAAGGGCGAGGCACTACAAGTCCCAGCACTGCATCCAAAGTGGTGAGGCACTACAAGTCCCAGCACTGCATCCTAAGGGTGAGGCACCACAAGTCCCAGCACTGCATCCAAAGTGGTGAGGCACTACAAGTCCCAGCACTGCATCCTAAGGGTGAGGCACTACAAGTCCCAGCACTGCATCCAAAGTGGCGAGGCACTACAAGTCCCAGCACTGCATCCTAAGGGTGAGGCACCACAAGTCCCAGCACTGCATCCAAAGTGGTGAGGCACTACAAGTCCCAGCACTGCATCCTAAGGGTGAGGCACTACAAGTCCCAGCACTGCATCCAAAGTGGTGAGGCACTACAAGTCCCAGCACTGCATCCTAAGGGTGAGGCACCACAAGTCCCAGCACTGCATCCTAAGGGTGAGGCACTACAAGTCCCAGCACTGCATCCAAAGTGGTGAGGCACCACAAGTCCCAGCACTGCATCCTAAGGGTGAGGCACCACAAGTCCCAGCACTGCATCCTAAGGGTGAGGCACCACAAGTCCCAGCACTGCATCCTAAGGGTGAGGCACCACAAGTCCCAGCACTGCATCCTAAGGGTGAGGCACCACAAGTCCCAGCACTGCATCCTAAGGGTGAGGCACCACAAGTCCCAGCACTGCATCCTAAGGGTGAGGCACCACAAGTCCCAGCACTGCATCCTAAGGGCGAGGCACTACAAGTCCCAGCACTGCATCCTAAGGGCGAGGCACTACAAGTCCCAGCACTGCATCCTAAGGGCGAGGCACTACAAGTCCCAGCACTGCATCCTAAGTGGTGAGGCACTACAAATCCCAGCACTGCATCCTAAGGGTGAGGCACTACAAGTCCCAGCACTGCATCCTAAGTGGTGAGGCACTACAAGTCCCAGCACTGCATCCTAAGGGCGAGGCACTACAAGTCCCAGCACTGCATCCTAAGGGCGAGGCACTACAAGTCCCAGCACTGCATCCTAAGGGCGAGGCACCACAAGTCCCAGCACTGCATCCTAAGGGCGAGGCACCACAAGTCCCAGCACTGCATCCTAAGGGCGAGGCACCACAAGTCCCAGCACTGCATCCTAAGGGCGAGGCACTACAAGTCCCAGCACTGCATCCTAAGGGCGAGGCACTACAAGTCCCAGCACTGCATCCTAAGGGCGAGGCACTACAAGTCCCAGCACTGCATCCTAAGGGTGAGGCACTACAAGTCCCAGCACTGCATCCTAAGGGTGAGGCACTACAAGTCCCAGCACTGCATCCTAAGGGTGAGGCACTACAAGTCCCAGCACTGCATCCTAAGGGTGAGGCACTACAAGTCCCAGCACTGCATCCTAAGGGCGAGGCACTACAAGTCCCAGCACTGCATCCTAAGGGCGAGGCACTACAAGTCCCAGCACTGCATCCTAAGGGCGAGGCACTACAAGTCCCAGCACTGCGCTCCGCCTGATGAGGAACTACAAGTCCCAGCACTGCATCCTAAGGGCGAGGCACTACAAGTCCCAGCACTGCATCCTAAGGGCGAGGCACCACAAGTCCCAGCACTGCATCCTAAGGGCGAGGCACCACAAGTCCCAGCACTGCATCCTAAGGGCGAGGCACCACAAGTCCCAGCACTGCATCCTAAGGGCGAGGCACCACAAGTCCCAGCACTGCATCCTAAGGGCGAGGCACTACAAGTCCCAGCACTGCATCCTAAGGGCGAGGCACTACAAGTCCCAGCACTGCATCCTAAGGGTGAGGCACTACAAGTCCCAGCACTGCATCCTAAGGGTGAGGCACTACAAGTCCCAGCACTGCATCCTAAGGGTGAGGCACTACAAGTCCCAGCACTGCATCCTAAGGGTGAGGCACTACAAGTCCCAGCACTGCATCCTAAGGGTGAGGCACTACAAGTCCCAGCACTGCATCCTAAGGGTGAGGCACTACAAGTCCCAGCACTGCATCCTAAGGGCGAGGCACTACAAGTCCCAGCACTGCATCCTAAGGGTGAGGCACTACAAGTCCCAGCACTGCATCCTAAGGGCGAGGCACTACAAGTCCCAGCACTGCATCCTAAGGGCGAGGCACTACAAGTCCCAGCACTGCATCCTAAGGGCGAGGCACTACAAGTCCCAGCACTGCGCTCCGCCTGATGAGGAACTACAAGTCCCAGCACAATCTCTGGGAGGCGTCCATTTTTCTGGGTTCTCAGGCTGGAAGATCTCCTCTCCTGATGAGAGATTTCACTTGTAATTTCCATCCAATCACTGAGCACCCCCCACCCCCCCCCCACAGAACCCCCATATTCACCCCCCCATCCGTCTCCCCAGATTTCATTTCCTCTCTATTGGTAGTGTGAGGTTGTGGATCACCTTTCAGTGAGGCAGTGAAGGAGTCACCTAATAAACGATGTGATTGGTTGGAGGTGTGCGGAATGCGTCATCCTTGTACCATGGGGGGGGGGAGGGGAAGGGGAAGCCCCCCGGAAGTCGGAGTTCCCACAGCTGAGAGTGTGGAGGAGGGGCTCCAGGTCTATTACTGCTCCATTACTCCCTGCACTCCTCTCCTCATATACTCCTCTCTACACCTCTCCTCATATACTCCTCTCTACACCTCTCCTCATATACTCTTCTCTATACACCTCTCCTCATATACTCCTCTATACACCTCTACACCTCTCCTCATATACTCTTCTCTCTACACCTCTCCTCATATACTCTTCTCTATACACCTCTCCTCATATACTCCTCTATACACCTCTACACCTCTACACCTCTCCTCATATACTCTTCTCTACACCTCTCCTCATATACTCTTCTCTCTACACCTCTCCTCATATACTCTTCTCTATACACCTCTCCTCATATACTCCTCTATACACCTCTACACCTCTACACCTCTCCTCATATACTCTTCTCTCTACACCTCTCCTCATATACTCTTCTCTCTACACCTCTCCTCATATACTCTTCTCTATACACCTCTCCTCATATACTCCTCTATACACCTCTACACCTCTACACCTCTCCTCATATACTCTTCTCTCTACACCTCTCCTCATATACTCTTCTCTCTACACCTCTCCTCATATACTCTTCTCTATACACCTCTCCTCATATACTCCTCTATACACCTCTACACCTCTACACCTCTCCTCATATACTCTTCTCTCTACACCTCTCCTCATATACTCTTCTCTATACACCTCTCCTCATATACTCCTCTATACACCTCTACACCTCTCCTCATATACTCTTCTCTCTACACCTCTCCTCATATACTCTTCTCTATACACCTCTCCTCATATACTCCTCTATACACCTCTCCTCATATACTCCTCTATACACCTCTACACCTCTCATTACTCTCTCTCTACTCTCTCTCACCTACTCCTCCATCATACTCTTCTCTATACACCTCTCCTCATATACCTCTTCTCTCTACACCTCTCCTCAATACTCCTCTCTAACACTACACCTCTCCCCCTCATATACTCCTCTCCTATAACCTCTACACCTCTACACCTCTCCTCATATACTCTTCTCTCTACACCTCTCCTCATATACTCTTCTCTATACACCTCTCCTCATATACTTCTCTCCTACACTAACCTCTCTCCTACACCTCTCTCATATACTCTTCTCTCTACACCTCTCCTCATATACTCTTCTCTATAACCCCTCATATACTCACATCTCTACACCTCTCCTCATATACTCTTCTCTACCCTACACCTCTCCTCATATACTCTTCTCTATACACCTCTCCTCATATACTCTTCTCTCTACACCTCTCTCTCATATACTCCTCTCCTACACCTCTCCTCATATACTCCTCTCTACACCTCTCCTCATATACTCCTCTCTACACCTCTCCTCATATACTCCTCTCTACACCTCTCCTCATATACTCTTCTCTCTACACCTCTCCTCATATACTCTTCCTCTACACCTCTCCTCATATACTCCTCTCTACACCTCTCCTCATATACTCCTCTCTACACCTCTCCTCATATACTCCTCTCTACACCTCTCCTCATATACTCTTCTCTCTACACCTCTCCTCATATACTCTTCTCTCTACACCTCTCCTCATATACTCTCTCTCTACACCTCTCCTCATATACTCCTCTCTACACCTCTCCTCATATACTCCTCTCTACACCTCTCCTCATTATACGCTTCTCTCTGCAACCTCTCCTCTCATATACTCCTCTCTACACCTCTCCTCATATACTCCTCTCTACACCTCTCCTCATATACTCCTCTCTACACCTCTCCTCATATACTCTTCTCTCTACACCTCTCCTCATATACTCTTCTCTCTACACCTCTCCTCATATACTCTTCTCTCTACACCTCTCCTCATATACTCTTCTCTCTACACCTCTCCTCATATACTCTTCTCTCTACACCTCTCCTCATATACTCCTCTCTACACCTCTCCTCATATACTCTTCTCTCTACACCTCTCCTCATATACTCTTCTCTCTACACCTCACCTCATATACTCTTCTCTCTACACCTCTTCTCTTCGCTCCTCTCCTCATATATACTCTTCTCTCTACACCTCTTCTCTTCGCTCCTCTCCTCATATATACTCTTCTCTATACACCTCTTCTCTTCGCTCCTCTCCTCATATATACTCTTCTCTATACACCTCTTCTCTTCGCTCCTCTCCTCATATATACTCTTCTCTATACACCTCTTCTTCTCTTCGCTCCTCTCCTCATATATACTCTTCTCTATACACCTCTTCTTCTCTTCTCTCCTCTCCTCATATATACTCTTCTCTCTACACCTCTTCTCTTCTCTCCTCTCCTCATATATACTCTTCTCTCTACACCTCTTCTCTTCTCTCCTCTCCTCATATATACTCTTCTCTCTACACCTCTTCTCTTCTCTCCTCTCCTCATATATACTCTTCTCTCTACACCTCTTCTCTCCTCTCCTCATATATACTCTTCTCTCTACACCTCTTCTCTCCTCTCCTCATATATACTCTTCTCTCTACACCTCTTCTCTTCTCTCCTCTCCTCATATATACTCTTCTCTCTACACCTCTTCTCTTCTCTCCTCTCCTCATATATACTCTTCTCTCTACACCTCTTCTCTTCTCTCCTCTCCTCATATATACTCTTCTCTCTACACCTCTTCTCTTCTCTCCTCTCCTCATATATACTCTTCTCTCTACACCTCTTCTCTTCTCTCCTCTCCTCATATATACTCTTCTCTCTACACCTCTTCTCTTCTCTCCTCTCCTCATATATACTCTTCTCTCTACACCTCTTCTCTTCGCTCCTCTCCTCATATATACTCTTCTCTCTACACCTCTTCTCTTCGCTCCTCTCCTCATATATACTCTTCTCTCTACACCTCTTCTCTTCTCTCCTCTCCTCATATATACTCTTCTCTCTACACCTCTCCTCTCCTCATATATACTCTTCTCTATACACCTCTCCTCTGTGCTGTGTGGTTGGTATTGGTCTTGTAGGGAGTGTGTAATACAATCATTGCTCTGGCGGGGGGGGGGGGGAGGGTAATAGTAGATATGTGTGAGCACAGGGGTCCCCGGGCTCATCTCCCCCCTTCACATGGAGAGAATGTGCCATGTGGGCAAACAACCAGCTGACTGCCCCGGTGACACTTCTGGCAAGCGATGTGAGGGTGTGCGGACGGCTCGGGTGGCGTTTCCTTTCTGCCGCACACTGTCAGCCCTGGATATCAGTGTTCCGTGTCTGAGAGCTGCTGCCCATCTATGGGGGGGGGGGGATGGGACAAGACGGGTCCTCTAGATGTGGATGTGACCACTGATGATCAGATCACATTTTGGGTCGGTGGATGTCGTTCGATGTCCTCACATTCCGCAGAGCTTCGTGACTTTCTCTGCCGGCTTCCTGAGCTCCATGGTGGCGACTCCTTGGAAAGTGTGAGGAGAAGGGAGAGGCCATTCCCAAGAGCTTCACCCCATTGTGCCCACCGAGCGTCCTCCACACGTCTGATGAGAGCTTCATACATGTATGTGAGGGAGTCCTCCACATGTCTGATGAGATCTTCATACATGTATGTGAGAGAGTCCTCCACATGTCTGATGAGAGCTTCATACATGTATGTGAGGGAGTCCTCCACATGTCTGATGAGATCTTCATACATGTATGTGAGAGAGTCCTCCACATGTCTGATGAGAGCCTCATACATGTATGTGAGAGAGTCCTCCACATGTCTGATGAGAGCTTCATACATGTATGTGAGGGAGTCCTCCACACGTCTGATGAGAGCTTCATACATGTATGTGAGGGAGTCCTCCACATGTCTGATGAGATCTTCATACATGTATGTGAGGGAGTCCTCCACACGTCTGATGAGAGCCTCATACATGTATGTGAGGGAGTCCTCCACACGTCTGATGAGAGCCTCATACATGTATGTGAGGGAGTCCTCCACATGTCTGATGAGATCTTCATACATGTATGTGAGAGAGTCCTCCACACGTCTGATGAGAGCTTCATACATGTATGTGAGGGAGTCCTCCACATGTCTGATGAGATCTTCATACATGTATGTGAGAGAGTCCTCCACATGTCTGATGAGAGCCTCATACATGTATGTGAGGGAGTCCTCCACACGTCTGGTGAGAGCCTCATACATGTATGTGAGGGAGTCCTCCACACGTCTGATGAGAGCTTCATACATGTATGTGAGGGAGTCCTCCACACGTCTGATGAGATCTTCATACATGTATGTGAGGGAGTCCTCCACACGTCTGATGAGATCTTCATACATGTATGTGAGGGAGTCCTCCACACGTCTGATGAGATCCTCATACATGTATGTGAGGGAGTCCTCCACACGTCTGATGAGAGCTTCATACATGTATGTGAGGGAGTCCTCCACACGTCTGATGAGAGCCTCATACATGTATGTGAGGGAGTCCTCCACACGTCTGATGAGAGCCTCATACATGTATGTGAGGGAGTCCTCCACACGTCTGATGAGATCTTCATACATGTATGTGAGGGAGTCCTCCACACGTCTGATGAGAGCCTCATACATGTATGTGAGGGAGTCCTCCACACGTCTGATGAGAGCTTCATACATGTATGTGAGGGAGTCCTCCACACGTCTGATGAGAGCCTCATACATGTATGTGAGAGAGTCCTCCACACGTCTGATGAGATCTTCATACGTGTATGTGAGGGAGTCCTCCACACGTCTGATGAGAGCTTCATACGTGTATGTGAGGGAGTCCTCCACACGTCTGATGAGAGCTTCATACATGTATGTGAGGGAGTCCTCCACACGTCTGATGAGAGCTTCATACATGTATGTGAGGGAGTCCTCCACACGTCTGATGAGAGCCTCATACATGTATGTGAGGGAGTCCTCCGCACGTATGATGAGAGCTTCATACATGTATGTGAGGGAGTCCTCCGCACGTCTGATGAGAGCCTCATACATGTATGTGAGAGAGTCCTCCGCACGTCTGATGAGAGCTTCATACATGTATGTGAGGGAGTCCTCCGCACGTATGATGAGAGCTTCATACATGTATGTGAGGGAGTCCTCCACATGTCTGATGAGAGCTTCATACATGTATGTGAGGGAGTCCTCCACACGTCTGATGAGAGCCTCATACATGTATGTGAGGGAGTCCTCCACACGTCTGATGAGAGCTTCATACATGTATGTGAGGGAGTCCTCCACACGTCTGATGAGAGCCTCATACATGTATGTGAGAGAGTCCTCCACACGTCTGATGAGATCTTCATACGTGTATGTGAGGGAGTCCTCCACACGTCTGATGAGAGCTTCATACGTGTATGTGAGGGAGTCCTCCACACGTCTGATGAGAGCTTCATACATGTATGTGAGGGAGTCCTCCACACGTCTGATGAGAGCTTCATACATGTATGTGAGGGAGTCCTCCACACGTCTGATGAGAGCCTCATACATGTATGTGAGGGAGTCCTCCGCACGTATGATGAGAGCTTCATACATGTATGTGAGGGAGTCCTCCACACGTCTGATGAGAGCCTCATACATGTATGTGAGAGAGTCCTCCGCACGTCTGATGAGAGCTTCATACATGTATGTGAGGGAGTCCTCCGCACGTATGATGAGAGCTTCATACATGTATGTGAGGGAGTCCTCCACATGTCTGATGAGAGCTTCATACATGTATGTGAGGGAGTCCTCCACACGTATGATGAGAGCCTCATACATGTATGTGAGAGAGTCCTCCACACGTCTGATGAGAGCTTCATACATGTATGTGAGGGAGTCCTCCGCACGTATGATGAGAGCCTCATACATGTATGTGAGGGAGTCCTCCGCACGTCTGATGAGAGCTTCATACATGTATGTGAGGGAGTCCTCCGCACGTATGATGAGAGCCTCATACATGTATGTGAGAGAGTCCTCCACACGTCTGATGAGAGCTTCATACATGTATGTGAGGGAGTCCTCCACACGTATGATGAGAGCCTCATACATGTATGTGAGAGAGTCCTCCACACGTCTGATGAGAGCTTCATACATGTATGTGAGGGAGTCCTCCGCACGTATGATGAGAGCCTCATACATGTATGTGAGAGAGTCCTCCACACGTCTGATGAGAGCTTCATACATGTATGTGAGGGAGTCCTCCGCACGTATGATGAGAGCTTCATACATGTATGTGAGGGAGTCCTCCGCACGTATGATGAGAGCTTCATACATGTATGTGAGGGGTGTGTAGTCTCTCTGCCCCTCCCCCCACCCCCCCCCCCCCCCACACACACACACTGTGTAAATGCAGAGCTGTAGGAGCTCCTACTATCAACATAACATTGATTAGAAAGGTGGGAGGTACAAAGTAACATTGTTTATAAACATTGATCATACGGGAGATACAAAGTAACATTGTTTATAAACATTGATCATACGGGAGATACAAAGTAACATTGTTTATAAACATTGATCATACGGGAGATACAAAGTAACATTGTTTATAAACGTGTGTCAGGATGTGATGGGCGCCATGTAGGCGGTCCGCTGTGCTCCTCCATTCCTGGCGTCACGTGGTCTTCTCGCCGTTCTGCGGTCCCTCTCCAGCTGTCTGTGTGTCTCCACCATGCCGCATTCTCACAGATGTTTGTGCGTGGGAACGGCGGCGTCCGCCCGGACCGAGCACAATAAATAACGCTGCTGTCAGTGTAATGGGAAACACACATGAAGTGCAGTTAAAGGACCCCGTTGCTTTCCAGGGCTGAGTTGGTGGCTGTCATAAGAAAGCAGTCCGGGGTCCCCGTGGTGGAGATCCCCCGGATTTGTTTCAGCGGGGACACCCAATATAATAAAACAGGGATGGGTTCGGCCCTCTGTTGGGTCATTCCTTCTGGCTTTGGCTTTTTCTTTGGGCTTTTAACCACCAGACACTTTATTAGGTCCCCCATGCTAGTAGTGGGTTGGACCCCCTTTATTAGGTCCTCCTTGCTAGTAGCAGGTTGGTCTCCCTTGCTAGTAGTGGGTTAGACCCCCTTTTATTAGGTCCTCCTTGCTAGTAGCAGGTTGGACCCCCTTGCTAGTAGTGGGTTGGACCCCCTTGCTAGTAGTGGGTTGGACCCCCTTTATTAGGTCCCCCTTACTAGTAGCAGGTTGGACCCCCTTTAATAGCACCTCCTTTATTAGGTCCCCCTTGCTAGTAGCAGGCTGGACCCCCTTTAATAGCACCTCCTTTATTAGGTCCCCCTTGCTAGTAGCAGGCTGGACCCCCTTTAATAGCACCTCCTTTATTAGGTCCCCCTTGCTGGTAGCGGGTTGGACCCCTTTATTAGGTCCCCCTTGCTGGTAGCGGGTTGGACCCCCTTTAGTAGCACCTCCTTTATTAGGTCCCCCTTGCTAGTAGTGGGTTGGATCCCCTTTATTAGGTCCCCCTTACTAGTAGCAGGCTGGACCCCCTTTAATAGCACCTCCTTTATTAGGTCCCCCTTGCTGGTAGCGGGTTGGACCCCCTTTATTAGGTCCCCCTTGCTAGTAGCGGGTTAAACTTGTTAAATTGTATGTGATGTGCTGTATAGAATGATCGCTGTGCTCTATAGAATGATCGCTGTGCTCTATAGAACGATCGCTGTGCTGTATAGAACGATCGCTGTGCTCTATAGAACGATCGCTGTGCTCTATAGAACGATCGCTGTGCTCTATAGAACGATCGCTGTGCTCTATAGAACGATCGCTGTGCTCTATAGAACGATCGCTGTGCTCTATAGAACGATCGCTGTGCTCTATAGAATGATCGCTGTGCTCTATAGAACGATCGCTGTGCTCTATAGAACGATCGCTGTGCTCTATAGAACGATCGCTGTGCTCTATAGAATGATCGCTGTGCTCTATAGAATGATCGCTGTGCTCTATAGAATGATCGCTGTGCTCTATAGAATGATCGCTGTGCTCTATAGAATGATCGCTGTGCTCTATAGAACGATCGCTGTGCTCTATAGAACGATCGCTGTGCTGTATAGAACGATCGCTGTGCTCTATAGAACGATCGCTGTGCTCTATAGAACGATCGCTGTGCTCTATAGAACGATCGCTGTGCTCTATAGAACGATCGCTGTGCTCTATAGAACGATCGCTGTGCTCTATAGAACGATCGCTGTGCTCTATAGAACGATCGCTGTGCTCTATAGAACGATCGCTGTGCTCTATAGAATGATCGCTGTGCTCTATAGAATGATCGCTGTGCTCTATAGAATGATCGCTGTGCTCTATAGAATGATCGCTGTGCTCTATAGAATGATCGCTGTGCTCTATAGAATGATCGCTGTGCTCTATAGAATGATCGCTGTGCTCTATAGAATGATCGCTGTGCTCTATAGAATGATCGCTGTGCAATGATCGCTGTGCTGTATAGAATGATCGCTGTGCTCTATAGAATGATCGATGTGCTGTATAGAATGATCGCTGTGCTCTATAGAATGATCGATGTGCTGTATAGAACGATCGCTGTGCTCTATAGAATGATCGATGTGCTGTATAGAACGATCGCTGTGCTCTATAGAATGATCGCTGTGCTCTATAGAACGATCGCTGTGCTCTATAGAACGATCGCTGTGCTGTATAGAATGATCGCTGTGCTCTATAGAACGATCGCTGTGCTCTATAGAATGATCGCTGTGCTCTATAGAATGATCGATGTGCTGTATAGAATGATCGCTGTGCTCTATAGAATGATCGATGTGCTGTATAGAATGATCGCTGTGCTCTATAGAATGATCGCTGTGCTCTATAGAACGATCGCTGTGCTCTATAGAACGATCGCTGTGCTCTATAGAACGATCGCTGTGCTCTATAGAACGATCGCTGTGCTCTATAGAATGATCGCTGTGCTCTATAGAACGATGGCTGTGCTGTATAGAACGATCGCTGTGCTGTATAGAACGATCGCTGTGCTCTATAGAACGATCGCTGTGCTGTATAGAAC